>NC_134576.1:92389176-92701954 GCF_050947875.1 Dermacentor variabilis
TTGCGAGCAGTTGTTGATATACGTTTTTTAAAGGGTGTAACTCATGCACACTCATCACAGACATACATATTAATTCGCCAACATGTTCGCCCACAAAGTGTCCCTAACCCTTTTTATCATTTACATGAAATTCAAACCCGCATTGACGGACTGTTCTTTCTGGACACTGATTAACCAAGCGGCTAATGACCGTATAACGCTGTTGCGAGCTGGTATTGAAATGGATTTTTTGAGGGTTTAACTCGAGCACAGACACCACAGACATCCTACTTTGCCAACGTGTTCGACCACGAAGTGCCCCGAACACCTTTTTATCATTTACACAAATGCAAACCCGCTGTGACGCACTTTTCTTTCTTGACACTGGTTAACCCACCAGCTAATCTCTGGATAACGTTGTTAAGAGCAGTTGTCGAAATACGTTTTTTTCAAAGGGTGCAACTCATGCACACACATCACAGAGACACATGTTACTTCGTCAACATGTTCGCCCACAATGTGCCCCCACCCATTTTGATCATTTGCACAAAATGAAAACCGGCAGTGACGCACCCTTCCTTCTGGACACTGGTTAACCCATCGGCTAATGTCCTGATAACGTTGTTGCGAGCAATTCTTGAAATAACTTTTTTCAAATTGTGTAATTGATGCACACACACACGGACACACATCTTACTTCGTCGACATGTTTGCCCACAATGTGCCCCCACCAAATTTTATAATTTACAAAAATGCAAACCCACTGTGACGCACTCTTCTGTCTGGACACTCGTTAAAACAGAGGCTAAAGACCGTATAACATCGTTGCGAGCAATTGCTGTAATAACTATTTTAAAAGGGTGTAATTGATGCTTACACACCACGAACACACATCTTACTTCGTCAGCATGTTCGCCCACAAGGGGTCCGTTACGCTTTTTATCATTTACATAAAATTCAAACCCGCTCTAACCCACTCTTCTTTCTGGACACTGATTAACCAAGCGGCTAATAACTGTATAACGCTGATGCGAGCTTGTGTTGAAATGCATTTTTTAAAGGTTTAATTCGAGCACAGACACCACAGACATCTTACTTCGCCAACGTGTTCGCCCACAAAGTGCCCCCAATTCCTTTTATCATTTACACAAATGCAAACCCGCCGTGACGCAATCTTCTTTCTTGACACTGATTAACCCGTCGTCTAATATCCGGATAACGTTGTTGCGAGAAGTTGTTGAAATACGTTTTTTGAAAGGGTGTAACTCATGCACACGCACCACAGACAAGCATTTTATTTTGCCAACATGTTCACCCACAATATGCCCTAACCGCTTTTTATCATTTACACAAAATGTAAACCCGCTTTGACGCACTCTTCTTTAAGGACACAGGTTAATCCTCCGGCAAAGGTCCGAATAACGTTGTTAAGAGCAGTTGTCGAAATACATTTTTTCAAAGGGTGTAACTCATTGCACACACTCCACAGACACACATGTTACTTCGCCAACATGTTTGCCCACAATGTGCCCCCACCCCTTTTAATCATTTACAAAACATGCAAACCCACTGTGACGCACTCTTCTGTCTGGACACTGGTGAACACTGCGGCTGATGACCGTATAACGTTGTTAAGAGCAGTTGTTGAAATGATTTTTTTCAAAGGGTGTAATTCATGCACACACACCACGGACACACATCTTATATCGTCAACATGTCGGCGCACAGTGTGCCCACACCCATTTTTATCATTTACAAAAAATACAAACCCACTGTGATGCACTCTTCCTTCAGGACACTGGTTAACTCATCGGCTAATGTCCGGATAACATTGTTGCGAGCAGTTTTCGAGATATTTTTTTTTCAAAGGGTATAACTCATGCACACACACCAAAGAAACACATGTTACTTCGCCATCATGTTTGCCCACAATGTGCCCCCACCACTTTTTATCATTTAGAAAAAATGCAAACCCGCTGTGACGCACTCTTCTGTCTGGACTCTGGTTAACACAGCGGCTAATGACCGTATAACGTTGTTAAGAGCAGTTGTCGAAATATTTTTTATCGAAGCGTGTAACTCATGCACACAACCCAATCACACACATGTTACTTCGCCAATATGTTTGCCCACAATGGGCCCCGACCCCTTTTTATCATTTACAAAAAAATGCAAACCCGCTGTTGCGCACTCTTCTCTCTGGACACTGGTTAACACAGCGGCTAAAGACCGTATAACGTTGATGCGAGCAATTGCGGAAATAACTTTTTCAAAGGGTGTAACCTATGCACACACACCACAGACACACATGTTACTTCGCCAACATGTTCGCCCACAAAGTGTCCACAACCATTTTTATCATTTCAATAAAATTCAAACCTGCTCTAACGCACTCTTTTTTCTGGACACTGATTAACCAAGAGGCTAATGACCGTATAGATCTGTTGCGAGCTTGTGTTGACATGCATTTTTTAAAGGTTCAACGCGAGCACGGACACCACAGACATCTTACTTCGCCAACTTGTTCGCCCACAAGGTGCCCCCAACCCCTTTTTATCATATACACAAATGCAAACCCGCCTTGACGCACTCTTCTTTCTTGACACTCATTAACCCATCGGCTAATGTCCGTATAACGTTGTTGCGAGCAGTTGTCGCAATAATTTTTTTCAAAAGATGTAACTAATGCACACACACCACTGACACACATCTCACTTCGCCAACATGTTCGCCTACAATGTGTTCCCACATATTGTTATCAGTTACACAAAATGCAAACCGGCTGTGATGCACTCTTCTTTCTTGATACTGGTTAACCCAGCGGCTAATGACCGTACAACGTTGTTGCAAGCAATTGTTGAAATACGTTTTTTGAAAGGGTGTAACTCATGCACACACACCACAGACACACATTTTATTTTGCCAACATGTTCACCCACAATGTGCCCCAACCCCTTTTTATCATTTACACAAAATGTAAACCCGCTTTGACGCACTCTTCTTTAAGGACACAGGTTAACCCACCGGCTAATGTCCGCATAATGTTGTTAAGAGCACTTGTCGAAATACTTTTTTTCAAAGGGTGTAACTGACACACACACACCACAGACACACATCTTACTTCGTCAACATGTTCGTCCACAATGTGCCCCCACCCCATTTTATCATTTACACAAAACGCAAACCGGCTGTGACGCTCTCTTCCTTCTGGACACTGGTTAACCCAGCGGCTAAAGACCCTATGACGTTGTTACGAGCAGTTGTTGAAATAGTTTTTCTCAAAGGGTGCAACTCATGCACACACACCACAGACACACATCTTACTTCGCCAACATGTTTGCCTACAACCCATCCTTTTTTATTATTTCCACAAAATGCAAACGCACTTTGACGCACTCACCTTTCTGGGTTCTGGTTAATGCAGCGGCTAAGGACCCTATACAGATTTTGCAATCAGTTCTGGAAATAGTTTTTCAAAGGGTGTAACTCATGCACACACACCACAGACACACATCTTACTTCGCAAACATGTTTGCCTGCAATGTGCCCCCATCCCTTTTTATCATTTCCACAAAATGCAAACTCACTTTGACGCACTCTTCTTTCTGCATTCTGGTTAATTCAGCGGCTAATGACCCTATACCGATTTCGCAATCAGTTCTTGAAATACTGTTTTTCAATGGGTGTAACTAATGCACACACACCACGGACACACATCTTACTTCGTCAACATGTTCGCCCACAATGCGCCCCTACCCATTTTGATCATTTGCACAAAATGCAAACCGGCCGTGACGCACTCTTCCTTCTGGATACTGGTTAACCCATCATCTAATGTCCGGATAACGTTGTTGTGAGCAGTTGCCGAAAAACTTTTTTCATAGGGTGTAACTCATGCACACACACCACAGACACACATGTTACTTCGCCAACATGTTGGCCCACAATGTGCCCGCACACATTTTTATCATTTACAAAAAATGCAAACCCACTGTTACGCACCCTTCCCTCTGGACACTGGTTAACTCATAGGCTAATGTCCGGACAACGTTGTTGCGAGCAGTTGTCGAAATACTTTTTTTCAAAGGGTGTAACTCAGGCGCACGCGCCACGGACACAAATGTTACTTCGCCAACATGTTCGCCCACAATGGGCCCCCACCCCTTTTTATCATTTGCAAAGAAATGCAAACCCGCTGTGACACACGCTTCTGTCTGGACTCGTTACCACAGCGGCTAATGACCGTATAACGTTGTTAAGGGCAGTTGTTGAAATACTATTTCAAAGCGCGTAACTCATGCACACAAGAAACGGACACATATTTTACTTCGTCAACATGTTCGCCAACAATGTGCCCCCCCCCCATTTTATCATTTACACAATATGCAAACCGGCTGTGACGCACTCTTCCTTCTGGACACTGGTTTACCCATCGGCGAATGACCGTATAACGTTGTTGCGAGCAGTTGTCGAAGTACTTTTTTTCAAAGATTTTATCTCACGCACACACACCACAGACACGTATGTTACTTAGCAAACATGTTTGACCACAATGTACCCCCACCCCTTTTTATCATTTACAAAAAATGCAAACCGGCTGTGACGCACTGTTCCTTCTGGACACTGGTTAACCCATCGCCTAATGTCCGGATAGCGTTTCTGCGAGCAGTTGTCGAAATACTTTTTTTCAAAGGGTGTAACTCATGCACACACACCAAAGACACACACCTTACTTCGTTGACTGCTTCGCCCACAATGTTCCCCCATCCATTTTTATCATTTGCACAAAATGAAAACCCGATGTGACGCACTCTTTTTTATGGAGGCTGGTTAAAACACGGCTAACGACCGTATAACGTTGTTACGAGCAGTCGTTGAAATAGTTTTTTCAAAGGGTGTACCTTATGCACTCACACCAAAGACACACATTCTTGCCAACATGTTCACCCACAATGTGCCCCCACACATTTTTATCATTTACACAAAATGAAAACCCGCTGTGAAGCACTCTTCTTTCTGGACACTGGTTAACCCATCGGCTAATGACCGTATGACGTTGTTACGAGCAGTTGTTAAAATAGTTTTTTTCAAAGGGTGCAACTCATGCACACACACCACAGACACACATCTTACTTCGCCAACATGTTTGCCTACAACCCATCCTTTTTTATTATTTCCACAATATGCAAACGCACTTTGACGCACTCACCTTTCTGGGTTCTGGTTAATGCAGGGGCTAAGGACCCTATACCGATTTTGCAATCAGTTCTGGAAATACTGTTTTTCAAAGGGTGTAACTCATGCACACACACCACAGACGCACATCTTACTCCGCCGACATGTTTGCTCACAATGTGCCCCCACGCCTTTTTTCATATACAAAAAAAGTAAAGCCGCTGTGCACTCTTCCGTCTGGACACTGGTTAACCCAGCGGCTAATGACCGTATAACGTTGTTGCGAGCAGTTGCTGAAATACTATTTAAAAGGGTGTAACTCATGCACAGACACCACGCACACACATCTTACTTCGTCAACATGTTCGCCCGCAATTTGCCCCCACCCACTTTGATCATTTACACAAAATCCAAACCGGCCGTGACGCACTCTTCCTTCTGGATACTGGTTAACCCATCGTCTAATGTCCGGATAACGTTGTTGCGAACAGTTGTCGAGATACTTTTTTCAAAGGGTGTAACTCATGCACACACGCCACAGACACACATGTTACTTCGCCAACATGTTTGCCCACAATGTACCCCTACCCCTTTTTATCATTTAGAAAAAATACAAACCCGCTGTGACGCACTCGTCTGTCTTGACACTGGTTAACGCAGCGGCTGAAGACCGTATAGCGTTGTTGCGAGCAATTGCTGAAACAACTTTTTTCAAGGGGTGTAATTCATGCTCACACACCACGGACACACATCCTATTTCGTCAACATGTTCGCCTACAATGTGCCCACAACCCTTTTTATCATTTACAAATAATGCAAACCCGCTGTGACGAACTCTGTTTTCTGGACATTGGTTAACCCATCGGCTAATGTCCGGATAACGTTGTTGGGAGCAGTTGTGGAAATACGTTTTTCCAAAGGATGTACCTCATGCACACACACTAAAGACCCGCATCTCACTTCGCCGACATTTTCGCCAACAATATGCCCCCACCCCTTTTTAACATTTACATAAATGATAAGCCGCTATGACGCACTCTTCTTTCTGGACGCTGGTTAACCCATCGGCTAATATCCGGATAACGTTGATTCGAGCAGTTGTTGAAATAGTTTTTTCAAAGGGTGTAATTCATGCACACACACCACGGACACACATCTTACATAGTCAAGATGTTGGCGCACAATGTGCCCACACCCATTTTCATCATTTACAAAAAAATGGAAACCCGCTGTGACGCACTCTTCTGTCTGGACTCACGTTAACACAGTGGCTCATGACCATATAGCGTTGTTAAGAGCAGTTGTTAAAACAGTTTTTTTCAAAGGGTGTAACTTATACACTCATACAAAAGACACACATCATCGCCAACATGTTCACCCAGAATGTGCCCCCACCACTTTTTATTATTTACAAAAAAAAATGCAAACGCACTCTGACGCACTCTTCTGTCTGGACACTGGTTAACACAGCGGCTAATGACCGTATAACGTTGTTGCGAGCAATTGCTGAAATACTATTTCAAAGGGCGTGACTCATGCACACACAAAACGGACACACATCTTACTTCGTCGACATGTTCGTCCACAATGTGCCCCCCGCCATTTTATCATTTACACAAAATGCAAACCGGCTGTGACGCACTCTTCCTTCTGGACACAGGTTAACCCATCGGCTAATGACCGTATAACGTTGTTGCGAGCAGTTGTCGAAGTACTTTTTTTCAAAGATTTTATCTCATACACACACACCACAGACACGCATGTTACTTCGCCAACATGTTTGCCCACATTGTACCCCCACCCCTTTTTATCATTTACAAAAATGCAAACCCGCTGTGACGAACTCTTCTTTCTGGACACTGGTTTACCCTGTGGCTAATGACCGTTTAATGTTGTTGCGAGCAGTTGTTGAAATACTTTTTCAAAGGGTGTAATTCATGCACACACACCACGGACAAACATCTTACATCGTCAATGTGTTGGCGCACAATATAACCGCACCAATTTCTATCATTTACAAAAAATGCAAACCCGCTGTGACGCACTCTTCTGTCTGGACACTGGTTATCACAGTGGCTAAAGACCGTATAACGTTGTTGCGAGAAATTGCTGAAATAACTGTTTTCAAAGGGTATAATTCATGCACACACCCCACAGACAGACAAGTTACTTCGCCAACATGTTTGCGCACAATGTGCCCCCACCGCTTTTTATCATTTGCAAAAAATGCAAACCCGCCGTGACGCACTCTTCCTTCTGGATACTGGTTAACCCAACGTCTAATGTCCGGATAACGTTGTTGCGAGCAGTTGTCGAGATAATTTGTTCAAAGGGTGTAACTCATGCACACACGCCACAGACACACATGTTACTTTGACAACATGTTTGTCCACAATGTGCCCCCACCCCTTTTTATCATTTACACAAAATGAAAACCCGCTGTGAAGCACTCTTCTTCCTGGCCTCTGGTTAACCCAACGGCTAAAGACCGTATGACGTTCTTACGAGCCGTTGTTGAAATAGTTTTTTTCAAAGGGTGCAACTCATGCACACACACAGCAGACACACATCTTTCTTGGCCAACATGTTTGTCTACAATGTGTGCCGCATCTCTTTTAATCATTTCCACAAAATGCAAACCCACTTTGACGCACTCTTCTTTCTGGATTCTGGTTATTGCAGCGGCTGATGACACTATACCGTTTTTGCAATCAGTTCTGAAAATACTGTTTTTCAAAGTGTGTAGCTGACGCACACACACCACAGAGACACATCTTACTTCGCTGAAATGTTCGCGCACAATGTTCCTCCGCCCCTTTTTATCATTTACACAAAATGAAAACCCGCTGTGAAGCACTCTTCTTTCTGGACGCTGGTTAACCCATGGCTAACGACCGTATAACGTTGTTACGAGCAGTTGTGGAAATGGTTTTTTCAAAGGGTGTAACTTATGCACTCACACCAAAGACACACATCTTACTTCGCCAATATGTTCGCCTAAAATTTGCCCCATCCCTTTTTATCATGTACACAATATGGAAACCAACTTTGAAGCACCCTTCTTTCTGGATTCTTGTTAATCGTGTGGCTAATGACCCTACACCTTTCTTGCAATCAGTTCTAGAAATACTGTTTTTAAAGGGTGTAGCTCATGCACACACATCACACACACATCTTACTCCGCCGACATGTTTGCCCACAATGTGACCCCACGCTTTTTTTTAATTTACAAGAAATGCAAACACGCTGTGACGCACTCTTCTGTCTGGACACTGGTTAACTCAACGGCTAAAGACCGTATAACGTTGCTGCGAGCAATTACTGAAATAACTTTTTTCAAAGGGTGTAATTGAAGCACACACATCACGTACACACATCCTACTTCGTCAAAATGTTGGCGCACAATGTTCCCCCACCCAATTTTATCATTTATAAAAATGCAAACCGGCTGTGACGCACTCTTCTTTCTTGATACTGGTTAACCCAGGCTAATGACCGTACAACGTTGTTGCGAGCAGTTGTTGAAATACGTTTTTTGAAAGGGTGTAACTCATGCACACACACCGGAGACACACATATTACTTCGCCAACATGTTCGCCTACAATGTGCCCCCAACCCCTTTTATCATTTACAAAATTGCAAACCTGCTGTGACGCACTCTTCTTTCTTGACACTGATTAACCCATCGGCTAATGTCCGTATAACGTTCTTGCGAGCAGTTGTCGCAATACATTTTTTCAAAAGATGTAACTCATGCACACACACCACAGACACACATCTCAATTCGCCGAATTGTTCGCCTACAATGTATCCCACCCATTTTTATCATTTACATAAAATTCTAACCCGCTGTGACGCACTTTTCTTTCTGGACACTGATTAACCAAGGCGCTAATGACCGCATAAAGTTGTTGCGAGCAGTTGGCGAAATACGTTTTTCATAGGGTGTAGCTCATGCACACACACCACAGACACACATCTTACTCCGCCGGCATGTTTGCGCACAATGTGCCCGAACCCCTTTTCATCATTTACACAACATGAAGACGCGCTGTGACGCGCTCTTCTTTCTGGACACTGGTTAACCCAGCGGCTAATCACAGTATAACGTTGTTGCGTGCAGTTGTTGAAATACTTTTTTCAAAGGGTGTAACTCTTGCAGACACACCACAGACACACATCTTACTTCGCCAAGATGTTCGCCCAGAAAGCGCCCGCCACGCTTTTTATTATTTACGCAATATACAATCCCACTTTGATGCACTCTTCTTTCTGGATGCTGGTTAACCCAGCGGCTAATGACCGTATAACGTTGTTGCAAGCGGTTCCCGAAATACTGCTTTTCAAATGGTGCAACTCATGCACACACCATAGACACACAAATTACATCTCCGACATGTTCGCCGAAAATGTGCCCCGACCCCTTTTTATCATTTGCAAAACAATGCAAACCCACTGTGAGGCACTCTTCTGTCTGGACACTGGTTAACCCAGCGGCTAATGGCCGTATATAGCTGTTGCAAACAGTTGCTGAGATATCTTTTTTCAAAGGCTGTAACTCATGAACACGCACACCAGATACACATATTTTATTTTTCCAACATGTTCACCCACAATGTGCCCGAACCCCTTTTTATCATTTACACAACATGTAAACCCGCTGTGACGCACTCTTCTTTCTGGACACTGATTAAACTAGCGGCTAATGTCCAGACAACGTTGATGCGAGCAGTTGTCGAAATACTTTCTTTAAAAGGTTTAACTCATGCAGACATACCAGAGGCACACATCTTCGCCAATATGTTCGCCCACAATGTGCCCCCACCCCTTTTTATCATTTACACAAAATGAAAAACTGCTGTCACGCACTCTTTTTTCTGAACACTGGTTAACCCCGCGGCTAATGACCGTGTAACGTTGTTGCAAGCTGGTGTTGAAATACATTTTTCAAAGGGTGTACTCATGCACACACACCACAGACACACATCTTACTTCGCCAACATGTTCGCCCACAATGTGCCCCCACCGCTTATTATCGTTTATACAAAATGCAAACCCGCTTTTACGCACTCTTATTTCTGGATACTGGTTAACCGAGCGGCTAATAACCGTACAACGTTGTTGCAAGCAGTTCTTGAAATGCTGTTTTTCAAAGGGTGTAACTCATGTGCACACACACCACCGACACACATCTTCGACAACATGTGCGCCCACAATGTGCCGCCGCCCCTTTTTATCATTTACAAAAAATGCAAACCCGCTCTGACGCACTCTTCTCTCTGGACACTGGTTAACCGAGCGGCTAATAGCCGTATAACGTTATTGCAAGCAGTTCTCGAAATACTGTTCTTATAGGGTGTAACTCATACACGCACGCCACAGACGCACATAATACTTCGCCAATATGTTCGCCCACAAATTGCCCTCACCCATTTTTATCATTTACAGAAAATTCTAACCCGCTGTGACGCACTCTTCTTTCGGACACTGATTAACAAAGCGGCAAATGACCGGATAACGTTGTCCGGAGTAGTTCTTGAAATACTTTTTTCAAAAGGTGTAACTCATGCACACACACCACAGACACACATCGTATTTCGCTAACATGTTTGCGCACAATGTGCCGCAACCCATTTTTTTCATTTAAACAAAATGCAAGTACCTTGTGCCGCACTATTTTTCTGGATGCTGTTTACCCATTGGCTAATGTCCGGATAACATTATTGCGAGCAGTTGTCGAAATACGTTTTTTGAAAGGAGGTTACTCACGCACAAACACCACAGACGCACATCTTACTTCGCCAACATCTTCGCCTACAATCTGTCCCCACCCCTTTTTATCATTTACACAAGATTAAAACCCGCTGTGGCGCACTCTTCTTTTTGGACACTGATTAACCCAGCGGGTAACGACCGTTTAACGTTGTTGCGAGCGGTTCTTGAAACACTGTTTTTCAAAGGGTGTAACTCATGCACACACACACCACAGACACACATCTCACTTCGCCGACATGTTCGCCCACAATGTGCCCCCACCCCTGTTTGCTCATAACGATGTTATTTGGGTCTCTGCAGGCGTAGATGAGAAATATCCGCGGATAGTATATGACACGCAGGCAACAACACAGTAATTTTATGATTTTGGCCTATGTTCAGTGGAAAACTGAATATGCCTGCGAGCAGTTTTGTCCTTTAGTAACCCTAGTTGGAGCACTAGTAAACCTGTAATTTGATGCTGTAATGGAAAGCTCAGTGCAAACTTTAAGTCGTTCTCCCTAGTATTGAGAAGTGCACAGATAAGAGTTCATATATATGAATCCAAATAAATGAAGGCAGGAGTTGCAAACATTTAAAAGATAGACACTGAGCAGTCAAACAGATATTCAGAAGACACAACCCGAGCATGATTTTCGAGGCCAAGCGATGGCTCTCAGGTAGATCTGCAGAGATATGCTGCTTGGGACACTGAGGGATCACCTCTATTGATTGTTACGATGAGACGTGTAGGTGATGCGACTAATACATATTTCGGAATGAGCTCTGGAAGTACCCTTACAATGTGACAAACCGAGAGACGCAACATGTATTTCTTCTTTTGGGCCTATACCAGCGGATGTGCTGTTACTAGCGTATCGTGAAGCATTGCCCCGATCGCAAAGTCACTTTATTGTGATAGTAATTATGTGGAAACTCCAAGCGAAATATCGCCGCCGTCGTCACCATCGGCGTTAGCGCGGAGCTCAGTATGGATGCTTGCGTATGCTGAGTAGCTGCGGTATTATCGAAATGTCGAAGTTGTTGTAACCAGGTGTTGTGGTCCTGACAGATCGTTTCTGAGAATTTCTTAAATTTTATAGATCCAGCTTGCATAAAGCATTCACACCGTATATTACTTATATTAAAACATCCCTTAGCAAAAACTGCCAAACAATATTAGAGTTAACAGTGACAAAGAGATGCCGTTTCACTGGAAACGGCACAAATTATTAGTTATTACGAAGTATTCAACTTCACAAATTAATATAGTCAAAGCAAAAGTGTCAATAAGAAAATTGTAGACCATCCTGAAAAACTTCCGATCCATCTTCCTCTCGCTCTATACGTCCTACATAAAAGATTTTTCGAAGCCTGAAAGAAAGCCATATATAACGCTAAGCAAAAAATCAGAAGTAACCAAATGGAGGACAAATATTAACTGTCATTTTCCAATGCTTCATTGCGTTATTAACTCAACTGCGGACGATAAATTCATGTTTTCATCTTATTGTGAGCCGATATTACTCATGTAGATAGTGTAGCATCTTGCGAAGCAGCGCCTGCCCTCCGCCCACTCTGTTGCATTGGCCAAGGATTACTCTACCCGTTTGGTGCACCTCACGCCTCGTACTCGTTCTCGTGACCCTCCACAGGAAATAGCTAAGTTGGGATTTTCGCGAAATCGACAGGGTTATATCCATCGGTATGCTCTACAATTGAAAATAGAATAAAGAAACATACCAGAGAATCTTAACGGCTATTATCAGCGCATTGCCTAACAAACTAGCCCAAGTTATTCCATACTTTTGAGTTTCGGCCTACGTGCTAGCATGATAAACCGTTTTGTGCCAATTATATTCAAATCTCGAGTACTGTGCGACTCGGTTTAAATGAACTTTTCATTGGTATTTCTGAAGAACGGCCTTCCTTTTTAGTGGCCATTTACAAACATAGACCGTGCGACTAAATTGAACACATTTTCTCTAGGAACCAATTTGCTCAACATAAACTTGTGGCACTCGATCATGTACAGCCCGCACATGCCTAAGGTACTAAGATCAAGACGGCATAGGGATGGCTCCACGACGGCGATGGAATAATGACAAAGGCATGTGGAGAATGCGACGGCACTGAAATAACTAGAACAACATAAAGACAACTGCACGACTGAATGACGATGACGGCAGGACGACCAAAAGGTAAAGACGCCCGAGTGACGACGATAATATGATGACGACGGACTGGCGATAGCCTGAAGCCAGTACTGGAATCATGCCGAATACACGAATATGACGTTATGACGACGACTGCGGGACGGTGGTAGGAAGTTGCTGAAATGAAGGTGGCGCCAATTGAGTGGGATGACGATGCTAAAATTATTACAATGGTGGGACGACCAAGGCATGACGACAATAATAGGACGAAGGTGGAAGAACGACGACGAAGTGAGGCAAAGACAAGACGAAAATAGTATGACGGCAGTGGAGCCACTACGACAGGACGCCGTAGATGAAATAGCCACAATGGCATAATGGCGACTCTCTAAAGACGAAGCAATGTCGATATTGGCGTCACGACTACAGGAGGGCGATGACATGGCAACGATGACGGCGTGAATGGGGCAACGCAGTGACGGCGACAGAGTGAAGACGACAAAACAACGACGACGATGAAAACTATGGAGTGATCAGAATGACATGAAGGCGATGAAATAACGACGATAAAATGATGACGAAGGCATCACAGGTATGGCCTGCTTGTGTTTGAGTTCACGTCCGCACTTGTGTGGATCTCTCTGCATACCGCAGTATGTCTGACGTTTGTGGATCCTATGTCCGATACAGGCCATTGGTGCAATACTGCAGCCAGGAGCGAGCACGGATGAACACGGTACGATGATGGCGGCGTGATGACGATGACTATATGTCGACGACGGTGTGTGAACAACGACGTGACGAGGAGGGAATGATAATGCTGGGAGTACTGTGCGGTGTGTAGCCTTATAGGTAAGACTGCAGCAGCAGCTGTAGCAGAAGCAGCATTAGCGAGAAAGTGGATGAAAGAGGGCAAGAAAGTTTCGCTCATCGCAACAAAATGTCACTGTCAGCATCCTAGGCATTCCGTTTTTATTTTAAATATTCACGTAACGTAAGCGGAAATACATCGAAAGAATTTCTAGAGTACTTCAACCTGCAATTTGGTTTAGGTCGCACAAGTCAGAAAACCAGCACCAGTAGCCGTGCTCAAGAATGTTTCCCTAACGTCACTAATCAGTGCGTGTAAATCATCATCAACATATGCCTTGCCGCCTTCTGTTTTTATTGCTGTCTCTTAGCGTCGCCCCCAGCAAAAACGTTCAGTCAGCAAATGTTTCAGAAAATACACATGTCTGTGGGCGTCAAACGAATCTGCGCATAAAAGACGTCAGTGTTGCATACAGAAGCCATTGATACGGCCTACCATTCCTCATGATAAATATATCACGCTGCGTCTCAGCCACATTCCTTTTCTCTTTCATTCTGCGATTTTTCATTCGAGTACATCACCTAAAACGCTATTATTTATTCCGCACCTGAATCACGTATTCTCATCAATAAAAATTTTGCATCGTAGAAATTGTTATTCTCTTTTGCCTGCCGATGGTGGTCATTCTTTTTGTCGTGTTGCAGTGTACTGATCCTTCTGTCCCCATATTTATTACGCGTTGCTATAATGCACTATCTCTCTGTCGTTGCTAAATGGTTACGTAGGTACTTTGTATGCAAGACGTTCATTCTTGCTGCGGGCTGTCAGGAATAAATTTTTCTACATTGGATGCGTCAAATTTTGATTGTACAACTATAGCATTGTACTTTATTAGCACGGACGTTGTTTATTTAATGCAAAGTAACTACGCAAGAAAGTGCGAAGTGACAAAGCTAAGTTAATGCCAAGTAGTTACGGATTTTGTGAAAATTTTATAGGAACGTACATGCGTGTCTGTTCATGTGCGCACGTTCAGTGAAGAAGAAATCGGATGTTGATATTCTTGATATAGTCATAGAAATGAAAGTGAAAGAAGCGTTTGCTGACTGGTGGTGTTTGTAATTACTTGAGCCACTAACAAATTCGCGATGTGCTTCCTAATAATACGCATTCACATTACGCGGAGATAGGGTTCGATGACATTTTCCCAAACGACGTGAAACTACTACTTTACGGCATCTTAAACGCCATGTTACAAACACCTCAGCACCCTGGAAACAAATATTATCATTGCATCAGATGCATCACAGTGCGAGGAAAAGACTGGCATAGGAATATTTTGTCCTGCACTCGAATGGTGTTTTTCTGTAAGATTGCCTGATCTTGTGCTCGTTTTCCTGACTGGGTTTTAGCAGTAATCCTAGCTTTACGAAAATTAGACCAAATGACTACAACCTCTGCTATTCTTACTGACTCCCTTTCCGTATGCTTTTCCCTTACCGCTACTAATGATTCACCCATGCTAAATATCTTCCATTTGCTAGTTCCTGCCCATATGCTATGTGCTAAATCCATAGGTATTCGCAAACTTATGCTCAACAATAATTTGGAATAATCCACCCATTTCTTGGCCAATCCCCCATCGTGAGTTGGTGCCACACACGTGAAGCCAACAACAACAACAACAACAACAACAACAACAACAACAACAACAACAACAACAACAACAACAACAACAACAACAACAACAACAACAACAACAACAACAACAACAACAACAACAACAACAACAACAACAACAACAACAACAACAACAACAACAACAACAACAACAACAACAACAACAACAACAATTAAATTGGTGCCGATGCAATTACCGCAACGTCGTGACGACGTGGAGTAACGTGGACGGCAAGAAGACGCGAGCATGGTTACTCTGGAATAACGACGCTACGGCAACAGCTTAATCCAGTCCAACAGCATTATAATCCAACAGCATTATAGGCCAGTAATCGGCCTATAAGCCCGATTACTGGTGTTTGCATTCAGACCACGTGAAGCTTGATATATATATATATATATATATATATATATATATATATATATATATATATATATATATATATATATATATATATACACAGTGTGTTTCAACGAACACTCAAAATTCTTCTAAAGCTGCCTGTGGCCGATATCAGAATTCTAGTTCGCGAGCTGGTCTACTCGAAGCGTTGCGCAATACATGCACACAGAATTGAGAAGCAAACTAGGCTAATTAATAAAAAATCCCTAATTAATTTTTTACCTAATTCATTGTGGCCCCTATTGCAGTTGACAAATTCCAGCCGTGGAGTGCACAAGCCGGATCCACTCGGAATGAATTCTCGGGAAGACACCAGTTTCGAGATATAAATTCCAGGACTTTGTGGGTAAACGCATTGGCGTTCCAGTTAACTCGTTAACAAAACTTCGTTTCATGGACAGAAGCACACAAGTAACTGGAACGCGAATGCATTTCTCCGCAAAGTTCGGGAATTTATATCTCGAAACTGGTGTCGTCCCAAGAATTCATTCCGAGTGGATCCGGCTTGCGAAGTCCAATGCTAGAATTTGTAAATTGCAATAGGGGTCATAAGATAATTAGCGAAAACTTAATAAGCGCATTCTTGTTAATTAATCGATTTTGCATTTCAATTTCTTGTGCAAGTAGAGTCGGCCGCTTCGAGAGACCGGCTCACAAACTAGAATTGAGCTATCTGCCACAGGCAACCTTTAAACAGTTTTTAGTATGTTCACGGAGACACCTTTTATATATATATATATATATATATATATATATATTGTTACGGGGTTAAAAACAGTCAAACGTGTATTTACAGAATATTTGCAATAATTATAGCAGCTCACAAGATAGTAGACAGCGCGCGAAGACCAGAACATCGTCTTCTCCCGACGATGATCAAACATCTTCGTCAGTGTGTCACATGACCCCCGGCGGCGGAACCACCGGCTCGGTGCTGGTTAGGAGGCGGGCGAGTGATACAACTTAAGACGCGCGTCGTAGACCATGTCGGAGCGATGCTGAGCCACGGTTGGCTCAAGAGGGGCGATTTCGTACGTGACGTCAGTTACTTGGCGCAAGACACGGTAAGGGCCGGAGTAGCGTGAAAGTAACTTCTCCGAGAGGCCAACGCGTCGCGACGGTGACCAAAAGAGAACCAGGGCGCCCGGTGTGTAATGGACGTCACGATGGCGGGCTTCATGTAAGCGCCGCTGATTGTCCTGCGACTCCACAAGTCGACGTCGGGCAATATGGCATGCTTCTTGTGCTTTGAGGATAGCTTCACGCGCGTACTCGGATGTGGAATTCAGACTAGCAGGCAGAGCGGGGTCGGAAGGTAACTTAGGGTCGCGGCCAAACAAGAGGGAGAATGGAGAGAAGCCTACGGTATCATGGCGAGACGAATTAAAGACGAAAGTAACGAACGGCAGCGCAACGTCCCAGTCGCGATGGTCATCGGAGACATACATGGACAGCATGCCAGTAAGGGTGCGGTTAAGGCGCTCGGTTAGACCGTTCGTTTGTGAATGGTAAGCAGTAGCAAGTTTGTGTTTAGTCGCGCACGAATATAGAATGTCATTGACCACTTTAGAAATAAAGTAGCGGCCTGGGTCGGTGAGGAGCTGTCGAGGGGCGCCGTGGTGAAGGACGACGTGTTCTAGGAGGAAGTCGGCGACATCGGTTGCACAGCTTGTCGGAAGAGCCCGTGGGATTGCATATCGGGTGGCGTAGTCTGTTGCTACAGCAATCCGCTTGTTTCCCGAAGCAGACGTAGGAAAAGGGCCTAAAAGATCAACACCTGCACGGAAGAATGGTTCGGATGGTACGTCAAGTGGTTGAAGGCGACCAGCAGGGAGGGTGGTCGGCTTTTTGCATCGTTGACAAAGATGGCACACAGCGACATAACGGCCGACTTCACGGTATAGACCAGGCCAAAAAAAGTGCCGACGAACGCGGTCATAAGTCCGTGACACGCCAAGGTGACCTGCAGTCGGTACATCATGAAGCTGGGCGAGAACAGTCTGACGCAGATGCTCAGGCCCAACGAAGAGTCGGGCAGGGCCGTCCGGGCGCATGTTAGAGCGGTACAATATACCATCTTGAAGTTCAAATATGCGAAGGGAAGGATCAGGCGTCGTTGAAGTGAGCCGTTGAATAAAGAGTTGCAAGAAGGCGTCCCGACGTTGTTAGGCTCCAATGTCGCGAAAAGCAGCCAGAGAGAGAACGGTGACAGGTATGCCGGCCGCAGAAACGTCAAAAGGGTCGACAGGATGGCGCGACAAGCAGTCCGCATCTTGATGCAACCGGCCTGTCTTGTATACAACTGAATATTTGTATTCTTGGAGGTGCAGAGCACAGCGGCCCAGGCGCCCTGAAGGATCTTTGAGGGACGAAAGCCAACACAGAGCGTAGTGATCAGTGATGACTGTGAATTGGCGGCCGTACAAATAGGGGCGGAATTTACCCACTGCCCAAACGAGAGCCAGACACTCGCGTTCGGTGATAGAATAATTGCTCTCCGCAGAGGAAAGAAGGTGGCTGGCGTAGGCAATAACACTTTCTCGCCCTTGTTGTTTCTGTGCCCAGATAGCTCTAATACCGTGGCCACTGGCATTGGTACGGACTTCTGTTGGAGCTGACGCATCAAAGTGAGCGAGAATAGGTGGGGACGTTAGCAGCCCAATGAGCTCGGTGAAAGCACCAGCTTGGTCAGGGTCTCAAATGACTGCAGCGTCTTTGAGAGGGCGCGATTGAGAGGGCGCGCAACATTCGCAAAATTTTGGACAAACCGACGGAAGTAGGAGCAAAGGCCGCAGAAGCTGCGAACATCCTTGGCACATGTTGGCACGGGAATGTCTTTGACGGCCAGTAGTTTATCGTGATCAGGGCGTACACCAGAAGAATCGACGAGATGCCCGAGCACAGAAATTTCATGAAGACCGTAGTGGCACTTGGACGAATTTAGTTGTAGCCCCGCCTGACTGAAAACAGATAGGATCGTCGACAGGCGTTCGAGGTGTGTCGTAAAAGTTGGAGAAAGAACGATCACGTCATCCAGGTAACAGAGGCAGATGGATCGCTTGAAACCGTGTAGGAGGGCGTCCATCATTCGTTCAAATGTGGCCGGGGCATTACATAAACCGAAAGGCTTCACTTTGAACTGATACAGGCCATCGGGAGTAACAAAAGCTGTCTTCCCGCGCTCCATGTCATCGACGGCAATTTGCCAGTAGCCGGAGCGAAGGTCGATGGACGAAAAATATTGTGCTCCATGCAGGCAATCCAGGGCATCGTCAATGCGTGGTAGCAGATAGACGTCTTTCTTTGTTACCTTGAGGTGTCGATAATCGACGCAGAATTTAAAGAACGCGCGCCGGTTTAAAGAACATATTTGAAGAACGCGCGCAGGTTCATGCGCCCCCTCAAGAGGAGAACGGCGTATTGGAGGAAAAGACGACGAAATGATGGCACGTGTTTTTCGCCGCACGCACTTGCATCGTAGATGGCCGTTGTCAGCGCTTACAAGAAGAAGAAGAGGTGAAGCGACGCTCGAGAGAGATGAAGAAGGCACTCTTCATCTCCTGTTCAGAACGCGGCAGTCCTTTTTATTTACCCCCAGGGCACAAGTTAGCCCACAATAAATACTTGTGTCTGGACTCCCTTATTTGTTCGTTACAATATATATATATATATATATATATATATATATATATATATATATATATATATATATATATATATATATATATCAAGTTTACGTGACACTCATCGGTAAAGTCCGGCACAAGCCCGAGACAATTTTTCAAGCCGCTCTGGACCTATAGATTGCCAAGTACCTTTACAGAATGAATTACACATATCATTGCGCATACCACATGAACAGCTTATTTTGCCCGGTCCATTGTAACACTTACTGCAGATATGCGATGGGCCACTGCGCAGGTGGCTGTCCGTAGGCAAATGTCAGCCTTGGTTTGTGTCCGACTGACGCTATCAGCGACGTTAGGCCAATGTACTTAGAAAAGTAGAGAAGCGTCACTCTACTGGAGCGTACCAGCGCGGACACGGATAAGCTGAAATGTCGCGCGAGGTTTGCATTCGCATCCAGAAAATACCAAAGTTGAATGGTCCTTGCTGCGCAAAGGGCACCATCATCGTGCACATGCCACGTATGGATGTAAATTGCGCTACTGCCGGTTAAATCACTGATCGCACTGACTCACGATGCGCGCGAGAAGTGGCCGCTTGTCGTAGCTGGATTTACAATGGCAGAACGGTCGCTATACACAGCTGAACCTTGCCCCACCACCATCCGATTCTGCTACGCACTAAGCTACGCATGTCGCATCATGTTGTTATTCCCTCTGTTACGGAATTCGTGCTTACTGTTATGAATGTCATGACGTGGTCAATATGTAGCGAGTGGCGTCTAGACGAAGCGAGAATGTGGTCGGTTGAACTGCCGCGTCAATGTCATGACCAACACCTCAGTCTAATTGCAAGCACCCTTTCTTGCATGCTTGTGATGTACAAGTTGATTAATCGTACGGTCTTCTTCCGTCAGCACTGCTGCGTCAGAATTTGATACACAGGAGCTATCTTCGTTTTTTAACAAGTCGCGTTCTATGATGATTAGCGCCTATCTTGGCAGCTAACAAATAAAATGTTTAGAATTAGTAAAACAGCTTAAACATAATTGTCGTTTTCGTGAAATATTTGACAGTGCCTTCCTTTCCTAGCCTGTGCCTTTTAGATTATTCATGCGCATTATCTAGTCAGAATGTATTGTAACTCCATGGTTTCTGCGAAATATTGCACCGCCACTTTGAACTGAAATTTCAACAGTCTATACGAACAGTTGCATTTCCAGAAATACGGTTACCTAGGGCCCTATAACGTAAAACTATTCCAATATGTTTCTATTCCAATCTCCTGACGTCAAATTTGCGTAACCACCAACGCAAGCACCGGGCGGTGCACCGCAGGGTTGTCTGGACATACCAATCAAACGCTCTCCTCGTTCATAGGAGGTCAATTTTCTTTGCTTGAAAAACGAATAACATTGCCTACACTGAGCGGCTTGCCGTATGTAATTGGCTGACAAGAGGCGAGGAGAACGCTCAAGTGGAGAGGGATTCGATGGGGCCGAGCCACTGCACTGAAAGTCGATAACCAGATGAAGAGGGTGGGGCCGGCGTCTACGATTGGTCGGCTTTCCCTTACTTAGCTTGCGGTGGCTGGTCGAAAATCGCGCCGGCATGCAACGGAAGCTCAAGAATGACGCTAAAACAGACCCTCAGCAAAGAAGAGTTGGAAAAATGAGGTGATAAACGTGCCGAAAGGGCTCGAAAACGTTACACGGCCACGCAAGAAGTTTTATTATACGCAAATACACCCATGCTCTCCGGCAGGTGCGAGTAGCCAGCGTCTGAGCGATCGGCGGCAGCCATCTTCTATTCCTTTCGGAACGGGGCAGCCTGCGGCTATACCAAAGAAAATTCAGTTTTGTTCGGCATATTAATGCATCTTTATCGCGTACACGTCACTTTGACGCGGAGAGTTCTTGCGGTTTTGTGACGTCGCGTGACAGGCAGGTGCAGTGGGCGCAGCCCGAAATCTTTTTACCAATAGCCGAGGGCTAATGGCGAAAAGCGGTCGAATCAGAATTAACTGTATTTCTCTTTTTTTGTCAAATCATGGATAATCAGTGTGTACACATCATATCAGATGGGGAGGCATCGCGGTTTTCGTGACGTCGCGTGGCAGACAGGTGAAGTGGGCGTGGTCGAAAAAAGTTTTTGACCAATCGTGGAGGGCTTATAGCAGAATTGGAATAGAAAAGTATGGAACAGTTTTACGTTATAGCGCCCCTAATGTTGACATTGTCACACCTGTGAGTGCGGCGGATAGATGACTATCATTCCTAACCCACAAAATACGCACTACTTCTCAGTGGTGTCAGAAAAAAAGTTTGCGAAGTTTTCGTCCTTTTCGCTCTTGAAATACGCCAAGATGCAACACGAGTGTCTCTTCGGGAAATAATTCTTTCATAAAATTTAACATGAGAAATGTGTGTCGAATGAAAGGGATATGACGCGAGTGCTACTTTACGCTTGCTTTACTTGATTGGAAGACGTTCAATAACTCTTTCAAATTGCCATAGGCATGCGTTGGCTCTGCTGCCTTGACAGGCAAGAACACAGTGTTTTTATGCCGCACAAAGGCACAACGAAAGTGAGATACAAAACTACGAGATGCTGCTGTCGGTGTTTACGGAGGTCACAAAACGTTGTTTCTTGAACCAACTTGCTAAGCACGTGGTTTCCCATCACATTGTCAAATGTGGTCCTCCTGTATGTTACCGTCCTCGCCGCTTGTGCATTAAAGATCTAGTCGTCACTAATAGAACATTCGAGCACATGCTGCGCCTCTGCATTATTCGTTTCTCACCCAGCTCGTGGGCATCACGACTGGACCTTATGTCAAAGGATCCAGGTGAATGGCGCCCATGCGGACCACGCTGCTACCAACGTTTAGACCATCCGGGGCAGCGACCCACTTTCCTCCATACTGAAATTTATATTTTTTTGAATGAGTGCAACGAATTTAGTAATATGCATCTGGTCAAGGCTTACCATGAAACAGTGACTTAACCATTAAGACATTTCGTTAACTGCCAGCCCGACACCTTCTGTGTCTTAGAGATTGTACACACGAGTTTTAGCTTACGCAGAAGTTGAAATGTGATTGCAATGTAGTCTTCGTATACATTGACGACGTTTTAACCGCCAGCGTCGCTTCGGAGTGCCACTTGCGTCCCTCGCGTCAACATTTAATATGGGCTCGTCACTAACAGACAAAAACGCATTTAGGCTTCTCAGCTATACTTCTTCGCCGATCCCATTTCTGCGCTAGGCGTACTCCCGCTACAATCCCACATCGAGGCCGTCAAGAACTTCCTCAGAATAGAAGAACCTCCACAAGAATCGCGAGTCCTTGGGCCTCGTATATTTGTCGCGCCGTAATATTCCTCACTGTGTGGCGTTACTTCAGCCAATCGAAGACCTATGGAAAGCACCACACATCCTGTCTTCTGCTCGTGTGATACCTTGGTCGACTGAGGCTCTGCCTGACTTCCTTGCTACCAGGCAAGCCTTCGCTTATTCAGTTCTTCTTGTGCGTCGCGTTTTGACGAGGCTACATAGTGATGCTAAATTCCTCCATTCTTGCCATTGTCGGGGTCAGTTCAACGATAGATTGACTCTGAATGCTACCATTTGGTTTATTTTCCACGTAATCTGCGATCCGCTGAGACATGCCAAGCGTCTTCTGCCACGATCTGCTGGCCATCAAAGTGGCGAATGCTATTCAGCCCTTTCGCCCCTTATTGGAAGGGTGCGAGTTCCCCGTGTTAACTGACCATAAATCGCTGACTTATGTGTTCAGCACAAACGTTTAAAATTACGTCACTCAGGAAAAGTTATGCATAGGCGTAACAGCTGCCGAGATGGCGGGGATGATGGAGATAACCATATAATATGGTTCATACCCATCCGAGGAGATTGGCCAAGAATTGGTAACCTGAAATTTTACGTAATATTTCAGGAAATTACAAGTTATGAGCAATTGAGCAATCAAAACAGACAGAATAATAATTTCTTATACGAGCAACCTCTACCTCTTCTTCGTCGGTGCCAACCTAATGCTGCAGCCTTCTTCACAAGAAAGTGCTGAGGGTCTTCGGGGGATAAACTGTGGCGGTAAAAAGTCCTCTAATCGCTTTTTGTCGCAAGGTCGATGAGAGGGTGTCACAAGTAGATAAAGGGAATCACGTACTGAAGGCCATAGAGGACGAGACTTTTAACCTTTTATTGAAGAATAATTTTTCAAACATCACCGACGTGACTAATGAAAATTGACGCATCTAAGAAGCAAAAAGTCGCCGCATCTCACACCAGTTCCCGCGCCTTCCGAATACAGCTGGGGCGTCGTCGTGCGAGCACCTTCACTCTCCGCGTTAGCCGCAAACGTTCAAGAGTCTCGTTCATGTTGTCCGCTGAGAGATCGAAGCAGCGGCACCGGCTGCCTTCCCGACCAACTCTAATGATATTGAGTGACCATTTTCTTGTGCGGTATGTGAAATGCGAAAAGTTGGCGAATCTTGGCATTCAGTCGGTCTGTTCCGTCCACCGATCGGATACCTACGCCTTTCTAACGATGCCGTAATCACGACGCCAGTACCGCTCTCGGCCCTTTCGCAACCCAGCAGAATGGCGAAGGTCCGATGAGCGGGCGATTTGTTTTAACTGCGGACGCCTTGGCCACATCTCCCGTCACTGCCGCAGTACCTGGACGTGTACGCAATATCAGTCTGCGTTCCCAGCTCACCGCCGCTTGCCAGGTACTCGTTCACCATTGGAAGATTCCACAGAGCCGTACAACTCTATTCTGGCGTTCTCATCTGCAACGTAGGGTCATCCTGCCTCACCGCTACGTCCCCTCTCGCTCACCAACTATTGGTCGTTCGCAGTACCCCATGTACGGGCCTTCTACGGAAACTGACGGGAGAAGCTCCGAGGAGTGACGCTTCTAGATCGACCCGAACTGCAATTCCTGTAGTGACCTTACCGACGGATGAGCATTTACCTGATGTGTACGTAGATGGTGCACCGGTTACTGCTCTGTTTGATACGCACGCACAGTATTCTGTGATGAGCGACGATCTTCGTCAACGGCTCACTAAAGTCCTGACACCTGCGGCATCCTGTGTTGTGCGAGTCGCTGATGGAACACTGGCCAGAATAGGAATGTGTGCCACTCGCGTTGGTGTCGCTGGTCACCTAATATATCTTTTCTTTAGTGTTCATGACATTACTTTAGGCCTTGATTTTCCATCTGTTCACTCCGCATATACAAACTGCTCCGATGGACTTGTCCAACTCGATTTGCCTTGCCGTGACCCTCGCGAGGAAGTTTCCAGCAGACAGGGCTCCGCCGAGAACATTCGACTCGTTCCACAAGTCTTGACCTGGGCCCTCCTTTCTTTTGCGTCACCTTTGCCTGACGGTGACCATGTTGTTTCTCCTCTCGCGGACGTCCTATTTGCCCATCACTTTGCTCTTCCACACGCTGTCGTGACTATCACCGAGAACTCCACCAGCCTTCCTCTCGTTAACTACGGAAATGGCGACCACGTCCTACCTGCAAGGTCAAGCCTTAGGTACGCTGTCCTCCTCCCAAGACTGCCATTTATAAGCCTTGACTCTTAATGTTTCGTCATGTCCCGTTGACTCTTCATCTTCTTTGCCGGCGGTCTTTACCGAGTTCACAAACGTGATTGCTCCCGATCTTGCACCTCTGCACGTCCACCAGCAAACCTGCTTGCCTTGTTCAGTGCCATTTTTCCCCTGAATGCTCGCCGCTGAGGCCAGACCTCTCTCACGACACGCCTTATTGACACAGGTGACACACACGTGATTCACAGGGGACCATACCGTGTGTTTTCGCATGTAAGACATTCATTCAAAGGAAGCTCAAGAAAATGCTCTGCCGAGGTATCGTCGAACCGTCCTCCAGTTCTTTGGCATCCCCTGTCATTCTAGGTAAAAAGAAGGCGGACACTCGCGCTTACGCGTAGATTATCGGCAACTCATCAATATCCCCATGGTCTTTAGCCTCTACCACGGATTGATGACGCCCTCGACTGCCTCGAAGGTGCGAAGAAATTTTCTGCCATCGACCTTCCCTCTGGCTACTGGCAGTTTGCGGTCGACGACTTGGACCGCAAGATGACCGCCTTTATAACGCCCGATGGGCTATACCAGTTCAAACTCTTGCCTTTCGGCTTACGTAATGCTCCAGCTACTTTTGAACGCAAGATGGACACACTCCTGCGTGGTCTCAAGTGATCCATCTCCCTTTGTTACTTACGTGACGTCATAATTTTTGCTCCTACCTTTGACACGCCTTTGGAGCGCCTTTCACTCGTTCTTTTTGTTTTACGTAATGCTGGCTTTCAACTTAATTCGTATAAGTGTCACTTCGGCAGCCACCAAATTGCTCTCGTCTGTCATCTTGTTGACTCATCTGCTGTACGACTAGATCCGGACAAAGTTCGTGCCCTACAGACGTTTCCCGTGCCAGCATGCTATAGTACGCTCGTCGATTCAGGCACAATTTTGTGGAAGTCGCACGTCGTCTTACTGCTCTTCCGAATGCAAACATTTCATTTTTTCGGGGTCCTCCACAGGGAACCGCCCTTTCGAAGCTTATTTCTCTCCCGACATCTCCGCCCATTCTGGAGCTCTTCGACCCCTCTGCTCCAAAAGAAGTCCGCACTGATGTCAGTGGTCATCGACTCGGTGCCATTTTATGCCAATGTCAGTGAGTTCACGACTGTGTGTACGCCATCTGTCTGCTTTCTCCATCATAATGGCATTATTCCATCACTGAACGTGAGTGCCGTGCACTTGTTCGAGCAGTGGCGATGTTTCGCCCTTACATATATGGTCCGTCCTTTACTGTCACCACCAACAACCATGCGCTCCGCTGGCTTTCATCCCTAAAATACCCTACCGGTCGCCTAGGCTCCTAGGTGCTACGCCTGCAGGAATACTCGTACATGATTGCCTACAAGTCCGGCCATTTACACCGGGAGACCAGCTGCTTGCCTCCCAAACTAGTCGACCCTCCTGATGTTGCTGCGACCAATGCTTCTGCTTCTCTATTTTCGCTATCTGTTGTCGCTGATCTCGCTACCGAACAACAGCGAGATCCAAACATACGTGTTATCATGGACATGCTCAGATCTGGGCCAAGCGATCGCTCTCTTCGCATGTTCTTTCTCCAAGATGGCATTTTACATCGGCGCAGCATGCACCCTAGTGGACCTGAGACCTGCTTGTCATTCCCCGACATCGGGGTACGACTTTTCTGTTCCAGAACAGTGGTACGATGTACAACTTCTGGTCACCTCGGGGAATCTCCTACGTACGACCATGTCAGGCGACGATTCTTCTGGCCTGGCTATACCGATCTGTCCGCCGCTATGTAGCTTTTTGTGAGCTTTGTCAGCGCCGCAAGAAGCCGTCTGTGCTCCCTGGTGGTCGACTCCAACCTCTTGACGTTCCTGCCGAACCCTTTTCTGGGTAAGACTGGGTATAAGTGATAATGTTAGTACGCGGGATGTTAACTTTGAGCATGTGGTTTAGACGTGGTGACATGAAGGCAGCTAGTCTAATAAAATGTGCATTGAATACGTGATTATTACCATGATTATGTGAAAAAGGAAAAGGCGTGACACTTTCGTGGACTAGGGAGTAAAGGAAGGTTTACATAGGATTTCATGCTGGTTACGCTGGCAGCGTGATGATAGACATACTGAAGCGAGCTGAGTGATTCTGTACCGCTTGAACCTTATTGATTAGCGTAACGTGACCGGAATTTCACACTGATGAGGCGTATTCCAGGTTAGGGTGAATATAAATCTATATTTCTCCTTCGAGTGCTGTAGGAGCCAGCGCAAAATTTCATTTTAGAAAACAAAGCCTGCGGCTGGCTTTAGATATGGAGTGAACATGTATCCAAGGAACATCCACGGAAATTTTCGTGTCGTTGTAAGCAAAAAACTCCCCATACGTGGGTCGATCCTGGAAACAGTGCTATGCCGGGCCGACCGGCGGTGGAGGTGAAGCAGGCATTAAGCACTCCCTATACGTGGGCCTATCCCGACGATAGCGAATGCTGGGCCGACGCGCGGCAGAGGTGAAGCAGGCGTTAAGGACTCCCCCTACGTGGGCCAATCCCGAAGATAGCGCAATGCCGGGCCGAACCGCGGCGGAGGCGCAGGTTTCGGCATTAAGGGGCCCAAGTACTCAGCTTCGCTGGTCACCCTTCTTTACAGAGTGGAAAAGCATTCACATTTTTTTGAAAAAGATTGTTAGTGACGTGAACTTCGAAGCGTCTATAGGCACTTACATAACTTAGTGAATACCATTAAGGGAATACTGTGGTATAAAGGTTTTAAATAGGGATAAGGTGCCTCAGAACCTTTATACCAAAGTACGCTATTCCATCTCTCAGTTCCTTTCTTGATTAAGGGAATATGTAGGACAAGGCGGATCGACTGTTATATGCTTTCTTTATTTACATTTGGCTGTTTAATTCCGTATTCCACAATATACACCGAGTAATAATGATATTAAGGTCTGTCCGGAGATTAGAACTATCAGTGTCGAAATAAATTTTTTGGTATATCTTGAAGTCGTCAGCGAAAAGGCAAAAAAAAAAAGAAGAGACTTTCCCAGCTAAATGATTAATATAAACGAGAAATAAAAGGGTCCTAGAACTGATCCCTGAGACGCATCTCACCTTACAGGCGCCACAGGTGAGTTATCATTGTTAACAATGACCCACTGTGTTCTGTTAGAATGGCAAACTTCAATACAATGGAGCACTAATGATTCAATGTTCCACCTATTTAATGGAAGTATTAGTAGTTGAAGATTAAAGTTTTTGAGAAATATGCAGCCAATGAGGAAGCCACAGTCAAGGAATGCATATAAGTCATTAGTAAATGTTAGCAGTTATATCGCACAAGAAAAATATTTTCGAGGACCATGTTAACAGCCGTGAAAGAAATTATTTGAACCAGGGAAGTTTCCTAAGTGGGTGAAAATTATGTGCTCAAATATTTTGCCTTTTACATTAGAGCGCCGTAAGTGAGATTGGCCAATATTTACATGGGTAATGCGTGTCGCCAGACTGGTGAAGCAGAACCACCTTGCCTGTTTTTCAATCTCATGGCATTTTCCCGTCATGAATCGATGTACAAAAAATGCAATACGAAAGAATAAAAGATTCACATTTAGTGTGTTGGAGAAACTTCGAATTAATTCCATCAGTACCGCACGGGGATGGTCGTTTTCGGTTGAGAATGATTTTACCTATACAAGGTGCTGTCCGCCAGGGTAATATGGAAGATAGGATATTATGGAATAATTAAACGGAATTTCAAATGTGTCGCTATGTACAGAGGCGCAGAGGTGTTTAGGAACGGCTTCGCCTGATTGGTTAATCAAATGTATAGCTGTGTTCTCCTAGCTCTTAACAATTTTCCACGAAGGTATCGGGTTAGTGTTTATCATTTTGGGTAATGTGGGAATTAAAGAATGTAAATTTGGGGGCTTTCTTAAGCGCGAGAATATAAGCATCTGTCGCCGATTTGTAGGTCGCCTATTTATTCACGTGTGCGGAACTTATATCTGTGCAAAAGAAGCGTCCTTTATTGTTAGATGAGCGTTTCAGGTATCGGTTGTTACAGGCAGAGTTGAAATAAGGATAGACAGTCTTTAGTGGAATGCGTACGTTGATAATATACAATGCTTCGTTGTTGAATAGGTTCCACATATCGCCAATCGAGAGGTTAGTTTGGGCTGACAAAAAACAAACATCAACGAAGGTAGTAAGTTGAGTGTTAATGCGGTCATAATTGTCTTTCATATAATCCTCTGATACGCTTTGTGTTCTCGCCTTTTCACGTTGATCGGTTGCAAATGGTTAGGCGCAGGACGTGATGATCACTTACACCAGTAATACAAGTTATAGGCGAGACAGTGTCCCGGATGACGTCAGTATAAATCGAGCAATGACGAAGACCCTTCTGTTACACGTGTTGGAAATTCGACGAGTTTCGACAAGGTGAAGTCAGAGCTGACATTTAGAAAAAAAGTAGCTTCATCAGGTGCTGGTTGACAAAGGCGACAAGAGTGTTGCCACTGCAAGAATAAAAATTTGAATCACCTATTAAAAATGGTATATCTGGTAACTTCAAAAATATTTAATCCAAACAATCGTAAAGCTTTTAAGAACAACCAGTGCTACAGTTGGCTACTGGCAACATGCTCCAGAAATAAATTTGCTAAGTTCAACAGTCACACAACGTCAGACAGTTATAACAAAAAGAAATAAGAAAACATTTATATAATTCGCAAACCGCAATTAAAACGCCACCGCCCGTTCTGATACTGAAATCGCAACGAAACAGTGTGCATTTTTTGTTGCACTGGGATAACTCAGAGCTTAGCATGTCATTGTAAAGCCACGTTTCTGTTAGTACAACGATGTTCGACTTACAATTGTTTAATGATGCATTCAGTTTGATTTTTTGGCGATAGAGACTGCGAACATTAGTTTAAATAACATTGCCCTAGAGCTACCACCCCTCGCGCCGTCCGATTTCTGTTGCGACCACGGCGAGGGCGAGTACCTCTTGAAGTCGAGGCTGACGTTGAGGATGACGTCGGGCCGGTGGCTACAGAAACTGAAGCTTGTACGAGAACCTTTGCAATAACCTTATATTCGACTGCACTGCAGATCCTGCTCTTATTATCGTCAGTTTCTTATAGTGAAGGTTGAAGTGCGTGTTAAGTGTTCCGCTGATTCCAAGCAGCTTTTCACGAGCGCGACGCGTGGCGGGAGGAAAGTCCTCACTGATGTGAATTCTACTGGTCTTTTGCAACGCCCGTTCTGAAAGGACGCGTTCTTTACTTTTGCAGACTGCAAACTCGACAATTAGTGTTCTGCAGTTACCGGAAATAAAGGAACCAATTTTATGGGCCCTTGCTATAGAGTCAGATCGTAATTCTGTATCGAGCTAGTGAGAGGCAAGTGCGATAATTTTTTCTTAGGATTGGCCCGATGTTTTTGACAAGCTTTCAGGCACGCCAAAGAAAATCAAGTTGTCGTGACGTATACGGTCTTTTGCGTCGTTAAGCGATTGCGAAGCGCTAAGCCCTCATCTTCCACGTTTACAATGTTCCGTTTCCATTGCTCGTAAATATTCAAAAGCAGCGGTCTGGCTTTCAACTGTTTCCAGACGCTCTTGCGTGCCAGAGATGGCGGTGCGCACAGACCGGTTTGCAAGTCTAGCATCAGCGATTACCTGCCCGATTGATTGGTTTTTATTCGAACACAGCGCTCGCTGGCTTCTATTACTAATTTAAGGAACTCGCTCATTGCAGCTTTGTCATCAAGTACCGGGGTTTTTCTCGACATCACCGCCCATTATGAGAAATTGAGCGTGGAATATAAGTCAAGTAGTGCTCCCCGTCATAGATGCGCAACAATGAAAGGGTTGTAAGATTTGAAACAGAGAGGGTATTCGTCAGGACGACGTGTAACCCGCGCAATTAGCAACATGAAGCATGAGCCCGTCATCCTGCTAGAGCTTCCATGTACTATGAAGCCTGTATGTCCTGCAGAAGCTATTATAGGGAAGGCGAATCATTGCCAGAAGAAGTTTCAGACACTAGTTCGCCGCTGAAGAAATGTTGCAGCTGCACATCCACCTTGAGTTGCGCAAGAATGCGAACATAATTAGCAAGGATAACGACAGCAAAATAGGAAAAAAAAAGAAAATGTTTTATCAGTATATAGTAAGTATTTGAAGATGGCTGCAGTTCGTTAATATCTTTTTCATTAAAGCCGTACAGCCTATTCATTCGTCCGTGCTTTTCTTAGACGACGCATCGCGGGAAAGGTCCACCCAGCGGAAATGATCTGCGTTGTAGAGAGCACTCGACATTGAGGCGCTTTCCAAATGCGGGCACGGTGTAATTCTAATATGGCGCGAACATGCGCCCACGGGTGCCACGTTCACGCATCAAGCATATAGCATTTTTATGCCTGTGGCGGCATGCGAAGTGCGGCACTTTCGTTAGTTACCCTTTCTGTTTATACTAAAACCCAGATTTCTGTGGCAGTGAAGGAAAAGGTAGGGAAGCAAAGCGCATACAAGAGCGCTCCTGGAAGAAGTCCCACATTCTCACCCGCTTATAAGTTCGAACCGCTGAAGATAAAAAAAAGAGAAAAACACATAATTACTTTTTCCAAACAGCAAAAAATCACACAAGTACATCATAATTCTTACATATGACTTATTTTTCCTCAATCATCTATCGCGCTTGGGACAATGGAAAACCGTCGCGCGGTAGTAGCTACACCGATTCCGTACGTGTTAAAAAAGCGCTCTCCTGGGAATTACTACAAGGTACAGTTACACATACGCAGAAGCTTGGCCCCTCCTATTATTCCCTTTATTGCCACAAAAAAAATTTCTTCGCGAGCACAGCGATCACGATCGCGTTCAACACTAGTAGCTTGACAGTCACTGAAAGCTGCGGATAGCATTGACGGTTTATATATAGCCCAGGCCCCCACACTCTCGGAAACGCCGATTCTTTCCAGTGCACGCCAAAAGCGTTCCTTATTGTTGTCGTCAGCCACAGTCACTCGATTCGGTCCTTCTGAACTGTCACACTGTGGCACTGTTGCTGGTAGTTTCGCCATTCGAAATTACTTTCCGCTTAACTTGCAACTCCCTGGTGCAGCCATGAACCAGCTCGGCCGCAGTCCAACGTGAAAACAGTCGGCGTTGGCATCTGGCGTGGTATGCGACCTACAGACCTCGACAAATGTTGCTGTTACTTTCAACTTGTGGCACCTACACACAGGTAGGAGGGGGGAGGGGGATAGTTCAGCACAAGGAGTTGGCGGGCTAGTTGGTGCGAATCCACAACTACTTTGTTTAGCACAAAACTACGGACAGAAGAAAGGAAGCGCTTTGTCCTGTCGTCTTTCCTGTGTCTGTTGTTTTGCACTGAACAAAGTAGTTATGGGGGCAGGAGGGTTGGCCATTGTTCGCAATGCAAACATAATGTGAAGTATTGCTTCAAACGAGGCTTTTCCTGCCACAACTGGGCATAATCAGACCCGAAATACTGACGTCATGTTTCCTTTAACAGTGCACCAAACCACCTGTGCTCCACGAAGCAGAAGGAGCGCATCGGCTTGTGACCTTAGTTCGCACTGCTCATTGGCTGTAGCCTAAAAAGCCTGGTCAAATGAAGTAATAACTATCTGAGAGCAAAGAGAATTCGCTCCCCCGTTACCAACGTGGGAGCAGATTCCTCGGAACGTGGTTCCGATTTTGGCATCTTATCGCAGTTGTACTATATACGGAACATAATGAGAATGGCTTTCCGTATAAAGTGCAAGTATGATAAGATCGCTCATCTCGCACTGTATGCTGCGGGTGCTAGGCAAAGCTTATGAGGGGGAGGCGAGAACGATGTTGGCTTGAAGCAGGCAGTCTTCCAGCGCCCCCGATAATTGAAGGTATTTTGTCGGCTTATCGCTATCAATTCATCGCCTTTAAGGGCAGAGTATACCTGTACTTCTTTTAAGAACACCAAACTGGTGCGATTAGAAAAATTCGGCAGGTCCCATGTCGTGCGCGTATTGATATTAAGCGAAGCAGTGTGTGGGGAGCCTACCAAGTTAACGAAACGACCATGAGAGCGCCAAGGCGTAGGTGGCTTTTTCATGACTTACATGACACAGATGTCATGATATTCATGCCATGACCTACCGTTTATATTCGTCATACATTCTTGTCATACAATGCCACTTTTGGTACATACCAAGTTAACGAAATGACCATCAGAGCACCAAGGTGTGGGTGGCTGTTTCGTGATCTACATGATACACATGTCACGATATTCATGTCATGACCAATCATTTATGTTCTTCATACACTGTTGTCATACTACGCCAGTTTTGGTCGTTACCGAGTTAACGAAACGACCATTAGAGCACCAAGACGTAGGCGGCTGGTTCATGGCCTACATTACACAAATTTCATGATATTCATGTCATGATCAATCATTTATGTTCGTCATACGCTCTTGTCATACTATTCCAATTTTGGTAGATACCGAGCTAACGAAACGATCACCAGAGCACCAAGCCTACGCGGCTGTTTCATGACCTTCATGACACACATGTGATGATATTCATGTCATGACCAATCATTTTTGTTCGGCATACACTGTTGTCATACTATGCCAATTTTGGTAGATCCAGGTTAACGAAACGATCATCAGAGCACCAAGACGTAGGCGGCGGTGTTATAACCTACATGACACACATGTCAGGATATTCATGTCATGACCAATCATTTTTGTTCGTCACACACTGTTGCCATACTATGCCAATTTTGGTAGATACCAAGTTAAGGAAACGATCATCAGAGCACCAAGACGTAGGCGGCTGTTTCATGACCTACATGACACACAGGTCATGATATTCATGTAATGACCTATCACTTATATTCGTGTTACACTCTTATCATACTATGCCAATTTTGGGAGATACCCAGTTAACGAAACGACCATCAGAGCGCCAAGACGTAGGCGGCTGTTTCATGACGTACATGACACATATGTCAGGATATTCATGTCATGACCTATTATTTTTGTTCGTCATACACTGTTGTCATACTATGCGAATTTTTGTAGATACCAAGTTAACGATACGACCATCAGAGCACCAAGATGTATGCGGCTGTTTCGTGACCTACATGACACCCATGTCATGATATTCATTTCATGACCTATCATTGATATCCCTCATACACTGTTGTCATGCTTTGCCAATTTTGGTAGATACCGAGTGAACTATACGATCATCAGAGCACGAAGACGTAGGCGGCTGTTTCACGACCTAGATCACACACATGTCATAATATTCATGTCATGGCCTATCATTTATATTCGTCTTACAACCTTGTCTTACTATGCCAATTTTATAAGATGTCAAGTTAACGTAACAAGCATCAGAACCAAAGACGTAGGCGGGTGTTTCATGACATAAATGACATGCATGTAATGATATTCATGTCATGATCAATAATTTATGTTCATCTTAAACTCCTGTCATGCTACGCCGATTTTGTTGCATACCAAGTTAAGCGACGGCCAGGAGAGCAACAAGACGTAAGCGGCTAGTTAGGTGCTGTCAAAGTGGCAAACGTTCGTGAAGAAATGTTTCGCATTTAAAACTGAGAAGCATCAGTGACAACAAGGAGCGGATTTCTTTCTGATAACGAGGGACAGTTCGGTGATTGTGCCGCGAAATCCGAAGCGCAGAAAAGACTGCTCTTTAACCGACACGACGGTATAGGCGACACTTGCGCAATACGCACATAAAGAACTATGTGATTTTCGGAAAAATGGTTATCTTTAGAGCGCCCCAGGTTAATATTCGGCGCCGTGGACGTTCATTGTGGGACATTTGGCAATTCGAGTGGTGCAGAATGCCAGTCAACCATGGCGGGTTTCGCCAATAAGGTACGGAGGAAGGAAGTAACTAGGAGGGTGCTTTAGCTGAACACATTCGAATCCAAAAGGATCGGTGAAACACTTGATCAGGTCATGGTAAGTTTTAGCGTCTAGTGTTTAGGGCCTAGTTTTACTCCTTTAGAGCGATGCTCAGATCACCACCTTCCGAAACAACAACAGCTGCGGCGGCCGCAGACCTACCTTGCAAATAGGCGATAAACATGTACGTTGCCATACGAATGACTAATACCCCTGTCAAGCGGGCAAGTTAAGTGCACTCACGGGGAGTGCACTTCGGATCCTTGAGTGACACTTTAGGTTACGCGGTGCTAAACAGGAAAACAGAGTGCACTCGAATTAAAAAAAATATGGCACAGTGTAAAACATGTTTTCTCAAGATGTAAATTAAAATTTAAAGAGACATTTAAAAAGCTACTGCTTTAGTTATGTTATAAATAAAAAAAGCAATCGTAATGTAAAGTTACTCCACAAAAAACGAAAGTATATTTATCGTAAGAGTGTTGCAAGTCAAGGCCGACAAAGAAGAATGCCCAGCCATTTCAGCAGGAAATGGTGGCGTGCGACGAGGCGGCATTTGATCCTGCTAAACCGAATATCAGCGAGCTATGCTCTGATTATTTTTTCAAACGCTGTTGAACAGCTAGAATTAACTTCTGTGTGCGTTTTGTATGCATTACATTTTTACCGTCGAAACTGCTGGCGGCGAGGCTACGTACGCGACCAGCAAAGTGCGTTCCGCGAATGGACTCCGACCGGAGTGCACTCTTGTGCGAGTACATTCAGCTTGCGACGTTTAGATTTGGGAAAGTGCCCTTAAAGCCGAGCGCACTCTCCGTAAATACACTTAACTTGCCCTGTGGACAGGGGTGTAAAGTTGCGCGAACAAATCTGGGGAAAACATTTCGCAGATTGGTTGGCATGGTCGGTCAAATGCGCTCTGATTGAAATGGACCGCGAACGAAGTTCACAGGACATATTCCGTAGATTTGTGTCTAATTTCAGAGGGAGAACTTATAATTATGCAGACAGTACGCAGTGTGAAAAATGGCGTACGCGACGCTTTCACGAGGCATCCAGGGAAAATGGTGCATAGCGAAATGAAACGCGCTGCTGATTTCAGTGATGACATGTTCTTGCAAAACAAGCGGACGTCTTATTCAGGAATAGGGCACTTTGAAACGTAATACGCGGCGTACTAGTCCTTGTAGGAACGAGCCAAAACACTACAATCCCTAAGACTGGCGGACGGAATATTTGCGACGAACGCGTTTCACCTACTATCTATCGCCTACCTCACATCCCAATAGATTTCAGGGCTGCGGCGTGCCGCGAAGCAGTTTTGATGTCACGCTGGAGTGCCAACACCGAAATAATGACCTCAATCTTCCACTCCTCCCCCATCCCCAGTTTATGTGCAGTGTGAGGCCGTCTTGCTCCACGGTGTACCTCGGGCCCTGCTGGAGCTCGTCGGAAGGGCAGTGGTCGTTGGTCATTGGAGCTCTGGATAAGTGCTGCGACCACAATAACTGAACGCTCGATAAACGTCCTTCCTCTTAGTCTCCCTATGCATCCACCGTCAGGTACAAAAGGTGAGCGCGTTCACTTTTTATATGTAAATTGTCATTATGCAATTTGGCTAACGCTCCAAGTGTCTTAAAGCGATGCCTCGCACGAGGACATTCCTTAAGGTCTTCCGAGTAGTTAGGGATGCGTCCCTGGCCTAAAGGTTTAAACGCCAAGAGCCTGTGCTTGGGGAACCAGTAATCAAACATCAAACATGCAAGTTATGTTTTTACTGAACGACAGCTTCCTCCAGGTGTCGATGGATCCATGTGAAGTACGCCTGCAACATGCTGAGAGCGGTGTGAAATGGAGACCGAAGGTGGGGAAGGGGCTTAAAAAGCCTCCGAACAAAAGAAAATGGCTTCAAGTAGAGTTGTATTCCGATGGTTTGCTAGTTTGATGAAATTTATTTCCGTAGTTCATTTCGCAGTGTATTTAATTTCCCACTGCGAAAAGGCCCTCTCTACTCCGATTGGTTCCGGAATGATTTCTGCCGTCAATGTTGCCGAAATACTTCGCAGCACTCTAATAAACTGAGTCAAGCCGCACGGCACTATGCAAGTGTTGGCGAACAAGTTCGAGCTGGGCATGATGGAGTTGTTTCAAGAGGCTGTGTGGAGTGAATGGAGATGTTTAGTAATGGAGACAGGGATAAGAGACCACATGAACCCTGTAATGGCCAGGTACAGTTCCAGATCAGCCATCACTTAAAAATTTCGAACAAATCGCTCATCTTAATTTCAGACCATTGGGAATATCTGTACAAAAAAATGCAAGTTTTTTTAGTTAGAACCGAATTAGCTTACTAAAGTAATTCATAAATAAGTAATTTTTCGCTTGAAATTTTCACGGCTGAATCTTCACTCCGGAATAATGGGAACACAACTACGGGCTTTGCTCTAAGCTTCCTGTGCTTAGGTAGGCAGTCTGAGGCGTCAAGCAAAGAGTAGCACATGTAATGTGTAGAGCTACACAGGGTTAATCATAAGGATATTGTCATGAATGACGATCTAACCAGAAAAATCCACAAGCTGGATTAAAGCGGGGAGAACTGCTAGGAAAGCGCGGAGAGAAATCTCCTCTCGGGTGTGTAGGCTTTTAAGAATGGCCCGCTGACATGCAAGTTTTAGCTATTAGGAATGGCCTTCCTAGGTACCAACGTGCAAGTTTTGCCAGCCAGTTGCGACAGCGGCGGCAAACTTTTCTTGAAACGCCCCCGCAAAGCTCTAGCCACGGCGTCACTTAGTCGACTGTGTGTGGAGATCAATACGCGCGTCCTCGACTATCCGTCGCTGCAGTCGAGTTTGCCGAAGTAGGCTTTGTGCCTGAACCCGCCACCCCGGACCTGATCTGCTATGAGCGGGGGAGTTGCCGCGGGAGCGTTTACGGAGCCCCCTTCCTACGCGCTGTTCAAGAAGCAAGACAATGGACACCACGGCGGCCGCGCTGAGGGTGTCAGCTCCGATTTCTGCAAAGGCCCTCTATCACGGGAGGAATGGGGGGGACGGTGAACCTGTGTGTCTGTGTAATCCTTCGCGAAGAGGCGGCTCGTCTCCGGGTCGAACGTTTCCCTCACCTTGGAATCGAGGGAGGACCGAGGACCGAGTGTTTATAAACCGCTGTTGTGCGGCTGCTCAGTACACTCTCTCTCGCATTCATGCTAGACTGATGAACTGCAACATCCTGATGTAGATACTGTAAACAAATCCATATTCCTCGTTCTCGATGAGAAGCAGTCATTTCCTTCAACAATGTCCTCAGCGTTGATAAGTTGGACGATGGCATGGGCCAGCTACCTTCTAATTCATGCCCGACTCCAATCTTGGCAACTGATTACGAGCGATGGGATTGAGCCCCCAATCCTGACAACTGGCTGACAGCGCAGAGATGGGCTTTGAAACGTGGTGCTGTGTCTGCGGTGAGTGCTTGGTACTTGCTTTGACTCTTCAGGCTTCATTTTGTGGTTGTTCTGTTTAGAACAGTAGGGAAACTAGATTGTTGAGTGTTAGCTAGGTTGTGTTTTCCTAGCTAGATTTAGCGAGCAGGATCAAGGCAGTAAAGCAGCAATTATGGAGTTAAGGAGACTGCTGAGAGACGAATTGTTGATTGTTGGTGAGGAACTGGGCCTAGCTGTACGCAAGGAAATGCTAAAATCGGAATTATCGCAGCTAATTTCCGAACATGCCAGTGAGGAAGAAATTGAAATGGGGCTGGAACTTCTGAAAAAAAGAGAGAAACGGGACAGAGAGAGAGAGAGGAACGCGAGTTAAGAAAAAAGCAACTTGAACTTGAAAGCAAACGTTTGGATTTGTCTCAAGGAAGTGAAGCGGCTCTGGGACGATCAAGTGAGGCAGAATCATACCGCACGGACAGGCAAGTAAAGCCATTTGAGGTCGGGACCAACATAGGCTTGTTCCTAAGCAATTTTGAAAGGACTTGCGAGAAGATGAATTTCGGTCAGAGTACATGGCCACAGCGTTTGCTTTCAATGTTGCCGTGTGAGGCGGCGGAAGTAACCGCCAGACTCAGTGCACAGGATGCATATGATTTTGCCAAAGTTAAGGCTAGTCTCCTGAAGAAATACCACCTTTCAGCTGAAGCTTTTCGGCAAAGGTTTGGGAGCACAGACAAGAAGGATAGCGAGAGGTGTCCGGAGTTTGCATACGGCTTAAAGGTCAACCTAGACGAGGGGATTAAAAACGCGGAAGCGTACGACAGCACAGACATGATCATTGAATGCATGAGTCTTGAGCAGTTTTAAAAAGCATCCCTCAAGCTGTGAAACTGTGGGTGCAAGACAGAGGGAATGTAAACACTGTGGAAAGGGCGGCTGAATTAGTCGAAAAGTATGCAACGCGTACAAAGCTGAACGCCGAGGACGGAAATTATTGGGACGGTCGAAAGGGACCGCGGAAACCATTTCCGTTCCAAAGGGGTTTGCAGACTAGACGATCGGAGCCTGTAGACGTGGAGAAAAAGCCCTCAGAAAAGAGCGAGGAGAAATCAAACGGGGAAACATTACCAAAAGAGCAGAAAAGAAAATTCGAATCTTTCAGACCAATCCGCTGTTATACATGACACAAACTCGGACATATAGCTATAAACTGCGGGAAGCCTAGCGTAGTTTTCTCCTACGTGGATGAAAAAGGCGAGAATATGGAACTTTTAAGCCCATATGTTCACGACCTGCAAGTTAATGGCAAACCATGCCGGGCGCTAAGGGACAGTGCCGCCACGATGGACATTGTCCATCCGTCTTACGTGACGGTAGATGACTTCACCGGAGAAGTAGCATAGATCAAACAGGTTGTAGAAGAACACAGGGTGTGTCTGCCCATGGCCAAAGTCAAAATCAGTGGGCCATTTGGGGAGCTAGTATCGAGGCTGCAATCTCGAAATTTTTGTCACTGCAGTACCCTTACATTTTTTCGAATCGTTCAAATAAGGTACTGCGTGAAAAAGGGCTTAAACTGGGAGAGGGCAGAGTACAGGCATCGAACCGAGGCCTAGTTCGTAAAATCGCGTCGCTTTCAGCTGAAAATGCACAAGCTGCTCCAGCGCAAGCAGAAAAAGGGATAACTTCAATACCCGAATCCGAGCTAAGCCCGAGGGACAAAAAACTGTTGAGGAGAGCCTGTTGAGGAGAGCCAGCTCAATGAGATCGTATCACTAGAGTGTCAAAGTTCAAGCCTGTAGGAAGAGCAAGCTGACGCATTCGCAAGCGAGACAGGGTGGTTATTATCACCAGCCTCAAAGAACTTTGATCAGCTCTTAGGTGTTGATAGATAGTCACTGGCAGCCGTGCAAAAGAATGATGAGAGCTTAGCTAAATTACATCACACAGCTAAAGAAGGGATTGCTAGGCGCAACGTGACGAAATATGAGAGAGGAGGATTGTTGTATCGGCACTACAGAGATCGAAAGGGTAGGATTTTACGTGAGTTAGTCGTACCTACTAAGTACAGGGAGGACCTTTTGAGTCTCTGTCATGGAAATGGGTGGTCTGGCCACCTAGGCATAAACAAATCAAAGTAAATATTGTTTATCGAATACTACTGGCCTGGCTGTTTCAAAGACATAGAAAACTTTGTAAGATCTTGCGACGCCTGCCAGCGCTCGGGTAAACCAGGAGAGACATGGAAAGCTCCACGAAAGGTAGTGCCCTTAACAAGATAACCTTTCAGACGACTTGTGATAGACACAGTAGGGCTTCTACCAAAAACAAAATCGGGTTACAGGTAATTGTTTACCATGCTGTGTCCGCCTACAAAGTTTCCAGAAGCAATCCCTCTGAAAGAGCTCAGCTCCACCGAAGTAGTAGACGCGCTTTTGACAGTGTTTGCACGAGTTGGGTTTCCAGCCGAAATTTAGGTGGATCAAGGGTTAGTATTCACCAGCTCACTGACTTCCTCATTCTTGCATAGTGCGGGGTAAAGTTAATACACAGATCCGTCTATCACCCTCAGTCAAACAGTGTAGAGAGGTGGCATTCTGTGCTTAACCGAGTTTTCCGTGCGCTCTGTTACGAGCACAAGGAGGGCTGGGAGAACTGTCTGCCGGCAACTTTGGTTGCTTTGCGAACGGTTCCACATGAAGCGACAGGGTTCTCGCCAGCAGAACTAGTGTATGGGAGGACACTCCGTTCTCCACTAAGAATGTTAAGAGAGATGTGGAAGGAAAGTGGAGAGAGTCCAACAGTGGTTGAATACGTGCTAAATCTGCTGGAACGGCTAAGCGCAACCCATGAGCTAGTCGAAATGAACGTGGGAGTAGCTCAAAAGAACGCCAAATTCTATTACGACAAGCATGCGAGGCTTCGTACGTTTAACGCTGGAGACCAGCTAATGATCCTGAAACCTTCAATAAAGAACAAGCTTGAAGTTCACTGAGACGGCCCCGTTAAAGTGCTGCACAAACTTTCAGATACTAACTATGCTCTGAAAATGCCCGGTCGCAAGAAGGAGGTGAGGATATAGCACTGCAATTTGATGAAGCCGTATATAGAGCCGAGAGGAGTCGTTAACTATACCATCAAAGAGCAGGATGACACTAGTACCAAGCTTAAGTAGTATAGGGCGACCTTCAACTCGGAAATCGGCCTAGAAGAAGTAGTAAAACATTCCGTAAGCTTGCATGCTGTTAGACCAGAGCAGCTAAATGAGCTAAAAGGGATGTTAGGGGAATATCTCGACAGATTCAGCGATCATCCGGGTAGAACCGAACTAATACCGCATGAAATAGAGCTGACATCGACCAAACCCGTAAGATCAAAGCCTTACAGGGTGTCGCCAAGACACAGATAGATTATGGAGGCAGAGATACAGCGCATGCTAGAGTTGGGAGTTATTGGGCCCGCTGAGAGTGACTACACGTCACCGCTAATACTGGTGGAAACCCCTAACAAGGACCTTTATCCGTGTGTTGACTACAGGAAGTTAAATGCCATCACCACTAGGGATCAGCTGTACCCGATACCCAACATTGAGGAACGAATTGAAAGAGTTAGCGCTGCTAAATACATTTCAACAATAGATCTCGTGCGGGTGTACTGGCAAGTTCCCCTTTCAGAAAGTGCCAGCCGCTATGCCGCATTGATCTCACCTGTAGGCACTTTTCGCCCTCTCGCACTCAGCTTCGAGCTGAAGAACACGCCGTTTAGCTTCCCTAAGTTAATGGATATTGTCCTAAACGACTTGCAGGAGTTCGCCTTGCCATATCTTGATGATGTAGCAATTTTTTCGGAGAGCTGAGAAAGCTGGGAACAACACGTATCACACTTTAAACAGGTGTTCTCACGGTTGAGGGAAGCCTGCTTAACGATGAAAGCGGAGAAGTGTAGAAATGGTTGTTCGCAGGTCACTTATCTGGGCCATGTTGTCGGCCAGGGCACGAGATGGCCAGCCGAGCTGAAAATAGCTACGATTGGAGAATTTTCTCAGCCGCGCACGAAAACAGACCTTCATTCATTCTTGGGGCTTGTGGGGTACTACCAACGGTTCATTGCGAATTGCTCGCAAATGGCAAGTTTATTAATGTACGCCTTCCGAAAGTGAGCACCGAGTTGCGTACACTTGGATAAGGACAAAGAGAATGGTTTCCAAAGTTTGAAAACACTATTGGTTTCTCGTCCTGTGCTTCGCGCGCCAGACTACACAAAGGAATTCATAGTTCAATGCGACGCAAGCGACAAAGGTATGGGCGTGGTACTTAGTCAGGTCGGCGACGATAACGAGGAGCATCCTATCCTGTATGCCAGCCGTAAACTAAATGTAAGCGAGGAAGCCTACAGCGCTTCAGAGAAGGAATGCGCTTGTTTAGTTTGGGCCGCCCAAAAGTTGCCGTATTACTTGTACGGAGCGAAGTTCATCTTCGAGACCGACCACTGTCCTCTTACGTGGCTCAAACAAATGTCAAACAAAAATGGCCGCGTGCTCTGATGGATCGTCGCTCTCCAAGAGTACAACTTCTCCGTTAGATGTAAAAAGGGAAAGTTGCACAGCAATGCGCATGGTTTGAGCAGGCTTATTTGAATTGTGCGTTTAAGGGTCCCGCCTAAATTTTAGTGTTACTATTGTTAATTTTGTTAAGCCAAGAAGATCCCCTCTCATTTAGCAGGTTTCCCTCCATGATTGCTGAATTTGTCAGCACGAAATTGCTTCAAAAACTGGCATAGCGATATGCAGCATTTTTTTGTTTCTGCACTTATGTTTTCTTTGAAGCGTAGCGGGTTTAAAGTGAGATCCAAGGTACGTCATCTCGGTGCAGAGCCGTGTTGTGGGGTTCGTTTTGCAGTTGCCTGTCCTTGTTGGACGTTTTGGGGCGGTGTCATTATTACGCAAGTGGTCGCTGCTAGCTTAGGCATTGCCCCCTGGCCACCAGGCGTTCTCTTCCTGCCCAGCGGTTGACAGCGCTTGACAGTCAAGATTTTCCGGGCCATGGAGGCGCTGTTAAAAACGGGCCGCTGACAAGAGAGTTTTAGCTGTTAGGAATGGCCTGCCGATGTGGCAACGTACAAGTTTCGCCAGCCAGTTGCGACAGCGGCAGCAAACTGTTCTTGCAAACGCCACCGCAGACCTCTAGCCACGGCGTCACTAAGTCGACTGTATGTGAACAATACGCGCGTCCTCGACTCTCCGTCACTGGAGCCGAGTTCGCCGAAGCCGGCTTTATGCCTGAGCCCGCCACCGCGGATCTGATCTGCTATGAGCGGGGGAGTTGCTGCGGGAACGTCTACGGCGACCCTTTCCCACGTGCCGTTCAAGAAGCAAGACAATGGACACCACCTCGGCCGCGCTGAGGGGGTCAGCGACGAGTTCTGAGAAGGCCCTCTGCCCTCGGGGCGGGGGGGGACCTTGAACCTGTGTGTGTGTGTGTGTGTGTGCGTGTGCGTGTGCGTGTGCGTGTGCGTGCGTGCGTGTGTGTGTGTGTGTGTGTGTGTGTGTGTGTGTGTGTGTGTGTGTGTGTGTGTGTGTGTGTGTGTGTGTGTGTGTTTAATCCCTGACGAAGAGGCGGCTCGTCTCCGGGTCGAATGTTTCCCTCACCATGGTATCGAGGGAGGTCCGAGTGTTTATAAACCGCTGTTGCGCGGCTGCTGCGTGCACTTTCTCTCGCAGTCATGCTAGACTGATGAACTGCAGCATCCTGATGTAGATACTGTAAATAAACCCATATTCCTCGTTCTCGATGAGAAGCAGTCCTTCCCTTCAACAGCGTCCTCAGCGTGGATAAGTTGCACGACGTCATGGGCCAGCTACCTTCTAATTCATGCCTGACTCCAATCTTGATAACTGATTACGAGCGATGGGATTGAGCCCCCAATCCTGACAAGGCGCCTACTCGGCAGATGACGCTAGTGGTGAAATACGGTGCAGTCTCTTCGCTTTCTCGGCATCTAAGAGCCGGTATCAGCTCCGGCACTTCGAAGGACAATCAGTGCGAATTACTTTGAATTTTATTGACAAGACGTTCCGTGTCACTAGACGTCGAATGCATCCAGTGTGAACGATATATGTGTTAGCCAGGAGAGTTCGAGCGGTCGTTATGAGGCAGTTCGTGCAGCTGAGAAGTTCGGCTGCGCTCGCATCCCACTTTTTTAAAATTTTCCGCAAAGTTTATTAAAAGGTCTCAGAAAAGACGAAGTCTTGTACGAAGTCAGCTAAAAAAAGACATGCAAAAATGTCCCTCATAATCTACTCTGCTGTCTCGAGATCTTAAGCCGCACAATTCTAGCATTGCCATTTGTTGGGCGTGTTGGTAAATTGAAAGCATATTTAGCGCCAGCAAACAAGGACGGTAGGGAGACGACAACACAATGCGCTAACTTGAACAACTTGATTTTCAGGAAATACACCTATATAACCCATGCGCAGTGGCGCCACCTTATCCAAATCTTACCCATCCAAAAAAGCCGTTTCCTTATCTAACAGGTCGATTGAAGGCGCACTAACACACGTGTCTCTATTCCGCCAGATAGCCTGAGCTTCAATGATCTCTCGCACGCCTTTATCTTTGTGCTTCGCAAGAACCCGGCAGGATTCATACACCGGCGCACAGCCGCATTCTTGAGAGTGGGTTGACAGATGACCGTATTGCTTATTTTTCACAGTTAGGCAATGTTCCCGTAAGCGGTCATTAAGACATCTCGCTGTCTGTCCGATGTATTGTTTCCCACAGGACAGCGGAAGCTCATATAAATCAGTGCAAGTTTCGGTCGTCGAGGGGCTGTTAAAAAGGTGCAGGTCAGATAGCAGAATTAAGGACACGGCAAATCAAGGGACGGAACGTAGAAGGAAGGTAGCGGTAGTGCCCTACCTCCATAGAACGGCACATAAGCTTAAGAAAATGGCTAGCCGGGTGGACACAAAAGTGGTCTTTTCCGCACCAGAAAAGTTAGCAAAAATATGTCGATCGACGGACCCGTAGCGTAAGCCAGCTGCCGGATGCTCTACGAATCATCGAAAAGCGCCAGTGGGATGCGTAGAGACTGTTGTATATGAGCTTCCGCTTTCCTGTGGGAAAAAATACATCGGTCAGACAGGGAGATGTCTTAATGAACGATTACGGGAACATTGCCAAACTGTGAAAAATAAGCAATACGGTCATCTGTCAACCCACTGTCAAGAATGCGGCTGTGCGCCGGTGTATTAATCCTGCCGGGTTCTTGCGAAGCACAAAGATATAGACGTGCGAGAGATCATTGAAGCTCAGGCTATCTGGCGGAATAGAGACACGTGTGTTAGTGCCCCTTCAATCGACCTGTTAGATAAGGAAACGGCTTTTTTGGATGGGTAAGATTTGGATAAGGTGGCGCCACTGTGCATGGGTTATATAGGTGTATTTCCTGAAAATCAAGTTGTTGAAGTTAGCGCATTGTGTTGCCGTCTCCCTACCGTCCTTGTTTGCTGGCGCTAAATATGCTTTCGCACAATTCGACCTGATCAGAAACGAAGGATCATCGTGCACTGACATGGGTCATTATTACTTTCTTCATTTCACCAGCATTATTCCCTGCGGTGACTCGGCAGGGGGGTTCTCTCCATCGGATTTCGAGGTGGCGTGAGCAAATGCTTGTCGCTACAACTGCATCCTCATAGGTGCGTTGACACGTAATGTTCGGGGCACTTCAGTCAAATGCTATCAGTCGAAATTAAAATCTAGCCCTACAATAAAGCGAGAGCGCGGCGTCCAAAGCGAGTGCATATATTAAAATTGCAAGAGGAAAGGAAAGCATATATTTTAAGCTCACGTTGTTTTTATACAAGATGGCCATACCATAAATGTGAAATGTTGGATTCTGCTTGCTGCCCATTGGCAACTAAGGCAATGGTGTCATCACGGTGAGGGTTATAATGAAATAATCAGGGCATTCTGCACATTGCCGACTGGCATTTCAGTTTTCTGGGATATGTTCTACATGAATGCTTATTTACAAAAACGAGAGCACTCATTGATATCACCGCGCATACGTGAGCATATATTCGTATAGACAAAATAGTGAAAGATCAGAGCCTAATAATGTCTTCTACGTCGAGGAAGAACGAGTGACGTCAATGCGAACAACCAAGACAAAAAGACAGAACTGCGTGAATCAACAGTGGAAATGTTTTGAGACAGATACAAGAAATATTCTGCGGAACATATGCAAATCAAGTCGCGGAGAGGAAAATATCAGTGGTCTATATTTCATGAAAAATGAAATGACACGTGGTACACGTTTGCTTTTTGATTGGGGCGTGAAAACATGGCGTAAAGCCTTACATATTCTTTTCAAATCGCGCGCAGCAGTCATATTAAATTTTAGCTTTTTTTACCCACTCTTGGACAGTGAATGATTTAAACTTGTAACTGTCCGCATTCCTTGAGCATTGAACGGCCGTGCAGCCTGTCACAGAATGATAATCACGGAATATCACAGTCTGCAAACGCGCTGCAAGCGAATTAGAGTGTTTCAGTGTAAAGCCTTGGACGGCAGTTAACGTCTGCTTGTGTACCTGTTCGCAATAAAACATCGACTGATTGAAGTAAGAGACGCACGAGTGATATGCGCGTCACTAATTTGGCTTTGCTTCCGCAGTATTGAAACAGTGTGGAAAAATAGTTTTTTTCAAAGCCATTGACACATGTTTTGTGTAAACGTTTATAGCCAGGCCATATGTCATACGCAATATGGATTACACGATATTCAATGAATACATTACTAATCACGCTGTCACGGTTCTTCATGCCGTTCTTTTCGATCATTCGCGCTTAATGAGGTAACTCGTACGCCTATTGCACTGGTCTTTTTCTTCCGTATTCATCACACTGGGTTTTAACTGATTAATGTTCGTCTGCGAGTTACGACACCAACTCTAAACCACTGCGTACCACGTCGTTGGAAATACGATTACTAGGCTCAGAGTCAATAGCGATGGCATTGCTTTCTCATTTTATGATTCTCCCTTCCAAAGTGGTACTCAGGCCACCAACAAAAGCGTTGGCATTGCTTTCTGATTCTATTGTTCTCCCTTCAATCTGGTATTGAGCCCAGGAGTGATCACGGGTTTGTACTAAGCACCCCGTAACACCGCAGTTGACTGAAATTTGCTAAATCTGATAAGCGTTGAGCATGTTCTTCCGAGCGCCAGATAGATGTTCTTTAAATGCTGAAATACTTAGTGGGCGATGGCCCTTGTAGCCGAGCTGATTCCCGAAGCTGTGCATTGGACGTCAGCTGTTGACGTCGCACTGTCAAAACAGCTCGAACTCGGAGCACAAAGGTCGTCCTTCGCGTTATCATGTTGTCGTCACCTTCGTTTTTTTTTTCGTTGAAGAGCACAATACTATCCTGACAGTTGCTCTTTGATATTCGCGTCCGGTTCACAGAGGGCACGGAATACTTGGTATAGTGCTTTTCAAAGGGTTTTTTTTCGTCGGCTGCCACGCCGCTTTTGTGCCCGGCAAAAGAGTTTAAAATTATTTTAATATATTGCCGTCAGCCTAAGTACATTGCCGTAAATGTAACTTAAACCACGTGGAATATGCTTCTGCGATATGGTTAGTGTTTCTCATTATACAGCAAAAAATAAAAAATAAGCAAGACAACTATGACGTAGTACTCCGTCCCGTCAGTTTCGACAGCCTGATGGGGATGAAATGCGAAAACACCCGTGTACTTAAATTTAGGTGCAAGTCAAAAAACCCCCGGTGGTCAAATTTTCCGGAGTCCCCCACTGCGGCATGCCTCATTATCAGAAATTGGTTTCAGCACGTAACCCGCCGTGGTTGCTCAGTGGCTATGGTGTTGGGCTGCTGAGCACGAGGTCGCGGGATCGAATCCCGGCCACGGCGGCCGCATTTTGATGGGGGCGAAACGCGAAAACACCCGTGTGCTTAGATTTAAGTGCACGTTAACGAACCTCAGGTGGTCAAAATTTCCGGAGTCCTCTACTACGGCGTGCCTCATAATCAGGAAGTGGTTTTGGCACGTAAAACCCCGAATATTATTATTTTGGCACGTAAAACTCTATAATTTTTAGTTTTTAAAGCAAAGCAGCAGACTGTATGCTCACCAGTTTTTCGCGTTTATTTAGTTTAAATCTTAGGGAACCTCTTATCGCCATGTCAGTAAATGATGCCCACGATTATACCTCCAGAACATAGGGTGGCCACGCATAGGGTAGCGCACGAATTTTCCGCTGGGAAGTGTCATTAAGGCCGTAACTCTCAAGGATCGCATATTGCACACATCTAGCTCTTAAAGACAGGGTTTTGTAAAGTGCTTGGTATATGCATTGACGCATCGCTTTGCTTAAAGCGCTTTGTTCAAAGACTGATTGTCAAAGGACGATCAGAGAAGTGAAACGCTGAACCAAAAGTTGTTCTCACCTAATATTATCCCTGGAAAAAACGTTACTGTGGTAAAATCACATGGTTAAGGTGCGGAAACCGTAAAACAAGGTTACTGCAATTTGGAAATCCCCTGACTTTCAAATATTTTTGGACGTTATTCTGCGCGATACGAAGTTTAAGGAGCGCATAACTGCCGCTTGAGATATCACAGTCACAGCCAGTCACAGCCACCTGAAGAGAGAAGCATTCAGAGCGAAACATTTTTATAAGTTAAGCGATGCGCAAAAATTACAATTTTTTTTCAGAGCGAGCCAATGACATATTGCTGATACAATAATCTGCTCGGCTTCTATTATAAGTTCAAGTCAGTTCGCACTTATTTTTACCATTAATGGTTGTTGATTCGTAGAGAGGGGAGCACCTAAATTGCTTACAATGAAGGGAGAGAAACCCATCCGATGCAACTCTGCAGACTTTATTTTTGTGTTCGAACAATCTATCATTAATGCATCTGCCCGATTGTACAACGTAATACTTTCCACACCATAAGGGTATACGATATCTTATTGATATCTTAGAATCTGCAAACTTCTTCCTGTGTTTAACTTGGCCGCTAGGAGCAGTTTCTTTCTTTTCTGGTCTTGTTTTCCTGCACGAGTTGAGTAGTTTGTTAGGTGATGAAAAAACCACATCAGTGGTACCTCTGCAGGCAATTTCCTTTAGGTTGTGCGACAACCGCCAGATAAAAGGTATAACTGTTCGTCTTTTTTTTTTCACGGTCACTTTTTCCTTCCGCACGTTCAGAAATCCCAGACTGCTGCACTTGTCTTACTATTCCCTCTGCAACTGATGCCAGATCATGACTGGAATAACCTGCTTCATACAGCTGCATGGTCTGTTGTGTGAACACTTCGTCAGTGAAATGATGGCATGATTCAATAAGTGCGTAAGTAAAAGATACTTTCGCAATGCCTCTTTTTACCAGCTTAGTATGGGCTGAATGATGTTACAATAGTGCTTTGTTTGTCCTGGGACTGTCGCACCAGCATGTTAGGTCATCACCGAAGGTAAATTTAAGATGAAGAAACTTGATCTTTCGTTCTATGGGCACTGCGAACTTAAGTTTCAGTGGACAAAGGCACTCGCGTATAATGTTACTACCACCTGAACACTCTCTGTCAAAGTTGCCTAGCTTAACATTGACAAACACTAAAAAACCATGAAGAAATCTAAATATTTTAACAACTTTTGTATCATTGACGCGTGAATACAGGTCTATGTCTAGCTTATCTAAGTAGAGGTTGCTTAAAACAGGCGCTAAGCAGGATTTTATACAAACACCCTGTTCTTAAGGTACGGAATGCCATTTCTTTGCACAAATGTTGACTTCATGTACAAGTCTAAAATTTCTAAAAAAAATTCACCGGTTGTGCCCGCTTTCCTTCTAAATCTTACAGCCCCAACTTCACGTATACATGATTGAACAAAACTTAAAAATTCATTTTGTGGCAAAGAATAATACAGGTCCTTCACATCTGCTGAGAAGGCCTTTAGTCCCGCGTTACAGTTGGCGTCTACAAAGGCTTAAAGTTCCTCGGAATTTTCCGTGATAAAAGGATGTTTATTCTTGAGTAGGTTAAGTGTGTATATTATATAGATTGGAATGGATTTCTGCTATGTGCCTTTCTCCGATGCTACTACCCTGAACGGGACACCTTTTTTGTGCGTTTTCGTGTTCGAGACTGTCATTATTGCTTGTTCATATTACTTTCCATACTTTATCTAGGTTCATATCTCCGCACATCGCGACAGCTCTGCTCTTAACTTTCGCCAGTGAAATTTCTTTGTGTTCATTGAACACGGCTGTTATTGCTTCATTAGCTTTTTTGTTGTAGCCACCATGTGAAAATAATGCAAAGCCTCCTTCTTTGTCAGCAGGTAGGACAGACAGCGTATCACGTTGTTTCGTACCTAGTTTCGTACCTGTTTCGTACCGTGTCTGTTCTAACTATAAGGACAATGTGTGAGTCGTCTCTGTTTGTGCTTAGAAAAGATTGATCTAGTGGTATTACAAGCACAAGAACAAGAAGATGTAGTGAAATAAAACAACTATGTTCAGGGGTCATTTTTATTGAATGCCAGGCAAATAAATGTGGCAAGTGTTAGACGAAACGACGTAGATTCCAAAATGCGGTCTCTCAGTCAAGTTTGAGCAAGAACAGTGCAGCGGTAAGCGCAAAACATCTTTTCGGACATTTGCAGCGAAATAGGCAGCAGCCTGTGCAGCACGGTGAAAGGTTGCCCGGTTGATCACTAAAGTATATGTCAATTTACGAAACTTCGGAAAGCTTCCGAGGCATATAGTCAACGAGAATGGCCTCAGGTTTAACTCAAAGAAGGTTCAAGTACTCGGCGCTTTGAAATGGTCGTAGTATGTGCGAGAATTCTGGATTTGCCCTTGTTATAGCATTACCGACATTGTTCATTGTTGATGTGAATGAAATTGTGACCTCCACATGGTCGCTCGAGTTTGACGCATGGTTTCTTCTGACGTATATTCTACATTGAAGTTCATTCAATATGTTACCATGACGCTGAGCGCGCCATTTTCTCCGTCACTAGGACTGCAGCATCTTTTGCGAGAAGAACTGTCATTGTGCCACGGGACTCGAACTTACGACCAACATATTGTCTATCGAGAGTTGAGCCTTTAAACCAGTGTGCGATGCTGCAGCAGTGGAGAATATTGATCTTGGACTGCATGATAGCGCCAGAATCTCTCATTTGTTCACCCATTACCCGTTACATTACACCCATAAGGCGTCTATGTTCTAAATATAGCTGGCATCGACACCTGTCTTCTTCTTCTCTCACGTCACCACTTCTGTTCTGGACGTGGTCGATTATGTTTTGTTCTAGACGTATTAATAATGATTGAGACCATTTGCTTTGTATACATAAGTTTTATCTTATTTTATCGTTCGGCATCTTCTCACCTGGTTAATGGCCCTGACGTTGACTTGTTTCCTTAAATGTTAACATAAGGCCTAATAATGGTGTAGCCCGAATATAAATTCGAGAAAAGCTGAACAAATGAAAGCAGTTATAAGCTGAAAGGGTTTTTTCATGGAGACCTGGGGCTAGTTCGAACAGGTAAGACGCGGAAAAACAAAGAAGTCTTTCTGCTTCCCTACCAGCAGGCGTATCTTCCCCCGATGAATGCGACTCAAAATTCCTTTACTACTCCAGAGGAGCTTGTTCGCTCGCAATGGTGAATATTTCCTCTAAGAAACACTACACGAAACAGTCTACTGCTTACTGGGCATTGTATTTCACTAACAAAAACATCACTGCTTCAGGCTTGTTTTTTCACTGGCCTGTGATAATGTGCGTAACTTTGGCCACTGCCGATCTCCACAACGTACAGTGTTAATGATTGTAGAGCTAGTAATGCCCGCGATGGTTAGTACGGCAAACTGACACTTTGAAAAAGGTATGAAAAGTTTTAAGGCTTCAGACAGAAACAATCACCAAGCGTTCATTGTTCGTGCCTAAAATAATAGGCACCTATAGAACAAGCCATCACTATTATACTTCTGGTCTTGCTGCATTGAAGGGAAAATATATGAAGTTTCTTTCGTATTATGTAACCACACCGGCGAGGGCATTCGAAACGCAAGCAGCAGTGTTGTATAAACGAAGAAATTACGAATGCACTTTAAACATTGCTTGAATCTCAATGTGGTGCAACTTTCTTTTTCGCTGAACTAGAAATCCACCGCTGATAATTTAGATATTCTTTGGACGATTATCAGATGCTTCTCCCCTTAGGCTTCGTCCAAAAACTTCGCATTATATGTAACCTTTTTACAGCACGCCTATATATGTTCGTGACCAATTGCAACAAATATCAACGTGAGAAGTGATGAACTGCTCCTACAGGCCTACTGGCCTTTGTCAATGACAAGCATTCTTCCCAAGCAAACGCATTGGAACTCTGGGCCTGTTTACGTATAAAAAATAAATATAAGCGTGTTTTTTCTCGCACCAACGCCAGAATGACCGCACAAGGAGATAGCAAGGCAATCACAACGCGCCTTTTTGTCTACGGTTGTGTTTTCTTCTTAATTGAGCCGTTGACACGCCATGAAAAACGAAGCCCAAGAATTCATTTTGTTTGTCATGCGCGTTGACTATAGAATTTTGGCTACGCAGATACCGCAACCATACATATTGTTTAACGTGTTCTTGCGTCACTGCCAGGGGCTGCGCGTTGCGCTCTCCATCAAAATTGTTAGCCGCAGTACTCTTTAGCATCTGTGGCTACCAGTTCACTGCTAAATCACTGAGAAACTGTATTTCATCTGTGCATTTCGCAACTCTAACACCTAACAGCTTATGACCCACATGCCAAAATTCAGACGCGATTAAGTGGTAAATGCGAGAGAAATGCGTTAGCAATACGCTACACTTTTTTGAGGTCCCGGATCCACGACTTAAACCGTGATAATCACATTGTAAAGTGTTGTTCCGGAGCTGCCTCGACATCCCCCTTGCCTCTTCGAGGAGCGAAGCACATGTGACGGCGGCCTGGTCCAGTTTCCCTATATATATGTGATGCTCCAAGCAAGGGCCTACGTGGTTAAGTTGAACACAAGAAACACGAAGAATGATAGCAGCGTTGGGACGATATTTTCGGGCGGTTTTGCGAAACTCGGCATCATTTGCGCGTCGGTGTTTGCAGCCGATAGTGCTTCGGCTTCTATTCGGAGCCCTTTATTTGTTCACCGTGCCGGGAATACATTCAGCCGACTTTCGACTCGTCCCTTGCCGAGACACGCAAAATCTCGTGAAGGCGATAGTATTACACAAAGCTATCGCTCGAGAATATTACCCACGCACACAAGTCCGCTTAGCACTGCAATATACATCATCGTGGCTGATCACCGTCAGAGTACAAGTTGGTCACCAAAATCCACTGCGCGTTCCTTACTGCGATGCACAGCTTTGTCTTGCGAGATGACGAAAAGTCGCTTACACTGATTCTGGCAGAACGTGGTATCTGCATGGTATTATTGGCATGCTGTTTTGTGCAACGTTCCTACGTAGCTTCTATACGGCATTGATGATCTTTAAGTGGATCTTGCCGAAGATGCCCTTCAATAAGTGCTCTCTATCATGCCATTGAAGCATCATTCAAAGGTGTACGATGTGTGCAATCTACCTGTCTGTTTTGCCAAGGGCGACTTTCACGAAATATTTCAAGTTTATGGGAAAAGGTTCTGCTGCTATATGCAGGCCAGTTCTGTTCTTGCAGGCATCAGCTCTAGTAACTCTACGTTTATAAAAGTTACCCTTTCATTGACCATCATGTGGTTCAGCTATACTCAAGCTGTTCTTCGGGTTCAAACATTTCTGTACTGTGGATTAATTGAGCGTGAGTCACCCACACGGCTTCATCTACCACGGTAGACTGTAGAGAAATTGCATACGTGGAACTGAAAGAATAAAAATGTTGAAAATTGGGACTGCGGAAGTGTGTGATCATAAAGATTAGCCATGTTTTGTTAACAAATACACTTCGTCTGTCAACATAATTTGCACACATAGCTGAAGCAAAACTTTCATAAATATTGATAATCTACATGAGACCTTCTAAACAATGCCTCTCGTACCTTCCGACATACGCAGCCACCAAGAGAAAGTACGAGTCATACGAGAATCCCTTACGCCATGTGTCGGGTCGGTTGAGAAAGAATTCTGACTGATTTCAATGTCGCCGTTTGCTTACCTCTGTTTGTGACACTTCCTATAGCCCACCATAGCCCTATAGCCCGCTTTAGTACACTTTCCCCCCGAAAAAAACATTGTTGAATTTAATAGACTTGATACGCATTTCTTTCAGGACACCAGTTCAGCTGAGACTTGAGAGAAAGCCGGAATTGTGCTTCCTGTAGCAGCGAGCATATTCTTCGGCATCTTTTTCTTTCCCATCCTGTAACAGCTCGCAAAGGTCTTAAAGTATTGTGAATAAAAAATAAAAATTTTTTCTTGTAAGAAACGTCGCTGTTACAGGAATTATTCAAATAATTTTTGTTGGATTTCGTTGTGAACCGATTGTCTGTATGAGTTGGCGTGACAGGGATGTCAAACTCAACGCAGTCCAGCGCCAGTGTATGTTCTTTCTATGTTTATGTGTATGTGTCAGATGTAAGTGTGCTGCTTCAGTATCATGGGTCACCAACTAGCCAATCAGTATCTTTTCAACTCCTGCAAGTTTTCCCTCAGATCATGGCAGAAATGGTTATGCCAACTATAGAAAAAATTAGAAATTCAGTATTATACTACGTATGACATGAAAATGGCATGAATTACACGACGTTCAGTAGCACATCCTTCTTTTAGAGTCTGCACCCCCGCCGCTAAGACACCCTTGGTCGTTGCCTCGACCACCCACCTTGCCCTCTCTCCCTTTTAGAAGAACTTTACTTATACCAGGTGCGGCAGGTATTTCACAATAAGGTAACTTCAGCACGTAAACAGACACACATGATGGATACAGAAATTATGTCTACTTAACGTTGTGTACAGTTTGCAATGCATGTAATGAATGTTATCATTTAATGAAACCGCCGACAGCAGCAATCACAGACTCCATACGCCACCGAAAGCGACCGCAGGCTGTGATGAAGTGTGTCTTTGGAACATTCGCCAATGCATCAATAATAGCTCCAATTAGAACTTCAAGACTGTTGTGTGGGTGCCTACTGAACTTCCTCTCAACTACGCCCCATACGTAGTAGTCCATTGGATGGAGATCTGGGGAGATGGGAAGCCACATGTTTGGAGTAACGTGGCCGGGGAGGCTTCCGCCCATTTATTCTTGTGTGGTACGGGCTGTCTGAGATGGTGCAGATTCTTGCTGGAAAACATACAGAGTCTCAGGTGCTACAGCAGTAGTCCAGGGCTTCACAACCATGTTCAATACCTGTTCAATGTTCAATGTTCAAGCAGCGTTAACTCTGGCACTTTGGAGAAAAAAATTGTGGAGACATCACGCCTCCTTCACTGCTCACGACACCCAGGGTCATCACTGATGCTGGAAATTTTGCGCGCATAACACTTGGCACATCATCGGGGCCTTTGCACAGCCACCGATAATTTTTCCGGTTTTGCGTCTAGTCCTGGACGAAGTCTTTTTCATCGGAAAAGAACCCCAGCATTCCAGGCTCCCTTGGTTGTTTCAGTTTGGTCACGAGACACTTAGCTCTGGTCAAGTGGTTCTCCTCGGTTTTCTCTGACAAGAACTGTCATGTACGCATTGCATAAGACTTGTAGCGAAGGCCCTCATAAACCACACGTCTGACAGTGGCCTCGTCAACCTCCACCTCCTTCATCAATGGTACCTTGGACGCGACTAATGAATTCTGGTTTCCTAACGAATGGTGTCTGGTGACTAATAAATTCTGGTTTCCTCTGTGAAACAGCGTCCACATCACCCTTGGCAGCCTCCGATTCTTTCCGAACTTATCGGGCAACCTTCAAGAATGTTGCGATCTCTAAATCAAGGTGTCCTGCAGCCAAGAACACGATAACTGTATGCCTCTTCGTTTTCGGAGTTAGCTGAAGTTCTGCCATAGTGGCCTGCAGCAAAAAGCATTTGCAGCTATTAAGTACGTAGAGGATGGGGTCACGAAATGTGTGTCCTCAAATACCTGCCGCACCCTGTATATACTATGTTGAGGAAAGCACATGTCGCCTTGCGAAAGACAAGTGTACGTGTCGACACTTAGGCGCGTGGTTTTACCTTGTTCTCATTTTGTTCATCGTCTTGAATTTCCATCTCCCGCATTCGACGTGTTTTCTATGAAAATGACCCGTATTTCAAGAATGTCTCGCTGCTGCAAGTATCTTGACGGGTCAAAGCCCTGTTGGACGCCCACAACATATTCTCACAAAAAAAAAAGAAAATCTAAAACTTGTCATTGCTTTCTTTAAACAGTATACTACTACAATTACAATTATTCTTAGGACTCAGCGCGCGTACGTCTTCTAAATCTCAGTTAAGCACACAACAGCTGCACCGTTCACTATACTTCATGCTGCTGAAGTGAATGAACGGTATTTACATTTGCACTGAATTTTTAGAAGGGCAAGTTGTAGTATCAGAGGGAACTTAGAGGTTTCAAGTTTTAAAGACACGTTAACGCGCCTATTTGCAAAAAATAAAAAACTACGCGTGCATATTTTATGTCGCTGCTAAGACGTTGTGATTTCGTTTTAATATGAAAGCATTATATGGCCCATTGAGCGAAGATCCGTCGTAGTCTGCGTGACCGAAAGATGGTACGAAAATGGCCGAGGTCGCAAAGAGTAAAAGCACGTGAAAAAATGCGCAGATTGACGATAAATTTTTCAGGGAGGTTCCTGTAAACAAATTAAATTACATCAAAGAAAATGTGGTACATTTCGCTCTGGGTGGGAATCGAATCCGGGCCTCCGGCGTGCGAGACGAGTACGTTTCTCCAACGTCCCGGCAGCTGCACGGTTCTGTATGACTAAAGGTTTATGTTTTGCGTGCGCCATTGGACACGTGACGGCGCAGACAATGAGGAGGACGTGGTGCCAAATTATGAGTGTATGAAATGAGCATGTTCATGACGTTACGAGGTCTACATAGCGTACAATGCCTTCGCATTCCCACACGTAAGCAGTCTTAAACGTCTTTGCCGAATTTTTAAAAAAAAGATTTCACTAGAGAGAGGTTTTAAGTTCAGGACAAAAAGAAAACTATAGAAGATATCTTTCAACACAGTGCCCCATACGTCGGATCTCTTGATTGTTTTGCAGATTATCACTCGCCCAGAGTGCTTCTTGCGAACAAGCGCAGCAAGCAGCCATGGTCGTGGCTGTCGTAATTACCGAGAATGGCCTAATTATTGCCTGGAGAATATGAAGAAATACTTTAGTGGAAACATATTTATTTGTTTTTTGCCACACAACGAAAGCTCGTTAATGGGGACGCAATAGCACAACAACGTGTCTGCGAAGCATAATGCATTTTTTGGCCACGAGCTTCTAGCTGCTTGATGTGTTTCGTCAATTATTTGAAAGCCCGCATCAATATACAAAAAAATGGACACCAAACTTTCAGAACCTCTTTGTTTCAACACCGACTTTCGTGAAAACTTAAACAAGTAAAATGGTTGTCTAGTTTCTTGGAACGCGTCAGGCCTCGAGACTAACGTATGAAGCCTTGAAGACAACGCAGCTGGATAATTGAACTCAAGAACTTTAACACACACTAAAGTTCAACCATGGTGCCATTTGATTCCTTGCTTGACGTTTTCTTCTTCGGGACCATACGGATATAAAAGACATAGTAATCAGTTATATTCGCGCACACTTCAAACTGTTCTGAAGCGCTGTGGGTCCCTTCAGGAGCCTCTTGGCGTTAAGAGGTAGGCAAATGTAGAACGCTATTATGTGACCGTCTAGAATTGTGTATACCAGTGCGGGTTAACATTTCCCGCCATAAACGTGGTGATGAAGGTATACTTCCACTATCTTTAGTGTTTAAGCTTCAAATTTGTTACAAGCATTTTATCATGTGGCTGCACCTTATTTCGAAATAATCAGGATATTTCCTTATCTCTAAAAAGGGCACATTGGCTCTTTAAAGGATTTACTTAAAGTGCTGCTGAAAGTTAGTGTTTGATAATGAGACATGCTAAGCATGACAGAAAACACCTTTATTATCAGACGACAACAAATCGCTTTGGACGGAGGCGACTCTGCTTGCTATAGTCCCTTGGCTTGTAAAATATTATCCTCATCACGATGTTCCGCATTAACATGAACATTAATAAGTCATAAGCGTATTGCAATTAGTTTTGGAAAGTCGTGTTGCTTACCGTGAAACCAATGGCATATGTTTTGTGGAGTAAAATTTGTAAGTGAGAATGGTACAAATAATAAAAACCAACACATCAACAATAATAATTAGAAAGAAACTGAACTATAGCCAAGGTTGTAATTGCGGATAGTTGGTCGGTGATACTCGTACCTTAAACAACCCTTAAAGAACGACGTAAAATCTTTTTAAAGCGAAGCTTTCTTTGCCGCTTCCTTCGACTTTCTCCCTGCTGCTGCTGCTGCTGCTGCTGCTGCTGCTGCTGCTGCTGCAGCTGCTACCAAATCAACACTTCTGTGCCCGCCGCGTTAGCTTTGCGGCTATGGTATTGCTAAAGGTCGAGGATTGGATCCCAATCGTGGCAGCCGCATTTCGACGTGGGCGAAATAGAATACGCACGTGTACTTAGATTTTGCGACGCGTTAAAGAACAGCACGGTGTCAAAATTTATCCGGAGTCCGCCATGACGGCTTGCCTCATGATGTGAGGGTCGTTTTGACTCGTACAGCCCCATAATACAATTCCAGTTTAATACTTCGGCCACAATGCGATGTGCCATTTGGGGAAATGACAACGCTCAGCCCTCACAGAGGTTATAAAATATGGCGCACAACGACAGCTCAAGCAAAGACCTCTCCCTGTGTGTTCTGTGTACTACGCAGACAAACAGCAGTGGTGCACGCAAGGTAAAGATTAAGATCAACTCACCACTGTTGTATTAGCCTAAAGGTTGAAGAAATTAAGCTTTAGCCGTCAACATCACCGCTAATTGTTGCCAGTCAGAGCATTCAGCACGTAAAGCTTCGCTTACATCGATTCCCACAGTGCGCGGGATCTGCATAACTTCTTATTTGGACCTCTTGCGCATGTCAACTACGGCGTGACATCCTGTCAAATATGGCACACGTACTGTGCGGTCCACTGATAAAGGGAACACTTAAATCTGCGGCTGTCACTTTCATGACACCCTAGCTGAGAGTGGCTGCGGAAGCATTGCCAATGCACTGCAGAGGCGTGTCGAAACGACTCATAGCTACTAACATGTCATCTTCGGTAAATCTGCACTGCCCTGATAAAACGTAAGTATCCGCCCGCCCTCTTACTAATAAAACGCAAGTGAACAACTGCAAGACTTGTTTACATTGTAGTAGGACAGTAGCCACCAGTGTGACCGTAGCTGCTCATGAAGACTTAAGTAGGAGACGTAGCCGTGCACTCTCAACTTTGGAAGTCCCCTTGCGAGCACGCCCTGTGTGTGCTGTTTTTCTTTTTTTGTTTTTAACAAAAATGGGACATCGTAGCCACACAGTACACACAGTAAGGGGACACAAACGCAGCGCTGCTGTGTTCATCTTATTGATAGATAATTGTGTATTAACGCGAGAACGTTAAGAAGTCAGTGTCGCATAATAACCGGCGTCCGGCGTCGCATGTCGTTCCGGGAAAAATATTTTCGAACCCCGCACACCCAGGTATTCCATATGACGCAAGGAATCGACTGAACTAATTGAATTTCTCAAGCTAAAATACGTCAAAAAATCATAAACTGCGATTTACACACAACCTACAGACAGGATAGCTCTGGGATTGTGATTTGGATATACGATAAAACACAATTCTGCTACGCGAAAACTCAAACCAACCCATTTTCCAGCTGTAAACCGGAGATGGCGCCCGCCATTTGCGCACGCCGGCGCTTACATGTCTCGGAGTGCACGGAGCGTCGCGCCCGCTTCATTGAAAGACTTCCAGATGGCGCTCGTCTCCGCCGCATCGCCGCCCATGCAAGAGGCCGCGTTTCTACCAGAGAGCCCGCCTTCCTGTATACCGCTTGCCGCGAGCGTTTCCCGGTAAACGTTACGGTTACATACGCTATAGTTTCCAGGAAGCGTGACAAGCAGTCTGGGATCTTTGAATGCTATCGTGTTCCACTCTTAAAAACGAACCTTAAGCATCATCCATATTTTCACAATAGAGCTGTCAGAAGCTCGCTGAGTTTCTCTTGACGTCCGCAGTTTCACCTAGCTGGGCAGAGAGAGTGACAGCAGAGTATAAATATGGCATCGCGCAGCATAGCGACGCGGCGAGAGTGGGTGGAGCCTAGCGGGGTAGAAGCTGCGGCGCGGCGGAGACAAAAGTGCTGGGACGTTATTGCTCTCCGATAAGAACCCAAGCACTCGCTTTGGCGGCCCTCTTTCTCGCAGTGGAAAAGAAATTATGCGTTGCTCTGCTATCGCTAACACCAGGAACCAGCGGAGCTGGGGAAGGCCATAAAAATAGACTAAGTGTGCGGTTTTGCACTACTGTACTGGCCTTTCACCCGCTGCGCTGGTCTCTGGTGTTTGCGATACCAGAGCTACGCATAAGTTTTTTATTGCGCAAGTGGCAGCTGAGTTAGAGCTCCAGTTATTGTGTTTGACTTTACGAGGTCGAGCGCCGGCACAGGAAACAATTTGTTCTATTCTCATCTCGTCATATTATTGTTGATCTTGTCTTCTAAACTTGTTGATCCTACGTTTTATTGGGGATAGGGTGGACAAAGCTGAAGAATGTAGAAATGAAATTTCGCTTCCAAATGTGCGAAAATTTACTAAGAGAAATGCAAGAACATGCGTAAATTAGGTATCCTTCATGGGAATGTATAATTTTCTACTTTAAGTCTAGTTGACATTCATCTTCGCTTTCCGCAGTGATGTCATGATGTCAGCTATAAGTAGAACAATGTTTACGGGTTTTATTGTATTTCGCTGTCAGAGCTCGCTTAGGCTCAGCAAATGGAATTTTACATGGCTATATTTTAATGTCGACCTCCTAAGACTCCAATAAAAGATCCATCAAAAGTATTCGACGTCTGCAGTAGAACGTACAACCATAAAGACTAAAACGAAGTGCTGTTGCTGAGAGCACATGGCACGTGTTGTCTTACTTACAGAATAAACATTCAATTCTTTTCCCCCATTATACTGCAAGAGATCAGTGTGTTTTATAAAAACCTCCCGGCCCCGTTCTTTTTATTTATGGTTTGGAGATAACCTTTTATACAACTATTCCTTGCAGTGGTTTGTTGTTTTGCTACGCAGAACGTAGGTGCGTTTGCTCCAACTGCATTCTATATGAAAGATAAACCATAATATTTGACCTAACGTATGAAGAACTACCGGGATTGTTCCTAATGTGTGTTGTACTATAAATCAAGTTGTGAGCGCATTGCATGTTTCTAAACTGATTGACGCCTGAGCTAGAAAGAAAGACGCTAATTATGCTATCAACTCGTACGTAGAGTCAACGATGGGTTTATTGAGAAGGTTAGCTAGCTGACGGAAACATGATTCCAGCAGGAGCACAGACACATCAATGAGGATGGATATTTTTTCGTGCTCAAATAGGCAGGCAGCCAGGGAACCAAAAAGAAAAACAGAAAACGCTTGAAGCTCTTTCAAGCTGCAAATATATTATGACCTCGAAAGCAGCCAGGCTGGAATTCAGATATCATAACATATGTGTAAATTTTATGTAATATATAGGTATATGCACACTTCCCTCAGAAAATTCGATATAGAATATATTGCATTTTCTGAGAAGAAAGATACTTCTTGCGGTATATACACTAATTTCCTCCGAGATCAACGTCTTTGGTGCTTCTTTCAACGTGAACCTGCGTTTATTTAGTAGAAGAACAATAGTTATACAGATTCATTTTTAGGATGGGCCTTTAATTATTCTTATTTCTTTGTGTCTTAAAGTGCTTAGCTAGTAATCGATAGGGGTGATCGGCTACGTCCTGATTCGCCACACATGCGAGCATACGATTTCGTGGTTTGTGACTAATTACGGTTTCTTGTGTCCACTGTAAGTCGGAACTTGTGTGCCAGCTCAGTTTTGCTGCTCAGTTGTTTTGCCAGCTCAGTTCTTGGCCGTAATGAAAGTTGATAAAGCAGCAGATTTGATCACATTGCACAATTCTTATCATGTATTTTGGTTCTCAGAAAATGTGGCATAATCTGTATTGTATTTTGTGAGAAAAGTTCATACATACATACATACATACATACATACATACATACATACATACATACATACATACATACATACATACATACATACATACATACATACATACATACATACATACATACATACATACATACATACATACATACATACATACATACACGCTCTTCTAAGCTCTAGCGTCCCTTTTCTACCTCTACCTCATGACCAGCTTTCCACGCTTCCCATACATACACATTTTTTTCCAATTCGACGCCCTTAATGCTCACGCATTAACAAGGAAAATGACACTATTGGTCGAAGCGCGAAGCACTGACAGCTATAGCAAAGTTTAGCTTCGCGTTTGAACTGCTCGGTCGGTGTTTTAACCACAAGCAGGTACGTCACTTTGGCGCAACACAGCGCCCATGGCAACTGCGAAGAAACAGTGCCCCGGCAGCGTTGTGAGACGCCTGACAGGCGTCTCACAACGCTGCCGTAATGAGGAGCGCCACAAGTGGCTTTGTAGGGGCGCTCCTCCATAGTGCACGAGATAAGACCAACGTAAAAGGGTTTGTTTGTTTGTTTGTTTGTTTTGTGACCAAAGAGAAGAGATGCCTTATGTAACACTTGGACTGTCTCAAGGCTTTAGTACGCTGTGTAGTTGAAGCTTTGGTAGGCTAACAAATTGACACTCTGCCAAACTGGAGGCGCAGCAACCGCGCGAGGCTTCAGTCGAGTGTGAAACTGTGGGTATGGCTGGAAGACATGGCGGAAAAAATATATTTTTTTAAATTTTGCCGATCTAGTATCTATAAAGTGCGCCAAAAGCGATTTGTCTTGTGGTGTGCCAGTAATTCCGCAGGGCATTGAGTTCGTTCGTCATTTGGCTTGGGTCTGAGGATGGATGGATGGAAGCAACTTTATTTTAAATCCGGCAAAGTTTAACGACCCGGGCTCAGGTCTCCCACGAGGGGATTTCAAGGCCTTGCCTCGTCGCGGCCTCTCGCGCCTGCTAGACAGCCCATTCTTGCGACTTTAGGTTGGAGCTGCGCAGAGCGCCGGCCCACTTCGTCGCAAGAGGAAAAATCGTGGAAAAATCGTGGAAAAATCGTAAACTACGATTCACATACAACCTACAGACATGATAGCTCTCGGATTGTGATTTGAATATACGAGAAAACATAATTCTGTGACGTGAAAGCTCAAACGAACAACCCATTTTCCAGCGTTTTTACACTGCAAAGACCGGGGACGGCGTCCGCCATTTGCGCACGCCGGCGCGTAAATATCTCAAGTCCGCGGAGCGGCACGCCCGCTTCCTTGAAAGACTTCCAGATGGCTCTCGCCTCAGCCGCATTGTAAACCGCATCGCGGCCCATGCAAGAGGCCGCGTTTCGACCAGAAAGCCTACCTTCGTTCATAGTGTTCGCCGCGAGCGTTTCCCGGGAAACATTACAGTTACATAAGCTGCAGTTTCCAGGAAGCGTGAGAAGCAATCAGGGATCTTTGAATGCTATTGCGTTCCATTCTTAAAGACGAAGCTTAAGCGTCCTCCGAATTTTTTTCTGGGTATCATGGGTGGCGGACCTAATAGTCCGAAGAATTAAGGTATATCAACGCGTACGCTAGACTACAGCAGATATTGTGAATGGCCGATATGCCTTACAGATGGAGTTAGATGCAGAAATAGAGATTTGTGGGTTCAAATCAAGTTGATATGGGGTGCGAACTCAAGTAGTATTTCTTGTCTGCTGTTCTATATTAAACCTTGTTATCGCTGTCACTGCGTCCAGCTTTGAGCAAAGCTTCGAATAACTGTTTTAATTTTTGTTTCTTTTTTATTGCTCTGGAAGGTGAGGGTGGAATGAAAGGTATGAATAAAATGAAAACAAAGTGTTTTTTCCCACTTTATAACTTTTTATTTGGACTTAACTTGTCTATGATTTGATGATGGACTAAATTACTGATTGTTGGTTGAATAAATGTAGAATCAATTGATTGATCTGCAATTAGTTTTTACAGGTTCTTTATTTGCTTATATTCTTTATTGGTTATATTCTTTATATTCTTTATCTTTACATTTGCTTGTACTACCATTTTGTATATTCTTGTGCCATTGTATTGTCATGCCTCGGCTATTTAAATTTTGATGGGGACGGTTTTTACCGCACTGTTACTGTTATCAAGTTATAGCTCTGCACAAGACAGCCCGAATCCACCACGGTAGTTTAGTGGCTATGGCATTCCGTCGATGAACACGCGGTCGCGGGTACCTTTCCTGGCCACGGTGGCCACATTTCGATCGATGAGAAATGCAAAGGCGCCCGTATTCCTATGTTTGTACTCACGTTAGAGAACCTGAAGTGGTCAAAATTTATTTCAAAGCCCTCCACTACGCGTCTCCTATAGGCCCAGAGATGCTTAAGAACATTAGACAGAATAAATCAGTCGAATCAACAAGACGCGCCTAAATATGTTTGAAGTTTCTGTAACGTAGTCGTCCATCCTATAGCTAAAAAGAATTGTGATGTTGCGCCTTCTGAGACACGCACGAGCGCCAGCCAATGCCCTACGATGTACGGTGAGACGTTTATAGATGGCATATGGACTTGATATGAGAAATTCAATTCCTCAACGGACGATTAGGCTCATCACTGTTGGGTTTTGAGGCTTGCATGTACTTCTGGGAACAAACGCACACAATACAGAGAGTAACTAGCTGTTTTTTAAATACCTATGGCTATTCCAACGTGCGCTATATTTGACAGTATGTATCTGGTGAAATACTAGCAGTGCCTTCGAGATATGTGAACAGAAGATGTATTTTTACAGTGCAGTAGCCAAGCCAGAAAAATACATGAATGGATGTTCTATTCCGTTCGTAACTACAGATGGAATGTTTTGAATACGCATGTCATTAATTACTTGTGAGTCCAATCGATTTGTTTTACCTAATAAAAAAAGGAATCGATTCATATCTTGAAGGAAAAAGAGGTCAAAGAATGACTTGCCAGCACATGTTCGCATAGCCAACGCTTGCTGTCATGTTGTTAAGCTGTGAATGCGGTCGTAGTATTACCTATGCGCCACCAATTTGCACGTATCTCTTCTCCTTAACGCCAACCAGCAAGTCCAAATTAATAAGAAATGTTATCAGCTCGCGCTTCAACGGGATATATATTTGTTACTCATGTAGCATACTTCCCATCTTGGGAAACTAGCCTACTGACGCCGCATGCACTATGTATTATGAAACCACAAAACGCAAAGTGAAATTACAGCTCTCATAAATGTTTTTTTTCTCTTGCAGGAACCATTGCAGTTCAAGAGGTGGGGCACCCTAGGTCGCTACTGCATAGAATAAGTACGACACGCGAATCGTTCCGCTGCCAAAAGGAAGCAGTATGCACGAGTTAACAGGATGGAGATGTATGGTTCTTGCAGCTTGCCTCCAATATGTTCTAAGGTAAACATGAAACGCATTTAACCACTGTGATTTTCACCCACGTGTTCCTGATGATATCGGCATATCAATCAAAGCAGCTACGAAACCACTATCTTAACGAATATATCTATGTTTCATCTCACGCTCGTGTACCTTTCGCATGCGCTGTGAGAGTTGGTTTAAGAAAAAGCTTTCATTGGTGTTTCTGAAGAATGCTGTTGCTGCTGAGCAACCATTTGCAATTGGGACAACGAGAGCCAGATTGACGTTTCCCGTGAAAACCGCCTGCTTGTTGCCCTCAATCATACATATAGCACGCATGACCAAGAAGAAATGACATCGGTGGAACGACCGCGATAGCATGACAATATAATGACGCAATGACGACGACGAAATGGCGATGTCGGCATGACAAGGAAATGCGGCACTACGATCTCCAGGACAAAATAATCACGACTGAATGACCATAACGTCACAGTAACGACTTCCTGACGACCATGGGGTGATGGCGCTGGAGTGACGACAATGATAGGACGACGACGGTGTGACGACCACCGGATGGCGATGTTGGTGTGGAACCGACGGTGTGTCAACGACGGCATAACGACGAAGGCATAACCACTATGGAATGACAATAATGCAGTAGCATCAGCGGTATGACTACGGCGACGTGACCAGCATGCTAGAGGGGTGACGATGGTGTGACTGCCGTAGCTGGCGACGAAGGTGTGACCACCATGGGATGCCGTCACTGGAGTGGCGACGATGGCATGACAGGAATGGCGTGACCACCATGAGGTGAGGATGCGCGATTGGCAACGACGGGGCGTCGACCATGAGATGACATGGACAGAAATAATCTGCATTATATGCAGCGATTGTGTGCACTATATCCGGTATCGGCAGATCGGGCCGTCTTAATTCGCACTACATCCAGTGTTTGCTGCTACTATGTCCATAATCACTTCATCACATACATGCTGAGATAACTGAGTTTCACGCGTTGCGTGATTCCTTGATAATGTTTGCTAATTACGGGTAGTTTTGCCACATTTAGAAAGGCAATATATCCTATTTTTTCTAATCTTCCGACAACAATCTTCTAGTGATTCTTTTGCTCTGCGCCCGCTGCTCCCTGCTGGGTAGTATGGCTACACTCCCTGCTGGATAGTATGTAGGTGAATATACGCCGGCTTGTAACTCTGCTTTGCAGTAGAGAACATCCTCCCTCCGTGTAATTCCCCGTTCGGTTCTCTTGGAGCATTATAAAGCCTCATCACTGCTGGTTCCCTGTCGGCTCCGCTCCTGCTTGCAGTTCTTCCTTTGTGACCATTACGTCATCCTGTTGTTCCTGTGGCCATACTGAGAAGGGTCCGAATACTGGTCAGGACACCATGTCGAATAAACAAAAGACCTCTGCTTGCTTCTTCGAACAGTAATAGCTTCTTTTTTAACAGCAGAGCTGTCCTAAGTCGAGCCTTTGCCGTCCGTTGTCCAGTGTTACGTAGGTAGGCAGGGGCCAGAGCGCGTGCCGGGGGAGGGTGGAGATGAATGGTATTGGAGCAGGTGTTTCGCCTGCGCGCCCTTTCGCCCCATGGATTCTACTCGGCGGGAGCGGTAGCACCGACGTCGCTTAAATCCTGAGCTTCAAGACAGCGCCAGCGGAGGGAAGCTGGTACCACCGAGGGGATCGAGAACGGGAAGCGCAAGCCATGTACCGGTGGAGCTAATCCAACCCCCTCACCCCTTCCAGGAGAAGGCCACCCAAGCCAAATGCGAGCAGAGGCAAGCTAACCACCAACTTCGAGAACAGGAGGCCAAGCAGAAACGTAGACGCAGAGAGATTCCTCCCACGGAGGGTGCCAGTGGACGGTTCAGGAGATAATTCCTTGACCCTGAGTACGGCCACAGATGCAAGGTGTGTGATAGGCTGTGGCTTGATCACAACGTCACGCAACTGATGAGTTTGCGCAACCCGAAACCAAAGTTCGAATCTAGCAAAACGCTCACAACAAGGAAAAAGACTTTCATAAAAATCGCTCTAAACACGAGTGCAAACTTTAGAAAACGACCACTAGCCTTGCTGTTTTGACAGCTTTCATTCCGTGGAAATCGCTTTACTTTTTTATTATTTTATTGTAAAGAAATGTTTCCTCGGAGAAGCTTTTCTTACGAGAGAACTACCGCGTCCCTCGTACGTCTTTCAGCACACTTCAAATAGCTTGTTTCGGCCCATTCAGACAGCAATTTCAAAGTTGCAGTTTGTATAGGACAAATAATGCATCTGATGAGCAGACACCTTTCATGAAGTTCTAACTTGGGCGGGTTGGTACATGTCTCAATATAACGTGTAACATCCCAAGCAACGGGACGTGCAGACTGCAGCGCTTCGTCTACCTCAGTCTGCATGCCCCATTGTTTGCGCTGTTACTAGTTTTTTTCCCGAAACATTTGCTTTGTCTGTGGGTGAGCCGTTTCGGCATACAATTATCAAAGCGCCATGTTGAGGTGAACGTGAGCCCTCTAGGCTTGATTCCAGCGCGTGGTATATTTTTCTCCCTCACAGTTGCTTTCGTCGCATACTCTGTATTGTTTATAATGTCGCTGGAATAACTTCAAAGATTCAAGTTTACGTTGCACTGCGTGGTGGTTAAGAAATCGTACTGCATTCAAGTTTTTGGCTATGCTAATAAATCCTAATAAGGTAAACCATAGTTAAGCCGCAGCGCATTTCACATACAAAAATTGGCCTACGTAAGAAGTAAGGGAATTACTATCAGTACCTCGCCGCCATTGTTGGTCAATGTTGCTTGTTTCATACTTTGCACTATTTCTTTGTGATACACTTTACTGCAACTCACTCAGTAGTCGTAGACAACTCTTAAATTACTACATTATTATTAGGCACATTTCAAACAAACACGTTCATTTGTACGTAATGGCGTGACAATCATCCCTGGCCAAAACAGTAATAGTACGGAGTACAGCTTCAGCGCTGAAACGCGCTTCATCGTGTTGTGTAGTTTTCAAATAGTGTTCACAGGTTTTCGAGAATAGAAAGGCATGCTCAGCAGGAAGCTCTGGATGAAGAGCAGAATCTAAACAAGAGAAAAATTTCAGTAGGCCACGTACAATTTCACCAAAGGCCCGCAACATTGCTATAACATTGCAGCAAGTTCGCTGCAGATTCGCTAATGAAGTGCCACTGAATGTCCTCAGCACTATCAGTAGTGTTATTAGCTTCCTTTACACGGTCAAAAAATTCTGTTGGAGGGCGTTGTTTATATTCTTGAAATCACATACAAGTAAACTCATAGTGGGGAAACAGTAAGGTCTGCGGGTGATCTCTTGCGAGAAACGAGGCTTGAGGGAAAAGGGACCATTATCGTTGAGGAGAGAACGCACATGAAATGCCAATGTTTTGTAGGCTATATTGGGAGGCGCGAGTATGTGCACACGCGCCTCAGCTTAATCGTAACAGAAAGACAAGAGCAGGACGTTGAATACTCGCCCCTGACAACAAGTCAGCAGAAACTGAGCGAAGGCGCACTATGTAGAAATGCGTACATGTTTAAGGTGTTCTAAGTAGAATAAACGCATGCCAAACTTTCTTTGCTACTTTATGTTATGCAGTAGAATGTCCAGATCTTTGAGCATTGTGCCTTCTCGGTTTCCAAATCGAATACCATTCTGTTTTTTGTTGTTATTGGTCACCTGCAGGGCTTACTTCGCCGATACAAAGGAGTTGGTGATAAGGACATGCGCTTTCGCCCAACCGAGTTTTGGGAGCGTTTATCGCCGAACACTTACTTATTGAGAGCACTATCACCAAGTGCTGTTGCGCAGGGCTTTATGAAGTGTTAAGGTTCAAGTGCTATGGTCGATGGTGGTGATGTCTTGGGAATCTGCTCCGCTTGGGCTGTCAGTTGCGGAACGCTTTCGTCGTTGAACTCCGTTGCGCGACTCTTGTGTATATGCACCGGTTCGCCTTGCCGGCACACCACAGCTACGATTAGGCCGACTCCCACAGTACGAGGGACCGGCACAATTTTAAAGCGAATAGTCGGAAGACTACCTCGAGTCCGTGGAGTAAATGAGCGGAGCAAATTTTTCGCAGTTGTTGCCAAAAGGCGAAGCATTGACAGTGACAGTAAAGAATTAGACACTACAGGAACGTTTGTAGTTTTATGGGCCGTATGAACTTTTCTGTTTGTGAATTAATGATAGCAATAAGATACGGCATTGTAAAACTTTTTGTGCGCGAACAAACAGGGAAGAGAATAGGAGCGACACAAGGACGAGCGCTTTCTAACAACTGGTTTTATTTTTGAAGAACCACCTGCTTAAATACTCACAGATCTGCGTGATCTAGTCAACAGAGCACGCCTATAGCGCATATAATACCCATAGATCTGCGCGATCAAGTCAAGAGAGCGCGTCTATAGTACATATAACACGTGTGATAAAAATACCTGTACCAACATGCTCTCTTGACTTGATCGCGCAGATCTGTGGGTATTATATACGCTATAGGCGTGCTCTGTTGACTAGATAGCGCATATCTGTGGGTATTTAAGCAGGTGGTTCTGCAAAAATAAAACCAGCTGTTAGAAAGTGCTCCTCCTTGTGTTGCTCCTATTCTTCGTCCCTGTTTGTTTGCGCACAAAAAGTTTTAAGATGAATTTGTTCCAACTAGGCCGACTCGCAGTTATACGGCATTGGCTAAATTCATTGCTGAATCATGAACCTAAACCAGCAGCAGTGATGCGGATAATTTCTGACTGTGTAAAGATACCTGTCGAGAGATCGATAGAGTGCTTTAATAATTACATTACTAGTCAATTTGACACAGTGTAAGTGGCTACGCTTGCCGGTTAACTACAATGAACTGTGTGGGCTCAAATCTTGTGTTTCCAACAACCGAACCAGATGTGATTTTGTTGTTTTGCGTACTAAGTAAGAGCAACGCCGTCAATGCCGATAACATTAAAATCATGCCAGTGAAATTTGTAATAGAGAAAATTGATCAAGTACTACCCGTATTCACAATAGCTGTATTTCTAGAGGAGTGTTCCTGAATAGAATGCAAATGGCGAATGCATTTGCCCTACTTCAAAAGTAATAAGACTGGACTATCGAATTATAATCCTCAGTCTATTATTTCAATACTCCCAGAAGGTATGAAAAAACAGATACTGCAGAATATGCGACTTTCAGCGCAAGAACAATTTCATAACTAAGCATCAGTTCCCTTTTTGCGATACTATGTCGGGCCAGCTTGTTATGCTTGATCAAAAACATGTTCTGAAAACTTCGATCAAGGTTTGCTCTTATTGGGTGCATTTGTCGATTGCTAAAAAGCTCGCCCCTCTCCCCCCACCCATTCGATTCTGAAACAAATAAGCTCTTGCTCGGTTCGGCAAAGCAATACGGAGCATGCCCTGTTGCAGTTCACATGGTTAGATGATATTTTAGTCATGGCGAACAGTTCGTTGTTCGTACAAATAAATACATTGAAGTCTTAGGCTCCGTCGATCCATGCAGGTGCAACCCAGGGCAGTATTTTATAGCCTCTTCCTTTTGTTACTTTCGCGATCTAGTAAAGATTGACGGCAATGTGCACTAAGTGGTCTATGCAAACACACTTCATTTTTTTTATTTAGCTGCTCCGCAAGGTTCCTTGAAATATCTAATGCGATTTCTAATAAACTGCATACAAGGCGAGATGATAGCTGTTCGATAGTTAATTCCGAAAAGACTAAAGCAGTATAATTTCGCACTAAAAATACGCAAATAATTTTCGAAGTAGATTTATTATTAAAGGACTCTAACATTTAATTTCTGCGTTCAGTGCAGTCTGTTGGTGTATTTTTGGATCGTACTATAGCCTGGTATAGTCACATACATTTTCGTACAGTAAGCTTTCAAAAATAACTGAAATGCTTTATTCCTTCAATTGCCTAGTTCATTCTATTAAATACTTCATATGTAATTAGCTTTTTCTTAGCCGTTGGAACTGTTCTTGTATTTTCTGTGGTAGGACTTCTTAAACTAATATCAACAGATTGTACGTTCTGCAAAACAAAAAAAGCCTCTTCGCGCTATTTGTAGCAAGCCGTATGTTTTTATTTCAACATATTATTTTTTCATGAAATATAAGACACCAAAAATAAACGTCCTTTTCATGTGTCGTTTATATAAACGTTTACATAACTCGCGTATAAAAATGAGCAGCGAAGATGACAATAATTTTCTGTTTATTGAAACGAAAATAAAAGAAAGAGATGTTGACACCCTATAATGCTGACGGCTACTCCTTTTCTCATAGCAAAAATAACAATATATAAGAAAGATATGTAGTGGGAAAAGAAAAGAAACGTCTTCAGAGGGTCAGAAATCCGCAGCACACAGTCCTCTAATTTCCATGAGCATATAACATAAGCTGCGTCACACTTTCTTTGATTACAGAACCGTTCATGTGCAAGCGAATAGATTCCTGCTAATTGTCAAATAGCTGATGTAAGGCTAATTGTTTCCCTGCTTATGCGGAAGCGTCGCTTTTATTTTGAAGACCATCGATTGACGTTGCTACGACTATTTTCGGTGTCTGTACAAGTCATGATGAGTAGCAGAGGTATGAGTGTCAAAAATGCTTTTGAACATGGCGTGTATCTGTGCACCCGGACAGTTCTCTGTCAGAGAGAGAAGTGAGAGCGGAGAATGCTGGGTAAATATTCTGAAGAGATGTCGGCATGTTTCCAGGCTGCGAATTACGGTGAGATGTCGTTCCTGCACTTCTAAAATAGTCAGGCGACTAGATCCTGCTTGCGGGACTCCTAGACACACTCGTAAACTCCAAGCCTGCAGCAGCTATAGACGGTGAAAGGATCTCGAAGATAATTTGTGCAATACAGGGGCGGAGTAAGCAATTCTCTGACGCACAAGTTCTGAGCGAACGTGAAGCAGAGATGCAGTTGTTCCACCCCGCATTGTACCTGCGATGCTGCAGAGAACATTTATGACACAACTAATTTGATCCTCCAGGGCAGTCAATGTTGATTCAATCGAAGCTAGTGGTCTAAAATCATGCGGAGAAAACGATGTTTCTGAACTAGCTCGATCTCATGGCCGTCTGTTGGAAGACTGAAATTCATTTCTTTTTCGTGAAGGAGAAAACTGCTGATGTGGTATGGTATATCTGCATGCCCCGCTTTCTGAGTAATTTATTGCACTTAAAGCTTCCTGCAGACGATACTTCACAACCTCTACAGTCTCATGCCATGACCATGTGCAAATGTCATCAGCATACATAGATATAGTTACGTCTGACGGAAGTACTAATGGTAAGCCTGCTATTGCTGCATTGAAGAGAAGTGGACTTCATCCACTTTCTTGAGGAACTCTTTTCTTTATGAAGTATGCATCACTTTGTCCCATCATTTGTATTAGTATATATTTTTCTGTATTTCAAAAAGTTAGCTATTCATTTCAGAACCCGGCCATGCACTCCGAGCGTTGAGAGTCGAAGCAGGACATGAAGGTGGCTGACAGAGTCAAGGGCCTTCTTAACATCAATAATCACAGCAACAGCAATGTTCCCACAGCTAATCTCGTGTTGAAAAAACGTTAACAAGTCAAAGATGCAGTCCATTGTAAATCTACGTTTCCTAAAACCAGCCATTTGATCTGGTTGACAATTGCTCGATTCTCTCCCCGATTGCAGTCCAATATCGATCATCTTTTCCATCACATTTGAAACACAGCTGGATAAACTCACAGGAGGGAAGGAGTCTAGAGACAGGGGCGCTTTGCCAGGTATTAGCTAGGCGACCACCTTAGCAATCCTCCAAGTCACAGGAACATGTACTTTCTTCCACATTATGTTGAATACGTGTAGGAGAGTGGACGTGCCTGTTAGCCCAAGGTTTTTGAAGGTGCCATACGATATGTTCTCAAGACCAGTCGCTGTTTGGAATGTCTACGAAAAAGCATGCGGCAATTCATGTATATACAACAGAATATCGAACTGCACATGAGGCAAATTCCAAGCATCTTCAATTTGTTGCTGCATTAACAAGGTAGACTGATATTGAACTGAGACAGGCTGTTCGAAATTTACTAGTGCTGCGCAGATAGCGTTGGCAATTTGGTGTTCAGATGAGCCGTGAGCTGTAGCAAGGCTTTTGAAAGGGCTACATTGTGATATCAGATGGCGAAAGGCGTTTACTAAACTCCACATTTTCGGTGATGGACTAAAGGGGGTAAGTGACGTGCAGAAGTCACGCCACCGTTGATGTCCAAGTTTGTGCATGCCCCATTTAGACTTTTGGTGTGCAGCTTGAATCCCTTGATAATCTTGAAGCCGTCCGGAACGACAAAACCAACGCTCTACTCTCCGTCTAACCACTAGGAGTAGTTCATAGTCTGCGTGGACATTGTAATTACCTTCCGGACCACTTGTGTATCACGTAGCTCTGTAATAATTAGTAAGGGCCAATGCCATGAATGTGTCCAAGTCATCTACATGGTTTAGTACCGGGGAGATATGTTCTCGAAATAGTTGCCAGTTGATAAGTTTAGAGACTCTAGAAGATCATGCCGGGTGCATAAGGGGATGCGCTATGAGAATTGGGTAGTGGTGGCTACCCTGTGTCTAGTAATCTGAGCCCCATGTTACACAAGACGTAAGGTCAGAGGTGGCGATAGTAAGATCAAGTCGACTAGCGTAATTGTAGCTTCTCAAAAATGTAATCGATCCATCATTTAGCACAATGCCGCGTGTGTCTATAGCCTTTACTAAAGACCTGCCTCTAGAATCAGTGTCGCTACTTCCTCAAGTAACGTTATCAGCATAGAAGTCGCCGGAGAATAGCATTGGTCCTTGAATCCTTTAAAATAATTGCATGAAAGTTGACTCCGTAATTCACGATGCTGGTTGCATATAAACGCAAACATTGGTCAGTAGCAGCTTTTTGATCTGAATTTTAAGGGCAACGAATTGAGGCACATCAGAATCCGAGGAGAAGAGAAGACCGGAAGGTAGATCGCGTCTGACGCATGAAATAGTTCTGCTAGGGCTCGGTGCTCGTGAAGATGAGTAGATGACATAGTTCTAGAGGTGAAAATCGCGATCTACAACGGATTCGTTAAAGAAAACAACGGGGAACCTGTATCGCAAAAGATGATGATCATGATGTAAAACTTTATTTATCCCTCTTTAAAGGGAAGGGGGCAATGGAATAGAAGGTGGGGGAGGAACTACTTGAAGTAGGCCTCCTTTATCCTCTCAGCCCACTCCAGGATGGCCTCCTGAAGATCAGGCCTGGAGCTGCGCAAGGCAGCCTCCCACTGCTCCTCACTAGATATTAATTGCTTGAGGAAAGGGGGTGCTTAGGGCACCCCCACATGATGTGGTTTAAGTCTGCTTTGGGAGAGACACAGAATTTACAAGAGGGAGAAAGGTAAATGGCGGGATGAATGCGGTGGAGGAGGTAAGGGGACGGAAAGGTGCGAGTCTGCAGCTGTCGCCACAGAACTTCACACCTACGCGGGGATTTGCCCATGAGTGGCGGAAACGTTAAGCGGTAGTGTGTGCAGATGTCGTGGTAAGTAATAAGTCGATCCCGCGCTGTAAACGGCGCCTCCTCCGTGGCGAGGTCCGACACATCTGATGCCAGAGCCCGGACAGTAAATCCTCGGGCACTGGCATGAGCCGCCTCGTTTCCGGCAAGGCCCGCATGCGCGGGAATCCAGATTAATGCCACAGTTTGATGGAAAGGATGGGCCAAGAGGAGAGAAAGGGCTGGCATAGAGACCCTACCTGCTCCGAAGTTATGTATGGCTGCTTTGGAGTCGCTAACGATAACTGATGAATTTGGAATTGTGAGGGCCAGGGCTATAGCCGCTTCCTCCGCCTCCTCCGAGGAAGAGCCAGGAATGGAGGCGGCCGCAGCGACCTGGCCGTGAGAGTTAATGACTGATATTGCGTAATGATTTCTGTTCCCATATTCGGCGGCATCAACATAGAGCACGTCTTTAGAGGTGGAGAATTGTTTTTGGAGCCTTTGCTCGCTGCCTCCTGCGCTGTTTGTTATGCACAGGGTGCATGTTTTTAGGAAGTGGGGGATGCAGAGGTTCTCGTGTATGCGATGTGGAATGGTGTATTTAGTCTTGATGATGGGTTCCGGAGTGATAGAAAGAGTTTGTAGAATGTGTCGACCTGTTGCGGTGTTAGAAAGTCTGCTATATTGGGATGTGAGGTGGGCTTCTGTGAGTTCAGTAAGTGTGTTGAAAGTTCCAGTAAGCATTAACCTATCAGTGGAGGTACGTATGGGGACTCCCAGAGCGAATTTATATATTTTGCGTAAAAGGGTGTCGATCTTATCTGATTCTGATTTAAGGAAATGTAGATATGGTGTTGCGAATGTAATCTTACTGATAACGAAGGCCTGAATCAAGCGGAGAAGTTCGGCATCCTTTAGTCCGCCATGTTTATTGGAGACTCGCCCTAGAAGGCGCAGGGTGTGATCGACTGTGGTGTGGAGTGTATGTAGGGTATATGTGTTGAGCCGGTTGCTTTGAATGTGTGAACCGAGCACCCGGAGCCTGTCCACTCTAGCAACAGGGATGTGGTTTAAGATGACCTCTATACTAGACATGTGTTTTCCGGCCCCCCGGTGGGATGGCAGAAGTAGCAGCTCGGATTTTTGAGGGGAGCATGTGAGATTCATAGCCCCGGCATGAGCCATGACGGCGTCTGCTGCGGCCTGTAGAGTGTCTTGAATCTCTCCATCGGAACCGCCAGTCGTCCAAAGAGTGATGTCATCGGCGTAGAGTGAAAACTTGAGATCGGGAATAGACCGCAATGCTTGCGCCATCGGCATCATAGAAAGATTAAAAGGAAAAGGGGACAGCACAGAGTTGGCGGAAAGACATATGACTACATATGTACCTTCTTATCCAACCGTACCGCAACGATACACATAGGCACAGAGCAATCCCTTTCATACGCTTTAGGCAGCTACGGCATCGCAAAAGAAGTTTCCTGAAATCTGCACTCTTAGGTCGAACGCCATTTGCATTCCATTGAAATACGGTTTTGTTTCGAAAACAGTTATCCATCTGGCGTGCCATTAGGCTGTGTTTTAATCTACTTGTGCAGTAGTAGCTGTTCTAACGAAAGAACTGCGCTCACCTCTGAAAGGTTGTTCGTCATAGAAAACGATGTGCCATTCAGTGGCGCTCCCGAGAACTCTGCGCCTGGCCTCCGAGAAAAGAAGCGTGGCGTAAGGTTTCTGGAAACGCTGAAAATTTATCCCTTGCCTACTGCAAACTCAGCGGCACATAGTGAGCCACGGTAGCCAAACGCTCATTGAAGAGAGGCACATGTCCAGTGCATTCATGGCGCAGCTCGCTGAAGCATTGGCGTGAAAGGCATTCGTTGAAAAGGCGCTCATAGCCAGTGTATTTGTGGCGCAGCCTGCTGAAGCATCGGGTTGCTGTCCTTGAGTAATTCTTGATGTGGGTACGATTCCGCTCTGCATCGAAGAAATTGAAGAGGGAGAGAGTCAACTTTTACTGACGCCAGCAATCACGGGGCCGGACGCAGTTTCCCTCCACCTAGCTGATGGCCGAGATCCCCAGGGCTAGCTCCCCGAGATCTGGGCTAGCTGGACGGCCCACATCTGGTCTCGCTGGTCTTAGATGAGGAGCACTACGGCTCACTGCGGCCGGCTTTCAATTTGGCGGCCCTCGAAAGGAGCGGCCTCCGAGCATGCCCCTAGAATATGTGGCAGATCCGCCGTACCCTTACGTAACATTGATCATTGTATTGCCCTAGACAGAAACTACTGCAGGCCACAGGGTTAGGATATATGTTTCTTTGCAGGCGACGCCAGCCCACCGCCTGTTTCTTCGTTTTCTTGAGATGAGATGGTGGGTACCAGACCCTTCCCAGCCGATAGTAATCGATGATTTCTTTCTACGTAACTATGCGGTCTCCTCTCGCTCCCGGCTGGGCCGGCTCACTAGCTCGGTGAGTAAGTCCTCGAGCTACGCTGTGAGCACCTTCGTTGCTTTGGATAGAAGAGTGTGCGGGCGCCCAAATAATATGGGTCGTCAAGCCATGATGGTCGCTGTTACTATTTAGAATGAGCGCCTGTGGCGAAATGCGTCCTGTTGCGAAATTTTAAGCTGCGATCTTTCAGTCGCTTATGAAAATTCCAGCTTTCGTGGAGGCAACTACTAATGCTATGGCTGATTCCTCCGCAACTTCGGGGTTGACCGTTTTCACGGTTCCGCTCGCGAATGGTTCGCCGCCCACGTCCACCGCTACGACGGACACCCCTTTGCCTCCTCTATATTCCACGACGTCTTCGCAGGCCACGCCCTCTGCGTCATGGCATTGGTACTCAATGTGCCGCCCCCTTGCCTCTCCTCGGTCCTTGTGGTGCTCCGGGTGAATGTTCTTTGGAAGTGGAGGACATCTGCTGTTCCTCCTCGTCAAATGCTGAATTTCGTGCCATGATGCGCTTCGTAGTGAATGTTGAGTTTCCGTAGAATGTGTCACCCTGTGAAGCTCTATGCGAGTCTTTTGTATTGGACTGTGGTGTGCGTCTCGATTAGTTCGTCAAGGGTGTTCTGTACCCACAACTCTAAAAGATTTTGTCGTTGGATATTGTGACTAGGAAGCCAATTGCCCGTTTGAACGCTCGTCTGGTGATGCATTCCATCAAGTTTTTTTTTCTGCCAAGCCAAACGTTAGGTACGGTACCATATAGACGACGCGGCTGATGGCGAAGGCCTGCACTAAACGTATCAGGCCGACCTCCCTCATGCCGTTGTGTCTATGGGCAAACCGTTTGATTAGCCGTAGTGTTTGCTGTGCGCTGTTTTCTAGCGCATTGATGGTATCGAGGTTGCTGCCTTCCGCATCTAACCAGAGTCTTCAGACTGACATGGTCTACGATAGGCATCGGGCCCCCGTTCGTTTTGATGTTAATGTTTGGCGTTCTTCCGTATTTTTTATTGGAAGTAGGATAGAAGTGGAAGAGGTCTTTGTAGAGCAGCACATTTCCAGTGGCACATAATTATTTGCCCAAGTTGGCGTCTATGATGGTCTTAGAAGAGCGGCTCAAATCTACTGACACATACCCTGTAACCCAAGTTGGCATCACAGAGGTTCATTGAAGACCAGCGCAGACCGTGAGACATATAGCGAGTGTTCCAAGTCGGCATCAGAGTTTCTTCGAACAGCGGTACCTACACAGGTCGGTGTGATAGAGGTACGTTCGCAGCCACCGGCGCCCCGTGCTGCTTGTCTAGAAGGCCACACGTGGACTTCTCAGCAGTACCACTAGATGACGCAGCGTGTCGAGAAAGAAGCGCAACAGAGGAGCCCGGTCGCCACATGACACATTTCTCAGCACTCGCACGCGCCGGCGCACAATGCGCTTCGGAGGCCACATGCGGGCTTCGCGGCCCCTGATGCTACCGAGTGTTCTTAGGCAAGAACGATAGAGGAGTCCCGCTGCAGTAAGCACCTCATACATAACTCGTTTCGACGGTAGCAATACTTCGTGTGGCTATATTGATTCCACGCTAATGCGGTACCGTCGACAGCCATAGTGAGATGTGTTCCGCTGCTTTTTTATCTAATTTCTTTCACTCTTGTGCAAAAAACGATCGTTCTTCATCTTGCATATCCTTTATTTATCTTTGCGTACACTTAGATACATGCTATAGAAGGGACACGGTGCTGGCAAGAAACAAATTAGAGAAACTACAGAAGCCCTCCGAGCATTCGCCATTTGCATACTAACGGATACAAGTTCTCAAGAAATGTAGCCACAGAGTCAGATTTGTTACCTGGCTACATTTTCTATTTTGTTTAAGCGACATTGCAAATGTCACTTTGAAAGCGCGACTCATGGCTATATTACACGGTTCACCGAAGGGCTAAAGAAAGCGCATGCATTTTTGACGTCCAACTAGGTGAGCAACTTTGACGATGTTTATTTCTGTGCACCAATCACATATATTTATGAGATCTCTAATCATCTAGTACTTGTGAGTATAGTGAAGCAGCGTGTGCTGTGCGTCATCTTTAATCAGCTCTTTCTTTGGTCCACATGAACGATACCGCTCTTCAACGTACAGTTCCGAAGACACGGATGCCGTATTTCTCACACCCTATATTAATGAATGTAAATATGAGGATGCAAGAAATATAAGCAAAGTGGACTTTTTTAAGACAGTTGGTGTACAAGCCAATGTTCATTCCGGTTACATCACTGTGGACAATACCACAGAAAGCCATCTCTTTTTTATGCTCACTGAAGCAGAGGTAAGTACCCATCCGGATTTTTTTCCTGTATAACTGTGTGTGGTTATCAAGATAAAAACAAATTCTAGAAAATTACCTCAGCTCACCACCTGTTTCATTTCCTAAAATCACAATTTGCCTCTAATATATGTTTTTATTCTGTCATTGAATTCAGTGTCCCATATCGATACACCTTACATTTATCATACGCTCAAACGAACATGCTTCATGTTCCAATTTGCTCAGTAGTCATATATGACTCCAGAGAAACAAGAATGAGAAGAAAGGGGGTTAACTGAAGGGCCCGATTATTATTAATCGTATCACGAGAATCCAACCAACAAGACACCAAGGACAACATAGGGGAAGTTGTACTTACTGACTGAATTAAAGAAATTGTAATGGCAATGAAGGTGGATGAAAAAGCAACTTACTCCAGGTGGGGAACGATCCCACGTCTTCCCAGTACGCGTGCGATGCTCTAGCCAATTCAGATACCGCGGCGCCGTTTCCCCATCCACTTTCTTGGGTATTTATGTGTTACTGCTAGAGCTAACCTTAGGAGTGTTAGCCAGCGCCACCGCTTAGAAACCTTGGCGGCGGATGTGGATCATCCTTTCTGCCGCAGGCGGCACGAGTACGAAAGCATCGCACGCGTAATGCGAAGACGTGGGATCATTCCCCACCTGCGGCAAGGTGCTTTTTCATCCACTTTGATTGCCATTATTTATAATTTCTTTAATTCAATTAGTAATTCCAGAGAAACAAGGTATCTTATAACATAAAGTACTCCCCGCGTGTTCTGTTGAAGTCGAAGCAACCATTAAGGAAGCACTGCACTGGTTTCCTGACTCCCGTGCACATGGAGAAAGCGTTTACTCCATAAATATATAACATTTAGCCCCCTGAAGCAGTTAACTTGTATAAGGTTTGGTAGCGGGCGCATTGCCTTTCTTGCGAAGTTTAACGTAACATCAATGCTGGGTATTATGTATAATTTTTACGTAATATTTATTTATACTGAAACTCTCAGCGGGTCATAAGCATTACAGAAAAAAAGTGAGAGTGTGAACCAAACAATGACTAACCCTTCCCCTACCGGAAAATGGGGTCCAGCGTGCACCTGACCTTCGTCACGGTTACATAACCTATAGGTAAGGTGCCGGATTACTTTGGCTTCCCGCTTCCTCAGCTCGGTATTTTCTCGTTGCTGTCAGACTGCCTGGGCTCGGGCAGCTCTAACAGCTGGATCGACGAGCCGACGGCTGGCCCTTTCACGGGCGAGTTCTCGCCGCCGTTTGTCGAAGGCTGCCTTTTTCTCGAGGGAATGCACAACGCATGGCCGCCTAACCCGTTTTCCGAGACTGAACTGAACGGAAACGAAGTCGGCACAGTGCGCGCGATACCATTTCCTGCCCTTTCCCTCCCAGGCTGTAGCTAACCGGCTCCAATTGGTTGCGCGCGTGGCGTGAGCGCGCGTTTATGCGGCTGGATTTCTTAGTAATGACTCATGCTCCGGCGCCGCACAGCTGTCAACTCTTCAAACCCGGGAGCAACTGGTTTTTTTTTTGCGGGACCATGACAGCGCCACTGAAACTTGTTAGCCAATACAAGCTTCGCCTGAAAAAGGTGTCGGAGTAGGTACATTTGTTTACACTAGTTTTTTAACTGCCCACCTAAAACATGGAGGCGCCCGGAGGGAGACGGCGTAGGTAGACAGGTGATACAAACTGACATCGGTCTTGAGAACAAAGCAGCAGTCGTAGCGTTTATTATGCCAGTTCGACAATAGAACTTTGTGATGATGCTGTACACACTAAGATACTTAATGAGTGATGAAGAAAATAAATTTCTTTAAATTTTCATCGGAGTAGTAAAATTTATGAAATGCGCATAGGTTGGATGGAGGCGTAAGGAAGATAGGTCAGAGAAGTATAACATTCATTTTTTGCGTCTTTCATTTCGGCATGTATAAGGGGTCTCTTCCTGAAGCCACATTGAACATAAAGATGTACTACGATCCACGCACTCTTATTCTGTTTTGTTGTAGGAGAAAACGAATTTTGGGCCATTCCACTCTGTGAAGGTGGATGACCAGTGGAGCTGTTTAACATACGACATTGAGGTGACACAGAATATTGAATATGAGTACACACTCGTTTACCGTGATCTTTATATATATTCGCGTGGACGACGGCACTGCCGACACGAGGAGCCGGAGGAAACTAGACACGGGTGACATTTTGACGGGACCGCCACCACGGAAGAGCGGAAGGAAACGTGATGCGAAAGCGCTTGGAACGCCGACAAAGAGAGGGTCGTGCTAACGTAGACATGGCAGATGTGGGTCAAAGGGTAGTATCTGTTCTTATCAGCTTAATATCTGATACAGGTTGTATATGGATCCAAGATAGTAAACTTATTTCTGCAACTTAGAATGGTTTGGGTGCGAGCTAGTTGGTACGGATAATTCATTTTAAACAGCCCCAGAAAACACACGGACAAGGAAGAGCATAAGACCAGCGCTGACTGCCAGCGCTGACCAGCGCTGTCGGGTGCCGTGTGTTTTTTGGCGCTGTTTAAAATGAATTATTTTTGCAAGTTGGTGTAATGCTTGAAGCTTGCTTCACCTCAGCCGTGGGTGTGCCCGGTATTGTACTATGTTCGGGATTGGTCCATGGTTTTTGGTCTATGAAAATTGATCCGCTGGAAACTAGCCATTTACAGCTTCGCTGTAAAAAATCATTACTTGATGACCAATGTATCGTGTTGGCAGTTACCAGCGTTGCTTCGCCAAGTGCGAAGCAATTGGAGCAAAGTTTATCCTCAAGCACGGTGTTCACGTTAGTTTGCCGATCCAAGTGGGAGTGATCGCGTTTGTGAGAATTCGCTCTTCCATAGTAAGTATATACATCAAACTCAATCTTGTGCTCGTTATAGTCACAATTCTTAGAAATGTGTAGCTTGTAGAAAGTTGACAGTGCCTGGTCTACAGAGCCCATGTGTTCGACAGGTATAGTCTAGAAATGTCGGGAGGTGACTCAAGCAGCAAGAGAACGTCGAATGTCAATCCTTGCTCTCCTTCCTTGACCCCGGCGGAACATGTCCGTCCTATAGAGACTGAAATTGTAGAAGACTTTGAAGCGCAGGAGTCACAACCATATACAAGTGCGGGTGGGGTCAAGTGGCTCAGGGCAGTCTCAAGTGCCGCCATCAGGGGGCTCTTCGACTGCAGCCAAGGTAGACGGGAGCCCATCGTATGAGCATCAACCTGGAGCATCCGTACCATACCCAATAAACCAAGGACCCAAGTGTGGGACAACAGTCAGAGCAGGCTACGTGTGCGCCCCAGTGCCTGAAGGGCTGAGACTTATTTATTTATTTATTAATTTCCTCAAAGGTCTCTGTTGAGACATTCCATGAGGGAGTGGGGAGTTAGTGACAAAGAGATACTACAAATTACAAAGGGATATTTCCGATGAGTCGCTTGAATGCAAGTGGGTCGATGATAGTGGCAACTTCGGCGGGCAGGCCATTCCAGTCTCGTGTTGTGCGCAGAAAAAATGATTGCTGAAAAGTAATGGCATGGGCTTGTGGGGGATATACTGTATTAGAGTGACTGGTGCGGGCAATGCGATGTGCTCTTTTTATGTACGGGTTGTGAAAAGGCAAGGAATGAAAGAATTCATGAAAAAGATTAAGACGGGCTATTCTACGGCGTGAGGCTAGAGAGGGTAGGTTTATTCGGGCTTTTAGTGCCGAGATGCTTGTATTGTATGAATAAGTTGACAGGATAAATCGTGTCGCGCGGTTCTGAACCGACTCGAGGGCTTTAATAAGGTTATTGTGGTGGGGGTCAAAAATAGCTTCGGCATACTCAAGCTTAGGCCGCACAAAGGTTAGAAAAGCAAGTTGTTTAATAGAGGGAGGAGCGAGGAAGAGGTTACGGCGTAGATAACCTAGAGTACGATTAGCAGAGTTTATTATGTGGTTAACATGACAGGTCCAAGTTAAGTCACGCGAGATGTACACACCAAGACATTTGAATGAATCCGTTGTTGCAATCTGCGTGTTATTGATGCTATAATTAGGGATAACGTAGTTACGACGACGATGAATAGACATTAACACGGTTTGAGCTACATTTAATGACATGAGCCAAGTGGTACACCAGTTTTGTATGCGCGATAGGTCATTTTGTAACGCCAAATGGTCGCTTGGGTTAGTAACTGCTCGGTAAACCACACACTCATCAGCGAAGAGTCGGATATGAGAAGGAATATTACAAGGTAGGTCATTGATGTATATTAAGAAAAGGAGGGGACCAAGTACGGTACCTTCAGGTACGCCTGAAAGCATGGGTGTTAAGGATGAAGAGTGTGAGTTAGCGTATACGATTTGGCTACTAGGGCGGTTGAAATCTGCCATTATCAACATCCGGTTCTACCACCAGTGCCATGCTTGTAGGCAGCGAGCGTGATTCCAAGATTAGACATTAGACCATAGGACCCTAGCTGGCTGTGCCATAAGTTAAGTATGGAAGCTTCGTAATGCGTGAATGAACGGCATATGTCTATTTAGTTACGTCATTTCTGTACCCGAGTGACCATACATCCTAAGCAGCACGCACGATCTGTTTCATGGTCCCGTCTGTGGCTGCATCCCAAATAGAGCCTTCTCATTTTTCCCCTTGCGTTACGTGGAACCGGCACAAATAATTAGAAAGGATGATGCGTGCCGCAAGGTTCTGAAGTGTTTCAGGCAAAGTGATTAAGTCTATAGGGGGGGGGGGTAAGTGGGGCTCCCGACTGACAAGACACATTGCACTTTTGCTCGGATAATGTCCTTCCTCGTACAGAAGCAGTTTCAAGGATACCGCAACACGTAAGAGGAGAGTGAACAAGGATACTTAAGCATGCAGCCAAGCATTTTGTTTGATCTGGTACCATTGAATATAATCATAGGCCTCGGGACCAGATTTCTGCCGCCATGGTAACGTAGTAGCTGCGATAGCTACCTTCACTAAAAGTATAAGGTCAAGCCACTCGCAAATAATAGCCTCTGTTAACGAAGTCAACGCTAACCAGAAGGTTTTTGAATATTCTATTACTATCCCAGTTCTTGACTAACATAACAGGCATTGAATAAAAATTAGCGCAATATAATGACATACATTGTGTTATTTCGCATACCATCAAAAATTATTATGTCACCCTTTGGTCACATTTATATGAATATGAGGATTGCTCGCGTAGAAATAGCCTGATTCTTTATGGTATCCCTGACCACCATAGTCAGGCATGAGCGCAATCAAAGGAGGAGCTGTGCAAGATTCTTGAAGAGAAGTTTTCGCTGCACCTTCCAATAGAAAATATCGCGCAAGCACGCTGTTGATGCACGTATTTTTCAAGCAAGAACCATGCGGTCGTCGTGCAACTTGAACTCAAGAGGACCGGAATTAGTGTGCAGGAATGCTTGTGTAAAGCTACTCAGCTTTAGGAGTGCAAACTAACCAACTTGGATAAGAAAAGCGGGAGAAATTCAGCGTAAAATATAAAACCACACAAACAAATGATGGGGCGTACCTATTCGTTTGCAGATTTACAAACAGCATTTGCGAAATTTAGGTACTGAACACACCATCTGTAAGTAATAAACCTTGGGACTATAACGCCTAAGCCCAGTCTTACATAATCTGGTTGTATAGCGCAGAGGGAATGATCACAAAAAGAAGCACATGACGACACTCAGAGCACTGCATGTCGTCTTGTTCTTTTTGCGGTCGTTTCCTCTGCGCTATACAAACCGACGGTCATGAACCAAGAAGCCCAAATTTTCACTACCAATCTTATAGATCTGCCTAGGAACTCGTCACTGTTTATGCAAAACGCACTCGTGGCTTTTTATGTCACAAATATTACACGTGTCCTAGGAAGGACTATGCACATGTCGTCTTGATCGAAACCTGCTTATCCGTAAGAACCAGTGAACTGCGAGAAAAAAACCGGCAGAACCCATCTCACAACAAATGTCCGCGTTAGTGCGACTAGCATTAAAGCGATGCATTGATACACCTTATTACAACTAGCGAAAAGCGTCATGTATGAGGCGTGTGTGCAGCCAGGCTGGTCTCTCGTCCTCCTCATCGGACACGCTGCGCCAACTAGCGCTGCCGCACAAAAGTGCCCGTATGGAGCGTGTGTGAGTATATCTTCAAACAAGATTGTATGAATCTATATGACGCGAATTTGACTCCATCTATCAGCAGATAAATTTAAATAATTTTTTGTTATTGAAGAGCTGCACATACCCACTGGCTCATACCCCCTGACCCAAGTTTACGTCAAATAGGTTTGTTGAACAGCAGCACACATCCGTTTACCTCTAGCTACACAGACCCAAGTCTGCGTAAAAGGTGTTCATTGAAGAGCGGTACATATCTTGTAGCACGCACCCAGTGACCCAAGTAGTCGTAAAACGGTTCACTGAAGAGCAGCGCAAACGTAGTTATACATATGCAGTGGCCCAAATTGACACCAACGAAGATAACTGTAGTGTGGTGCACACCTACTTTCTCATACTCCGTGACCCAAGCTGTGGTGAAAGAGGTTCATTAAAGAGCGGTACACAAGTGCTCTCACATATCCAGTAAAAAAAGTGCAGTGAAATGGGTCAACACTTTTTACTGGAGTACGCAGCATGCACAAAGGAATATACTCAATTACGCAAGTTCGACTCTGGATTCAAAGAGATTCACTTAAAGGGACACTAAAGGCAAACGTTATGTTGACGTAGGCTATTAAAATACCATTACAGAAACCTCGCCGTGCTTGTTTCGCGACAAGAAAATACATTACGACAAAATCGCGTCTGAAGGGTTTGCTTAACTTTGGCGCAGTTTAAATCACCCGCCCCGAGCGAGGAGTGGGGACGTTGCATTTGCCATAACTGCTCTTCACTGCGTCGGTGAATAAAACGGTGCCCTACAGAGGTGCTATAGTGCATTGCACAAAACGCAAATGCGCGATGATGAAGGAGTCGGCGCACGACAGGATGTTGGACTCGCCACTGCGGCTGCTCTTTGTCAAGTGGCGTGAGCCGTCTGGAGATCCCACGAGATGAGACAGACGTGACATTCTCTGCTACTTGTAGTATGTGTGAGTTTCACGAGCCAGCAAAACTAGCTCAGAACTATGCGATAACGAAACTACTGAAGCGCGATAGCTCAAGCAGGGTAGAGCCGAGCGAAAAGAAAATCGTTCGACCGCCCGCGTCGTTGTCAAAGATAGCGTCAATCAGTTAGTTTTATTAAATAGAGCTGGAGAAGTGGCATTTACTTTCGTATTATAATACTATACAATGATCTCTTTAGTACGAGTGGTGGTGCTGGTGAAATAATTATAATGTGGGTGCCTTCATCATAACGCAAGTGCTTGATGCCCCGGAGGAGTCTCTAATTGTGTCCTGCATTCATTTCAATTTCTCAATTACTAAAGCTCTTTGCACGATAATATTAACACCTTAGACGTTCTGGAGCACTAATCTGTCATTTTATTTTGATTTATTATTTGCCTTTAGTGCCCCTTTAAAAGCGGCACATACCTAGTGATGCATACCAAGCAACCCAACTTATTGTAGAGAGGTTCAGTTGAGTGGCACATACTAAGTTTTATTGACTCAAATTGACACCGATGAGGCTAATTGAATTGTGGTACATATCTACTTTCACATACCCAATGACCCAACCTGGGATGAAAGAGGTTCATTAAAGAGCGGTACATAAACGCTAGCAAATACCCAGTAACACAAGCAGGGTGTAACAGGTTAACTTACGTCATTGAAGTGAGCCACATACACTGTGGCATATCAAAGGCAAATATATGGCAGATACCAGCCTATTTGGATAGAACTGAATTAAGGAGAAGGAAAAGTGCAACCAAAAAACAATTGAAAAGCCCGACATTTCAGAGCCCAACCGGCTCCTTCTTCAGGTGTGAGATGGCGTGAGGGGTAGCAGTGTTTACATCCGTTTTTGCGCTTTAGCAGGGACGCACACTTTATTGTTTAGTCTCGCGGCCTATGACAAATGTCTACGCGCCTGTCAAAGCGCCATAAACGCACGTAAGCACTGCTACGCCTCGCGCAATCTCACACTTGAAGAAGGATCCGGTCGGACTCCGAAACGTCGGGCTTTTCAAGTGATTTTTGGTTGCAGTTTTCCTTCTGCTCAATACACAGTGGCATATGCTCAGTTAATCAACTTGAACTAAGAGATATTCGTGCAAAAGTGACACATACCTAGTGGCACGTACCCAGTGGCCCAAGGTCAGTCACATCAGGTTCGTTGAAGAGCGGCACAGACTCAATGCTCGAAGTTGGCATTCAATAAGATCGTTGAACAGCAGTGCACAACCAGTGCCACTTACCAAATGACCCAAGTTGGGGTGAAGAAAACGGTTACAGACAGACAGACAGACAGACAGACAGACAGACAGACAGACAGACAGACAGACAGACAGACAGACAGACAGACAGACAGACAGACAGACAGACAGACAGACAGACAGACAGACAGACAGACAGACAGACAGACAGACAGACAGACAGACAGACAGACAGACAGACAGACAGACAGACAGACAGACAGACAGACAGACAGACAGACAGACAGACAGACAGACAGACAGACAGACAGACAGACAGACAGACAGACAGACAGACAGACAGACAGACAGACAGACAGACAGACAGACAGACAGACAGACAGACAGACAGACAGACAGACAGACAGACAGACAGACAGACAGACAGACAGACAGACAGACAGACAGACAGACAGACAGACAGACAGACAGACAGACAGACAGACAGACAGACAGACAGACAGACAGACAGACAGACAGACAGACAGACAGACAGACAGACAGACAGACAGACAGACAGACAGACAGACAGACAGACAGACAGACAGACAGACAGACAGACAGACAGACAGACAGACAGACAGACAGACAGACAGACAGACAGACAGACAGACAGACAGACAGACAGACAGACAGACAGACAGACAGACAGACAGACAGACAGACAGACAGACAGACAGACAGACAGACAGACAGACAGACAGACAGACAGACAGACAGACAGACAGACAGACAGACAGACAGACAGACAGACAGACAGACAGACAGACAGACAGACAGACAGACAGACAGACAGACAGACAGACAGACAGACAGACAGACAGACAGACAGACAGACAGACAGACAGACAGACAGACAGACAGACAGACAGACAGACAGACAGACAGACAGACAGACAGACAGACAGACAGACAGACAGACAGACAGACAGACAGACAGACAGACAGACAGACAGACAGACAGACAGACAGACAGACAGACAGACAGACAGACAGACAGACAGACAGACAGACAGACAGACAGACAGACAGACAGACAGACAGACAGACAGACAGACAGACAGACAGACAGACAGACAGACAGACAGACAGACAGACAGACAGACAGACAGACAGACAGACAGACAGACAGACAGACAGACAGACAGACAGACAGACAGACAGACAGACAGACAGACAGACAGACAGACAGACAGACAGACAGACAGACAGACAGACAGACAGACAGACAGACAGACAGACAGACAGACAGACAGACAGACAGACAGACAGACAGACAGACAGACAGACAGACAGACAGACAGACAGACAGACAGACAGACAGACAGACAGACAGACAGACAGACAGACAGACAGACAGACAGACAGACAGACATCTCCCGGAAGATGTGTGGAAAACCTTAATAATGTTAATCGCATGAAAATGTAGCTCTCATATATCGAATAATGCTATAACTGGTTCTAACAAGCTATGGCTTTGTTCTAGGGAGGCGCCTCTTCTGCGCCACTGTTGCTATGGACCCAAGGTGGCCCAGGCCTTTCAGCATTATTTGGTCTACTTCTGGAGAACGGTCCCGTTGGATTTGCTTTGAATTACGGAGGAAGTCAACCGTTTTACAAAAGGTTAAACACGTTGCAAAAGAACATGAGCGTCCTCTACCTTGACCTACCGGTTGGTGCTGGTTTCAGTTTCACAAAAGTACAAACTGCATACCCGAGCAAACTGGAAGACATTGTCGACCACGTTATAGAATTTTTGGATCAATTTCTGAAGGTCTTTTCGGAATACAAAGACAGACCTTTTTACCTCGCTGGAGAGTCGTACGGAGGTATGTGTGTAACTTATACTTTTCATGCCTCATGGTTTCAAAATAACCAAATATGTTTCATTTTCCCAGCATACGTCAAATGCACATATGAAAGTTTTGCACGCGCACTTGACGTCAGCGGTGACACCAGTCATCGCGTTCTCGCGACACAGTTCTTAGGCTTTCTGAGTACAGAGTTGCACTACGCTTACATTCTAAAAGTAATCGGTCAGCAAGAAACTGTTCTTGTATATTTTCATGGCACAGTTGCAGCTAACAGCATCCATATATCTATGTAGTGAAGGCGAAAGGAAGCTTTATAAATGGCTTCCCCAAGCAGCTTCGTGTAGTAAAAAAACAAATTACATTGTACGCCTTTTGTGTACCTTTTGCGTGTGGCTTATAGCATCACCCTACTCTGAGGCCCCTACTTATATGACCCCTACTTCTTCTCTGATGACGTATCCTGCCTTTAGCATAGCATGATTTTGCTATGCGCATCACTCCTTTTTTATATATGGTGTGCTGACCATACATAATTTTGAAAATTCGCCTGTGGAGGAAATCGTTATTTTTGTCCTTGAGCTGGATTACTCGAAATCGTAGACATTACTCACGAAGATAAATCGAAATGCATATTGAACTGACCAACTAAAATTCGCTAATTATTTATGCCACATGTTACAATTTCTGAATTGTATCAGGTGAGCTTGCAATGCACATCCACTACAAACGAATTACAAGGATCGCCCCGTTTCGAGATTCACGCAGAGAATCTTAGGGTTAAACATGCTCTATTGTTCTACTTATTTATTTTTAAAAAAGCGCCATTTTATGCATTGAAACCATAAAAGAGAGAGATAGAGGGATATAAGGAAGGCAGGGATGTTAACCAGTCAAGGTTCCGCTGGGCTACCCTACGCTGGGAGAAGGGGAAGAGAGAAGTGAGAGAGAGAGGGGGTACGGAGGTGTGCACGGACAGTCTGGTTTGTACGAGCGCCTTTGATCCGAGTACTGTTCCTGCACGTCCTTGATGAAGTTCGCTGCGTTGACTTAGGAATGCGTTTCGTCAGCAACTAAGGTAGGAGGGCGTAGTGCGTAAATGAAAAATCACATTCATTAGAACACTACTTTTTACAATATAAGTAGCACATTGTTAGCCTCGGAAATATAAACAGTCATTCACTTCTTTAGCCAAGAGGAATACACGCATCCTGTGTTTTATTAAACACGAGTTAGACATTGTCCCGGTTACTACTAGTGAACTTACCACATGTCTAGATAACGCGTGACTAGTTGTGCGGGACGTTTTCTTGTTTCGCGGGCTTTCATTCAGGCTTGCAAAAAAAAACAGACTTTTCTATAGCACGTACAGCGCAGCGGAAAGCTGGATCAGGAATTTCTCAGGATGGTCTATAATTTTTATTTGCCACTTTTGCTTTGAATTTATTTTTACTATGTTCAATATTTATTAATGCCTAACTACGCAAGAGGGCTGTCGGTAAAATAAGGTTCCCAATGATTTTTCAGAATGAAAGACATGTTTATTGGCACTGAACAATACATTTTTGGAAAGCTTAGATTTCCCCCTATTTTTCCACATAATCGCCGTTGAGATCAGTACATTTTTGTATGCGGTGTACGTATCACCTTCTTTATGCCTGAATCGTAGAACTCTCCCGCCGCACCGTGAATATAGACTAAAACCTCTTATTTCAGCTCCTCTCCGGTTCTGAAATTCGTCCCACCCAGATGTTTATTGAATTCAGGGAAGAGATGGTAGTCACATGGGTTGTCTGGGCTGTAGGGCGGGTGTGTGACAGTATCCCATTCGAATTTGTTGAAGGGATTGTTTGATACCCGGGTGATCTGCGGACGAGCTTTGTCTGGATGGAAACGCGCTCCCTTCGTGAGCATGAGTGTGCTTTTGTTTTGAATCGCGTGGAAAAGGTTCTGCAACGTCTCACAGTAGCGGTCCGCATTGATTGCTGTACCGGAAGGCATGAATTCGCACAACAATAACTTCTTCCTGTCCCAAAAGACGCTCGTCATCACTTCGCCGGCTTCCGCGGCTTGGGCGACTCTGGATTTTTCCACTGACGGCATTGCTGTTTCGTTTCCGGTGTCTTGTAATGAATCCAGGTCTCATCCTCAGTGACAATAGAGTGGAAGAATTCCTCGCCATCGGTTTCGTAGGCCTGAAGGAATTCACGGGCCGCTTCAACACTTCGCCGTTTGTGGTCTTCCGTAAGCACTCTCGGGACCCACTTTGCACAAACATTGGCATAACTTAAATGGGCTGTCAAAATGGTGTCAGCGCAGGTCCTGCTGACATCAGGGATCATATCGCAAAGCTCCCGAACCATCACCCTTCGATCTTTCAGCATTGTTTCTTTCACTTTCACAATGGTTACTTCCGATACCGATGGCCGTCCAGAACGCTGTTTGTCAGGGACGTCTGTACGTCCGTCTTTCAAATCTCTGCACCATTTGCGTACATGTTGTACGCTCATACAATTTTCTCCGCTGACTTCGAACAGTTGGGAATGAATTTCCACCGGCGCAGTGTTTTTTGCACACAAGAAACGAATCACAGAGCGTAATTCGCACCACAGCTGCAGGCGGGCCAAGCGAGTGGGAGCTCCATCTCTAATGGCTGCCCAGCCAAGACTGAGCGTCGCAGACAGCTCGCTGGGACGGGGACTAGAAGAGGGGGAACAGAGCTACACGCCAGCGTCACCGGATCCCGCGTAACAGCGTTCCTCGCGACTGCGGATCCTTGGGAAGCTTATTTTGCGGACGACTCTCGTAATTAGGTGAAATACCAAGGGTAGTCTGATTTGTTACAAGTGACGGCAAACATCATTACCTTGGTTCTATCCAGATAGGTGGCGCTTGCACATTTTTTTGTTAATTTTGGCTCAAGTTCTGTGGGACACATGGTATTATAAAAAATAGCATATAACACCAGAAAAACTTCGAAATGCATTTTTTGAACGTGCGCTATATATGGACGCATATATGAGCCAATTATGTATTATGTATATCCGTCCTTTGACACCTATTTTAGAATCGGCTCCAATGGTGTTAGCTACACCTTGTTCCACGTCAAAGCAATGATAATTTTTACTGTGAGGAATATGAACAAGACGGAGTGTGTCCCATCTGTACTGTAAAGCGGGTAAGGGGAGTGTGGTGATTCTACGGGCAACGGTGGAAATAGAGATTGTTTGACATGGAATGAAGACATGTAACCAATCTAAACCTAACCAATCCAACAGACTGGGTGCGATTTTTAACTATAGGTGTCAAAACACGGCTTGACTCATGTTACATTGGCTTGGTAGAAATGGTGCGACGCGTGCACTTATCGTCCTTTACAGCATAGAAAGGGATAAAAGTGCCGACTAAAAATGTTCAGAAATCAAGATTTCTGAGCGTCGGTCTCATTCTTTACTGACTGAGACTGATGAAACGAACGCATTATATATATATATATATATATATATATATATATATATATATATATATATATATATATATATATATATATATATATAGGAGAGTTATATTGGCCTGTCTATATTCCATCTGCTTTTCGTGGACCTGTTCAACTCAGCCCTGTTGATATTCCCGTGGCTCTTGTTCCCTACTGCCGCTGTCTCCAGAAGTGACATAGATTCTCTTCGCTTTATCGTCTTCTTTAACGGAATATGAAATAAGTTCGGCTTCCACACGGCACCGTTTACGTTCATTCACGCCTACAGGTTAATCTGCAGGATTCACGTCATCGGAACACCCATAGCAGTAACTTATAAAAAAATTCACTGACGATACGATACTCCCTAATGCAAAATTTGAGCGCAGCTCGATACTTGTTTTCACTTCGCGATATATTAGCTGGCGCGGGCAATCTGACTCGAGCAGCATATTGGAAACGGAGCGAATCGTGGCGAGATTGCCTCGCCAATCGGGACATCGCGAGAGGCAGCACGTTAGTGACGTGTGCGCGCGATTGATAGCAGCCAACGCAGACAGATCTCAGCTCATGGAGTGCTTTATTTCCATATATGGTATCGGTGGACGCGCTCGCCCTGTGAACAGACGACTGCGCGTTACAGTGGCGACATCTCGTAGCGGTCGTCGCCGCAGAGCCCGTCTTGAGCGGCACAAGGCTTTTCTTCTCACGCTTTCGCCATACCTTCCTTCTCTGTTTTCGGTCCCATGGTTCCGCTGCACCCTCCTTCTCCGCTTTCCTCCTCGCGCTCTTTTCGCTATCGCCATCTTTCATCCCCCACTGCGCTCCGCGTGCGCTCTTTCATCCTTAGCAGAGCTCGTTTGCTCGGCTACGCCGTGGGACGACGCTGACGCGAACTACAGAAACGGGCGCCTCAAAGCAGCGCTCTAAAATACCCTAAAGCGCCTCTGTTATACCGCGTAAAACGCAAATATACCTTACCGGTACATCTGGAACATGCTCCATAACGCTAGCTCAATTTGCTTATATAAGTAAATTGTTGCTATACGACGTGCCTGACGCGCGGAATAAGCGGTACTTTTATTAGGCATTAAAACGTGTTGAATAACAAGACATAAAGCGCTTGTCTGCAGAAATGCGCCATAGTTGCACAGCGCGACGAGTGGCACGGAATCAATATCAGGGATGAATTTTTACTATCAGCTAGATTGCACCCTCCATCTGTTCTCAAACATTTATTCAATCAATCATCAGCTAGGAAATGCGCGCACTCACGTTGACAAGTAAACTGCTGCAATGCCACGAGCCTAGCACGCCAATCATCTAGCGCTAGTTTGCACTAACTTGCATGAGTTTGTTTGACGTTTTCAAGCGCGCGTGCGTGGTGTAATGGTTAGAGCATCGAAGTCCTCCATGGGGAGGGTCACATTTCGAAGCCATTAATCGGATATTTTTAGTTGCCGTACAAACCAGAATATAGGTGTTTGATGTGGTAAATCTGCGGAAACCCGCAAGGTGGAGAGAAGTAATTAATAAAGAGAAAATCAGACATCCACCTGTTCGTAGCAATTGCTACAAAGGAAACCCATACGGGTTCCTCGAAAGGAAAGCCTCAGAGTTAAAGAAAAATTCGTCCTGGTCCGGGGCTCGAACCCGGGACCACCGCCTTTCCGGGGCAGCCGCTCTACCATCTGAGCTAACCAGGCGGCTAGCAGATGGCAGGGCGACGTCGAATTTGTCGACAACGCACGAAGCAAAGTCAAGTGTTTGACGTAGTAGTTCTGCGGAAACCTGGTCTGCGGTCTTTGCATTTCTTACCCAGACAAAGTTATAGCTGTTTTCTTTGCCGTCAATCGAGTTTTCCACAAAAAGTTCCTTAATAGGTTGGGTCAGGTTTTCATTGAGATACATAGCAGGTACGTATTTTCGTCTGTGCGAAGACACGAAGCTTGCTACGAGCCGTCAGCCAAGTGTCCCGCAAAAACACGGACGAAAATCTAATGAGCACGATAGACGTTTTATCTTTTCTAGCAGGCAGACAGTGGATCGCAACTATGCCACAAGGTTCAAAGTCTATTATTTGTAGCTTCTGTACAAGATCCGCGATAGCAGTTCGCAAGTTTTCTTCCGGTGAAAACGAAAGCCCGTGTAACTCCAGGTTCGACAGTCTGTTAAACTGCTCACAGCCATTAATATCAGCCCACAACTGAACAATGTCAGTGGATTGGTATTCACAGTTTCCGCCAGCGACACCACTTGGGTTTTTACGCTTTTCAAGCCCGAATCAGACTCTTTTGTCTGAATCACAACAGTGTCGTAGGCTGATGGCAGAAACTGTACAGAGTTTTGCAGTTCAACTACAGTCTCTTTCACTGAAAACACTTCATCTATTTTTGGTTTCAGAGCTAGGAGATCGTCCAGCTTTCCTCTGAGAAGCAGAAGAATAACTATCATGTCCTTAATACCCCTTAGTTATTATCTGAGAGTATTTAATTCCTTTGCGAAAGAGGCAGGATCACCAGCCACTGCAGTTCCTTCAGAATTATGGACTGTCAATAAGCTGTTATCGCTTGCAGGTGTTCTGCATTTCTTACATTTCCAGGTCTCTCTTTTTGCCACGCCCATTGATGCAAAAGTATGTTCAGCCACACCCGAACAGTTTTTGCCAACGTGATAGCCTAGCTTGCAATCCAAACACGTCAGGAATCTGCCATCACATGGCAGCTTCTCGAAGCACGATTGACATTTGGTTCGGTCAGGCATGGTCCCCAAAAAAACAGACAAGGCTGAATAAATTGTTCACTAAATACCTATATCACCAGCATGATGCTCGACACAATAAAGCGAAATATACTTATCGTATCAGCACAAGGTTCAACGTAACTAGACAGCAGGAAGCAGCACTGGCAAACAACTATGCTCTTAAAGTAAAGGGCTCACCTGCCAAGACAAACGTGGCGATGAGTATTCGCTGACAGCTTCGCCACTGACTACAGAGGAGTGTTGATTCAGGAGCGTCTTTTATAGTCTGATGAAAGATCTACGCGCCACGGCTTGGTGCGATGTCGAAGCTTTCCAGCTGAGCGCTCGGGCCATGCCTGGGACGAAGGATTGCACTGCCGCAGAAGCTTGCTCGAGCTTATTTCACAGCGACCAAAGCAGCACCTGCCAAGAGAAACATGGGGATGAGTATTCGGTGGCAGCTTCGCCACCGACTGCCAAATAATAATAATAATAATAATAATAATAATAATAATAATAATAATAATAATAATAATAATAATAATAATAATAATAATAATAATAACCTTAGTGGTTACATGGCACTCTAGACAGCTCGCAAGGCTAAAAAGAGGCTGAGGCCTGTACGCTAGAGTGATAGCCAGTTATCTAGAGCAGGAGTTTGCCGGGTGCAGAACCCCGCTACACACATACACACACACAGATATATATATATATATATATATATATATATATATATATATATATATATATATATATATATATATATATATATATATATATATATACTGACACGTGTACTTATCTTTATCGGGCGACCACGGTTCGCCGCCTAACAAATGTAATCGCACAGCACGGGACGCGCCTGCATGTATCCGAAGTTTCTGGAAAGTTATCGATGCTTCTACCCGGCTTTCTGTTGTCGCCGAACCTTGTGTTATCTGATTTGATCGCGTGACGCGAATGGTGTAGAACTTTGCGGAAGGCACGCGGGTCCGAACGATTAGTCTGGAACATTCGACGACTGCTGTATAAAAGCCGACGCGCTTGACCCGCTGATCAGATTTTTGACGATCGCCGATAGTGTTCGCCGCCCTCGTTGTGCTTTAAGTGTAGCCTGTTTTGCGGGCACAGGTTCGCCCAATAAAAGCTAGTTTTGTCTTTCACAGTATTGCTACTGAGTGCTTTGACGTCACGACCACGTGACAATATATATATATATATATATATATATATATATATATATGTATATATGCATTTGTGTGTGTGTATCTGTCTGTGAACGAACCATGAAACTCCTCCGTAATGTCACCAGAAAAACCTGTGATTAACCGCCTCGAAGGCTTGCCCGGAAGTCGATTGCTGGGAACACATTATATTTCCTCGGAACATACACATACACGCGCGCACACACACACACACAGGTGTGTGTGTGTTGCACTCCCTTCGTCTCCCGATGCTAGACTCGGGGTTTTTGCCTTCTCACCGGGTACAGTCCCTCCACCCACGCCGCCTTGCGTGGCTTTGTCTGTGACCGAAAATTTTTCTTCCGACGCAGCGGTGGCTGCCTCGACGAACAATCCCATGCTCGACGTCACCGGACTACCACTTCCCCTTTGGAGTAATTACATTTTCATAGGGTGTAGCCGTTAGAACAACATCGCCTTCGTATGCGAGACCCGTAATAATTGCACTTTCGCCGGGTAGGGCCGAAACACAAGCATTATCGTGTGTGGCTACGTCCGTGGTTTTTGATGTTTCACCAGATCCCGTCGTAACGTAACAACCGTCCTCGGTGACGACGTCCGGCGCGATATTTTTTCCCGGCCCGACAGCGGCGGCGATGGACGACGTCGGTCCGATCACCGGCGGCGCAAGTTCTTCAGACAATGGACGCGTACTTTTTGCGTTTTCACATGATGGCGTCGTGTCATGTTGAATTTTTCTCGCCCGATAATCATCCGTCACTACTGTGTGCGAGCAGTACGCCATCGCCAGCAGCAGCAACATACCTTGATGACCACAGGACACCATACCTCTCTATATCCTATATACGTCGACAAAAAATAGACAGACACGCACTCAATGGTATGCGTTTTTATTGCTCAACACCACATTGCTGGCTCAAAGAATCGTAATCTAAAGCTGGAACTGCATACCGCGTATTTCGCTCGCGAAAACGCGACGCTCGACGAACGCCCGCGCCACCGCTGACGCTTCGGCACGCGAATGAGCACGAAGGGTGCGCGTCGGCCGAGCCGCGTTTGCTTGGTGTTCCGCCGAGTGCTGCGCCAAGATGCTCGGAGGAACCCACCCTCTGGTGGCATTAAAGGAGCTATTGCGTGACGTATAGCGTGACGTGGACTCGCGCTGCACTGTCATTGGTGGACGTGGGCGCTGCAACGCTACTCGACGCGTTCAATTCCCTACAGCATCACGTGGCTACGCGATTTTCGCAGGCGCGTTCTCTAAACGACGCCCGGGCCCCTCCGCCGCGCGTCAATCGCGCCAAAAGATCGCACCATGCGGTTCTAGCTTACGTGGGGTAATGCGTTAGTGCATTGGGCATTTATAGGTATATTCTACATCAAGCAAGCTTGCGGCAGTCTAAGTTGTTGCGCATCTGAAGTTAGAAGCACACATTACTGTCCTAATTTTTCATAGTGTCCCTGCGATTGGTACATATCAAGATAAAAGAAAAAAATTCGCTGAATTGAAGAGTAACATTACTTGCTTTTTCTTTTTCAGCACGGTATTCTGTTGCTATCGCCAACAGACTTCTAAGCGACAGAGATGAAGTAGCTAAACAACTCAAACTCAAAGGGATTATTGGTGGCAATGGATTTCTTGGCCCAATATTACAAACCGCAGACTCCAGTTCGTTTCTTTATGAAACTTCAATGCTTACTGAAGAAGGACGCACAAATTTTTCATACCGGTTTGCAGAGATGACGCAACTCCTTAAAGTGAATGCGACTCTGACATTGGGATATCTCTTCCAGACGATATTTACTGACTTTACTAAAAGAAATCCGACCTTGTTTCAACAACTCACCTTGTACGACGATCACGCAAGCCCACTGTACACTGAAAGACCGTTAAACATGCTAGCGTGTTTTCAAGCTATTAATGGGACACGAGATCTTAAGAAGGCGATACATGCTGGAGAGAACATGACTTTCCAATATAACAACCCGTCTCTATTGGGCATCTTCGCTGGCGACTGGTTAAGAGATATCACAAACCTCACAGAAGCCTTGTTAGGAAAAATTGACGTGCTCTTCTACACCGGTCAATTGGATGCACTATTCCCGTCGGTTAACCAGCGAAAGTACTATTACAGCCTGAACTGGACGGACGCTGGAACGTACCGCACGGCTCTACGCCATCCTTGGGTACCCTACCCGGGTTATTACGGCTTTGCCGGATACATTAAAAAAACAAAAAAGTTTGCCGACGCCGTTTTGCTCGGAATGAGTCATTACGGTGCCGTAGACAAGCCAGATGAGGCTTATCACCTCATGACTCAGTTCATTTCCGACTCATCTAGAAACGCAGAACTATTTTCGCAGCCTAATGACGTAGGCGTCTCCGGGAAACTGCCTCAATAAAGTGTACTTGCCTGCTTCGTTCGTGTCTAATTTGCAGAACTGCGCTACTTGAGTCATCAATATTTGTGACGTCTTCGCTCTCTTATTTTTGGTCGCAAATAGTGATGCATTTGCTTTCATTCTTTTTTTTGGTGTACAAACGAGTAAACATTGCCACAAAGCTTTGTTAAGGCAGTGTCCATTAAAGAAAGAGTATTAGAAATATAACTATTTAAAAATTATACTGAATACAATCACTAACATTGAGGTCCTTAACGCTACAGTAAGAAAAGGTGCATAAGTCCGACTGGCCTGACCAATTGCTCTTCATTCAAATAAAAAATGTATATTAGCGAAAATAAAATCATCATCGTAAGGCCATTTCATGTCCACTGCAGGACGAAGGCCTCTCCATGTGATCTCCAATTACCCCTGTCATGTGCCAACCGATTCCAACTATAGCGCCTGCAAATTTCCTAGTTTCATCGCCCCATCTAGTCTTCTACCCATTCTGGTACTCATTCTATAACCATAATGGTCTAGCGGTTATCAAATCTGTTCAGTACATGACCTGCCCAGCTCCATTTTTTTCTAATAATGTCAATTAGAATATCGGCTATACCCGGTTGCTCTCTGTTCCAAACCGTTCTCCTTCTGTCTCCTAATGTTACGTTTAGCATTCTTCGTTCGATCGCACTTTGCGCGGCCCTTAACTTGTTCTCAAGCTTGTTTGTCAGTCTGCAAGTCTCTGCCCCATATGTCAGCACCGGTAAAGTGCACTGATTTTATGTACACCTTTCTTTTCAATGATAATGGTAAGCTTCTCGTCAAGAGCTGACAATGTCTGCCGTATGCGATCCAACCCATTTTTATTCTTCTATAAATTTCCTTCTCATGATCAGGGTTCCCTGTGATCAATTGACCCAGGTAAACATACTCCTTCACAGACTCTAGAGGCTGACTCGCGATCCTGAACTCTTGTTCGCTTGCGAGGCTATTTATCATTATCTTTGTCTCCTGCATATTGATCTTTAACCCCCCTCTAGCACTCTCTCTGTTAAGGGCCTCAATCATCTGTTGTAACTCGTCTGGAGTATTGCTGAATAGAACAATGTCATCGGCAAACCGAAGGTTGCTGAGATATTCGCCCTCGATCCTTACTCCTAAGCCTTCCCAGTTTAATAATTTGAATGCTTTTTCCAAACACGCAGTAAAAAGCATCCGAGAGATTGTGTCTCCTTGTCTGACCCCTTTCTTTATAGCCATCTTGCTACTTGTGCAGAATTAAGGTAGCTGTGGAGTCTCTGTAGACATCTTCCAATATGTTTACGTAAGCGGTCTGTACTCCTGGATTACGTAAGGCTTCTATGACTGCTGGTATCGCTACTTAATCAAATGCCTTTTCCTAATCTATGAAGGTCATATAAAGAGGCTGATTGCACTCTGCGGATTTCTCGATTACCTGATTAATGACATGGATGTCATTCATTGCAGAGTATCCCTTCCTGAAGCCAGCCTGTTTCCTTGGTTGGCTAAAGTCCAGTGTGGGATTTATTCGGTCGGAGGTTATCTTGGTGAAAATGTTGTATAATACTGGGAGTAAGCTAATGCGTGTATAATTTTTCAATTCTTTAACGCCTCCCTTTTTGTGAAGTAGTATGATGTTCGCATTGTTCCAGTTTTCTGGGACCCTTGCAGTCAATAGACACTTTGTATAGAGAGCCGCCAGTTTACCAGGCATTATGTCTCCTCCATATTTGAATAAATCGACTGGTATTCCGTCTTCTCCTGCCGCTCTTCTCCATTTCATGTCTTGCAAGGTCCTTCTGACCTCATCGCTGGTTATAGGAGGAGTTTCTGTACCCTGTTCATTACTACGTTGAATGGAGGCATTCTGACTCCTCTGGGTACTGTGCATGCCAGTATAGAATTCTTCTGCTGCTGTTACTATACCTTCGAGATTGCTGATGATATCACCGTGCTTATCTTTCCATGCATACATCTTGCTTTTTCCTATGCCAAGTGTCCTTCTCACTGTTCTCAGGCTACGTCCATTTTTTACGGCTTCTGTCTTTCTCACGTTATAATTTCGTATATCCCTTATTTTTGCCCTGTTAATCAGTTTTGACAGTTCGGCAAATTCTATCCTATCTCTTGAGCTGGAAATTTTCATTCTTTGTCGTTTCTTATTAGGTCCTTTGCTAATTGGGAGAGATTGCCTACTGGTTGCCGCTGATTCCTTGCCTCCCACTTCAATTGCTGCCTCTGAAGCCAATCTAGTTACGGTTTAATGCATTACCTCTATGTCATATTCATTTCTCTGTCCTAAGGCTGCGTATTTGTTTGCAAGTACCGCCCTGAATTACTCTGCTTTTGCCCTTACTGCTTCTAGGTTGACCTTTTTATTGTTGACCAATTTTATTCTTTCTCTCTTCAAATTGAGGTGAATCCTAGCCCTCACTAATCCATGATCACTGCATTTTACCCTGCCTATCACTTCTACTTCCTGCACTATGGTGGCATTGGCAGAAAGTATGAAATCAATTTCATTTCCTGTTTCACCAATAAAACTTTTCCAGGTCCACTTTCTGTTGCTACGCTTCCTGAAAAAGGTGTTGATTCTTCGCAGCTTATTACTTTCTGCGAATTCTGCCAGCACTACTCCTCTTGCGTTCCTAGAATCAACGCCGTAGTTGCCAATTGCTTGTTCACCAGCTTGCTTTTTCCCTTCTTTGACATTGACAATACCCATTAGTACAACATACTGAGTTTCTACTTTTTTCATCGCTAATTCAACGTCTTCATAAAACTGATCTACTTCCTCATCATCGTGACTGAATATTCGAGCTAGACTTGTACTACTTTAACTCTATACCTCTTATTAGGCTTGGTTACTACTGCTACCCTCTCATTAATGCTGCAGAATTCTTCAATGTTGCCGGCTATGTCCTTGCGGATTAGGAATCCTACTCCGTATTGCTTCTCATCTGGTAGACCTCTATAGCAGAAGGCATGGCCCTTAATCAGCATTGTATAAGCTTCACCAGTGCTAATCTCACTAAGGCCAGTGACATCCCAGACAATATCTGATAGTTCCTCAAAGAGTCCTGCTAAACTAGACTGAAATGAAAATGAAATGTAAAGCTTCTTTTAATTATCTAGCGCCCAAACAGTCGCTTTATCAAGCACTTTTTTGTACGATTACAGTTTCTTGTACTTTTGCTATGAAGTGCACAATATATGACAAAGTTTGCGCTAGTTCCTTTACCATTCCAATTTACTTCTTTATATTGAGAAATTAAACACCATAGGTTTCCACAATATATTATACCATGACGAGCTGACAAACGAAATTAAATGTAGCGCCGGCACACGTCTTACAATTATTTATGTTATTCTTGTTTTCAACTACTATGTGCTCAGATAAAATCGACCGACTTACAATCAAACAAGTCCATCCAAACGATCTCTGTAACAAATACTCATGTCCCTTAACGTCCCTTTTAAGACGAATGAGTAACAGAACTTTACTTAGTGGTCACAAGCATACTAACATGTAGACGTGCTTCATCCATATTTACAATAGGGGCTGTCTAATAAAAAAGTCGCCTTTATGTTATATGGTAATTTTACGTAGTTTATTTTTTTAGTACGCATGCATAGAGCACTCATAAAATATTGTTGTGGATTTATTTACCACGTGTCATTGGTATTATGCTAAAACCTTATTATAAATAGAAATCGCAATTGAAACAACAGCCACGAAGTAATTAAATTTCTCCTTGCCCCCTTTCGCAATATACAGTTATTGTAAATAACAAATGAAAGCAAATTATTAAGTAAGCGCGCAATATTTAGCATCATTAAGAATTAAAGGACCACATCAGACACTGATTTCGGACAGCGTCAGCAGTCAATGGTTTTCAAAACATAAAACGACGACTTCTATAAAAACTGCCCAGAGTGAACGAGCAACGCTTATTGAAGGTCTTTTGATGACCATCAAGAAAAGTTTTGAACAGCTGACAAGCCACCCATAACTTCGCGTGCTGCAAAGAACAAGGTCATCAAGAGGATGGCGAAAGAAGACTTTGAACATAACTGAGTACTGCATTGACACAAGAACTACAGTGTGTATACCGTCACGTCGCTCAAACTAATGAGCTCTCCAACGTGGATTGATAAAATTTTATACATGCCCATAAAACTTGCATAATGACTGTTTAGTCTGCCGCGATCGGCGTATCCACACTCCCTTCGACATCACCGGTAAATATACAAGTGGTGCCTTCTGCGACTGCAAATGTTTTAACGAATAATTTTAACCATAAAATTCATAATGTTCAGCGCTCAGGGCACCTAGTGAGCACGCCAGCACTTCTACTCATACGTGGTTGTGTCGGATAATAAAATGTTTTGTTTTCTTTCATTCAAGTCTGTGCAAAATATTGTTAGGCGAAGGACGAGTCAGTAAGACGAGCAACTATTTACAGGTTATATTTACAACAGCGGTTGCAGCGCTGACAGGTTAGATTCACAGCGCGAGCCCAGTTCGTTGTTCCTCCGCTTTTTCTCGAGCGATGGCGCCCACGCGCCTCGTTCAAACAATCAAATACCACACGCGTGTAGCATAACCCCCGGCGGCATAAGCGACGTCCCGGAGCGTCTAAATGTCATCACTGGGAGGGTGATACTACCTCAGTTGTGTAACGTGCACAATATCACTGGACTGGGAAGCAGATGGGACGTGAAGGGCGATCTCGTAGGTGACGAGAGTCACCAAAGTTACTAGACTAGCTTCAGTTGTAAAACTCTCCGCCCGCGCGCACCGCTTATAAAGCTTTTTTAGTTTCGAAACTGCTCCTCCGAAAGCGGGCGCGTTTTGCGCCTAGGCAATGAGATGGCGCTGCGGTCGAAGTTTGCGCTACGCTAACCACGCTGCCGTACAGCAACGCTGCCGACGCTGCAGTAGCCGTGAGCATTTGCATCGCGTTTTCTTGTCGAGTGGTCCTGATTTTGCCCTTTAAGTGTGTGTGCATTATCGTGAGTAGTGTGCAAGTTGCGCTTCAGCAACTTTCGCTGTGTAGTATGGTGTGGTCGGTGTGGGCGCTCATGTTGCCCTTGGGACCGGCGAGGTAGCGTGAGCTACCGCTCTTGAACTCCAGATTTTTTTTATGTTTCACAGTCAGAAAGTAGGTAGTGCGTGTGATTTATCTTCGTTACAATGGGTTAGGACTGGGCAACCAAATACCAACGTGTTTCATGCCGGGATGTACCAGCGGGTACCAGTGCAACGCAGAGAAGAGGCACTTCTCTCCGCCGACCGATCCGCGTCTCCTTGAAAAGTGGGAGAGAGCTATAGCCCGCGCAGACGAAGTGCTGGGAGAAACATCCGAAGTGTGCAACACCCACATCCAAGAAGGGGTCATTGTGCAGTTGTATAAACTTATAATCAACGGAAAAGTGATTGAAACCGAGCACGGAGTATGGTCTCTCAGGAGTGACGCAGTTCATACCATATTTCCCATTCTCCAGCAGTACTTATTCGCAAATCGTAAACGGAGAAAATCTCAGAAAAAGAGAGCAAGTGCGGCAACAAACGCAGGGGCGAGAGTGACGTTGCAGAGGGCACCGTACAAGAGCAACCGCAGCCCGTGAAAATCAGCTGTTTGAATATTAATGAGTTGGTGGAGAAGAGCGCATCTTTGCGGTTGCCTCGACAGGGGAGAAGGCAGCTCTTGAAGACTAAATGGACAGCGATCACAGATTATTTTTTACGAGGCAGGAATGGAGGGAGAGGTACACACAATATTGAAGAGTGTCGTAGTTCGCAAAGACATGAGCTACGTAGTATCTGCCCGCGGAAAACTGGTACCGGCGTTGCCCACGGAAATGGCAATCACTTAAAATCGCATGAAATGACGAACGTGACTTCGTGTATGAAGTGCAAAAGGGATACAGAGGCTTCACAAGACTCTCTACCTCCTGAAGCAATGATTGTGATTGAACGCGAGTTTGTGACTGGCAACCTTGTTTGTCCTTCAGGGAAACTGTTAGCTGCATGAAAATCATAGAACAGACCATTGTGCAAGCATAAAAAGAAAAGAAGCCTTTGGGTACCTTTCCTGGAGGGCTTTAGATGCCCTTGTAACTGCATTGGTTGCCCAGAGTATAGCTGTGATCTTACAGCACAGATTGTATACTTCTATTTGGTCACACGAATTTTTTTTGCCGAAATAAGAGCCAGGAGAATGACAGTGCCAATAGAGCTCGGAGGGAACGTAAAAAACCAAAGCTCGTGTGAATGATAAATGAAGTGAAAAGAAGGGTCTCGGAAATTGTGTGAAGAGTTTTAATAAACTATAATATGCCAATACAAATCCACTAAAACATCTCTGTAATGTTTTTATTTTATAACTATTTACCAGAGGTAGCAGAGCAATGTCAGCATGGTATGTATTTATCAGGTAGCCGTCTACACGTGCCTTGAAAACTAAGAAGTCGCTTTATGGAACCTCTCTAAACAACCCTGGAGGGTGCATCTCGTCCTTACTAATATCGGAGAAATGTTCAAGCTTCGTTGTTTGAATTTTTGTAAAGCGTGACTTGCGCAATTTAGCGTTCGGAAAACAAGAATAAAAATGATTGGCGATCAGCGTGATTGATACGGATAGGTAGCGTCACCTAAGCGCAAGTGCGAAGTAAACTCCTCATTTCGCCATACAGATGTGGGAGGGATGAAACGCCAGCGACGAGATGCACTGCCCAATGGGCCATGAATGTCCACTGGATATCCAGCGGACAACAATTAGTGGACATTTGGATGTCCTGGATTTGGATGTACTATGGACATCCGTTGGAGCTTAAGGCGCAACCAAGGTGGCCATCTAGCGAATGTCCCATGGACGTCAAAGCCGGATATGTGGATGTCCCAGGGACATTTACAGCAGGCTATTTGCTCTTTCAGGATGTCCACGGGACATCCATTGGATACATATTTTGCTAATATGGGATGTCTGAGGGATATCGATTTTTAAAATTTGATTGGACGTACCATGCTGGCACCAGATGTGGTCTTCAACCTCTTGGGTCAGTGCCATATTCAATGTTGTTGCAGCATTTATATGCGTTTTACTGCAATATTTATTAAATGCTACAACACGCAAAGAATTAAGGCATTGATCCTGAAGGAGACCCGTCATACTGGTGCACAGCTAGGAAAAGACAATGTTACAGCTTTCATTTTTATTCACAGTAAAGCAAAAACAAGCAAAAAACAGTGGTCTTTGGTCTTGTGTTATCACAGTAGAAGAGCTTCTGCATCCAGAGAACAAACACTGCAAAGGCTATCTCCAATGCTTAAGACAAATAGCCTGCAAGTGGATGTAGTGTCATCAGCTCTAGTGCATCAGACGAAATCCAGAAATGTCGGGGGTGATCAGCAGATCAGCTCAAATCTTTACACATTTTCTAGGAAACTATACTTTAGTAAACCTAACACAAAGACAACACCAAGCACTAAAAGTATACAACTGCAAAGCACGATATGATGAGGCTTGTCTCTTGCCACCATAATCTATAAATATAGGCCCTTTCATTCACAGAAACATAATGCCATAAATCTGTCACAGCCGTTATTCTCGTCAAGCACAATATCCGTACAAATGGACATGGTTATCGTTCAATAGCTTCTACATATGCAAATAAACCTCTAAAGCAACCTTAATAAAAGATGAGTGCATGAGACACATCTAAAAACCTTTAAAGACAATAAATTCCGACATAAACACAACGAGCTCTGTTGCATCAACCCAGTTACAAAGTGAGTGCATAAAACGTAAATAAAAGTTCAGTTTTATGATGTCAAATTAAAAACCACCAAGAAAAATAAGCATAGCTGGGACATGTGGACCAAGCCCATCATTAGCTTGCAGATTCTGACTAGATTTCACTAAATATATATACTCCAAAGCACGATATGATGAGAGAATTGTCTCTTGCCACCAGAAACAATACATAAGGGCACTTTCCTTCAAAGAAACATAATGCCATCAATCTGTCACAGCCCTTATTCTCACCAACCACAACAATATCCGTACAAATGGACATGGCTTCTACATATCAAAATAAACCACTAAGGTAACTAAACTATGAGCGCATGAGACATACATCTGAAAACATTTAAAGACATTCAATTCCTACACAAAGACCAGAGGCTCTACTCTGTCAACCCTACTAAAAAGTGAGGGCATGAAACATCTAAAAGTTCAGTTTTATGACATTAAATTAAGAAACACCAAGAAAACCAAGTATAGCTGGGACATGTGGGCCAAGCACACCATTAGCTTACAGATTCTGACTAGATTGCATTAAACATATACATAATTGCACACAGGCCACCTTGTTTCAGCATAACCAATAAAGAGAACTACACACTGCCTAAAAAAATGCAGCCACTGGCACTCACGATGGGAAATACTGCATTATATAGTAGGAGAAGTTGAATAAAGAAATTTAACATTACTATTGGTAAGAATAAAAATGTCTCACATCATTTGCAACAGAGAACAAGTCATGTAAGAGCTGTTGAGCTTACTATCAGTAAAGTGCTTTAGTTATCACAATACAGCTACTAATTACACTTAGGGAGTGACTGTAGTATCTTAAGCTCTGCAAAGCAGTTGAGGGCTATATTAGCATATTACAATACAGCTGCAGCAGGAGGATTTAACTTATAGAACTACTTTCAGAATATCTGAACATTGAATCCAGTTAACAGTGCAAACAAAAAAACCACGTACTTCACTATGTGCACAACTGCAGAACAAAGTTCTGTCAGTAGCTTAAAAAAAATGTGACCTTTTCGAGTATGAAATTACTTGCTTAGAAATACAGAACTCTGCATTCAAGAGTTTGGTAGCAAAACTTATAACACAGATACTGCCTCAAAGTGCTAGAAACTGTTACAAATGGTAAACATACATGCAAGAGCAACAATATTTAGCTTAAATTCCTATTTAAAAGTTTGCACTTATTGGTTCCCCATCTTTGCTCAAATTAGGCAAAAAGAGCATTTTATGGTCTGGATCATTCAATTTAATACATGGCAGTTAGTTAACTGGCTTTTAAGTAAACAATGTAAAGTTGCCTTCGTTTCCAGGGATGCAAGCTGCTTCCAAAGTGGCACTAGCATAAGCTTGCGTTGCTGCCTGAAGGCAGGTACACAAAACAACAATTGAAGGAGAGTTATCGTGTGTTCCAGAGGAGTGGGCAATACGTAGAAACTAGACCTGCACAGCTTTTACAGCTGACTAGACATTTTCACCTATCTCGTATGACGGCAACAGTCTCCAAAGCACTTGGTAACAGTGCAACAGAAACTGCACATGACTTTGAGGATCGCAATAACAGTGGATAACACACATACATTATACTGTGGACACAAGTCAAAAGTCAAACTTGCGATGTCCTTTAGTTCAGCTGTATCTTTAAAAAAATTATTCATCAAATAAAAAGAAACACTATGTTGCCCATAACCTCAAATGCCTAAAGTGGATGCTACCTGCAAAACACGAATTGTGACCGCACCCTTCACATTTTTTAAATGAAAGGTATTATACTGAAGTGTGGAGGTGGCACATCGGTTGAGAAATACCACCATGAAGTTGTGTTTGAGCTGGTTGCCAACAGTGCATGATCCTTGTCTTTGCCATTGGCTATCTGCTGCCGTCAATATCCACAGAATGACCAGGGAATCAGAAGCTGGAAGCCTTGGACCCTCTGCCGTGGTGACAGTTTCAGTCAGTATCTGAAACAGCAAACATGCCATGACAAAGACGATTGTCAGAAGCTACTTGTGAAATGGGATTGTTATAGGCGTCTACTGTGCAATATCTCATTATCATGGTTTCAGTCGGCTGCAAAGTGGGAACATACATTTCTACACGACTAAGAACAAGGGCAGCAACAGAGGGTAAAACAAGTAAGAAACTTTGGGGCCTTTCTTCCGAGCCAGTTTGTGCAGTGTACAGGAGCCTGGCAGATTGTACAAAGAGTATAAAAGTCGGTCACAAGCTCAACACAGATTTCACCATATCGACTGCTTAGAACACTTGCACATTAGGAATACTGGCACAACATACATTTTTGTGCACTGTTCAGGATTTTACATGATGCCACAATGTGAATTCCATTACCTGCTGCCTGCTCAAGTAGTCTTTGCTTTGACTTCTGAAACCTGGTGGCAAGGCGCTCGGGAGCATGCCGGAGCCACGATTTGATAGAGGCCTCAACGTCAGCAGCAGTTGCATTTGGCGCTTTGCGAGCAGCATCTGAAATTTACAAGATTCCTTAAATCATCTCGATAATAACAGGTGTCTTGGTGAAAATACAAATTTGAAGAGTCGTACACAGTCTGCTGAACCTACGAAAAAATTGAGAAATTACTGCCTACTCAAAGTCCTTCCACACATTATAAATTTGTTATATTGAATAGAGTTGGGCATTTCAGTTGCACTTGCTTTTTCAAATGATAATGAGGCAGAACACCAGCCAAAACGGTCTAATGATTGCTTTGCGTTTTTTATTTAGACTGCTATTTCAATCATCTCACACTGCCTTGCAGTGAAGGGCTGCATGGTGATCTTACACTCTATTTATGCCCTTTGCTTTTTACCCAACAAACTATAATATTTTAAGTTTTTAGCTTCTGAAGCTAAGCCTGGACCTTTAGAGTGTTACCAAATTGTTCATTTTTTTTACCATGTAGGCTTTTTTAGTCAACATTAAAATTTAAGTACACATTGAAATTGCAGCATCCTTGCAGTGTTGAAATATGCAACCCATAGAAATGGTGATAACTGACACTGCAAGCTTACAAAATAGATAAACAGGCAGCATTAAAAAAAACAGACATTCGTATATGTATGTGGCAAAAATTAGAACAATGAGCGTGTTTTCGTTTTTCCTGAGGAAGGCTAATTCTGCGTAAAACACAAAAGTAAGGTGTATTATAGAGCACACCTGCTATGGCTTTAGCAATCTTTAAGGCGGAGAAGCTCAGTTTTCTTTTTCGACCCATCCAGGAAAATTGTGCCGCAACCTCGTCTGTGATGCAGTATGACAAGATTCTTTTTCTTGCCCAGCAGGCATCTTTCCCGCCGAGCTGTGTCAACTCAAGAACCTGTGTACAAAAGAGAAGAAATTCTTTTCAACAAAGAAACTTGTTAGACGATGTGAATGTTTTAGAATATGAAAAAGAGTGTTAAGTCATAAAGGAAGTAAGCAATGAACGAAAACCCATGGAATTCTTGACATTGCAAAAGTTCAGTGTTTCAACATCTTAAATAATCTATGAGTTCGATGAACTGAAACAAGAAAACAATGAAAAAAAAGAAACATAGCTTACCAGGATCTAAAATTTTCCAGCATCGAGCTTGTCGTCAAGCTCTTGTAGTTCTTCAAGACTGCTTAGTGGATGGCTTAAGAGATCTGCGCATTCGGTGACTGAAGAAGTAGGTAGCATATCACACAACTTGTTCAGGGTGTCTGCTTGTTGTTCTAGCATGAAGCGAAGCGTGTTCAGCAGTCGCAGTTCATGCCGCTGGAAGTCTGAAAAATATAGTAAACAAACGCTATTAAAGCTTAGTATGATTCAAGAACATCTTAAGCAAACCATTTTACTGAAAACTGCATTTATCTCTTTCAAAAGGTGCGTACTCTTCTCTACACAACAATGATGAGGTGTGTTTTGTGGCCGTTCTTGCTCTATCTGTTCACCTGAAAAGCACAATTTCAATTCATTAGTAGTTTGTGGTAAATGGTTAATGATTTATTTAACTTTGACCTTCCTTATCTGGCACATACCTGCATCAACACAGTGGTTATCAGACATGCCTTGTGGCGAGTTTGTCTCTGACAACTGGGTCCCTGCAGCGTGAAAGAAGAGAGCAGTGAGCCGCAAGAGCCGCTCCACTAGTTGAAAAATCTTATATGCAACAGATAGTGACAAAGAGCCTAGCAGAGCAAAGAAAATTACCAATAGCAAAGGTTTACCAGTTCAATTATAAAATTGAATTATGGAGGTTAACATATTTTGCTTCATCTTACTTCTACAATGCTTGAGAATTCATCTATGCATGGCTCTTAAGAAGCTTTACAGTTATCTGTGGTTCTAACCTATAGGTTAGAATCACAGAAAGTTAAATTTGTTACACACAAAAAATAATAAATATGCACGTAAATCTTAATTTTGTAATGAGGCAGCTGTATATGTGTGAGAATACCTGGTGTGCCTTTGTCTCCCTGGCCAAATGTGGGCAGACTTGTTGCTTCATTCGAGGTTATTCCTGGAAAGCAACACATGTAGTCCATTATATAATGATTCCTATTAGCATTAATCACAGCCATGCACTGGCCGTGGAGCGCAGTATACTCCTATATAAAACAAATTTACAAGATCTCCAGTATTTATACTGAACTTCAAAGTTACAATTCCGCAGTTCAGTGTTGCAGGATGAATTTCCTTTGCAGCAATCTGCTACAATTGCATGAATGTCACAATTATATTCATGCTATACTCCATGATAAACATTTCTGGTAAGTGAATAAATGCCAGAGGGGCAACTAGCAAAGTTTCGGTATATATGCAAGGTAAATACCCTGTTCACACTTGTTGAAAACATATGCTGACTAGACATTCAATGTGAAATTATGAGGGGGCATTCCAAGCTTTGCTTCTATTTTACTATGAAGTTGCCAGTGCACTGCTCAAACACAGGGGAAGAACGAAACGGACGAAGCGCTTCGTCCCATCTCGTCCTTGTGTGTTTCAACCGTGCGCTGCCACCTTCGTTATGGATTATTATCAACATGCCCACTCACCCGTCATCTTAATTATACTTTTTGGAAATGCGCTTTGTAAATTTAAAGATCCTATTGATAATGGCACATGAGCATTGTTAAGAACAGGCTAGCTACGAATGCAGCTACCAGCCTGCATTTCTCTTCGAACAAGCAGTTCTTCATGGCTGGTATGCAAATATTCAATGAAGATGAAAGAAAGGAGGTGGTACATTGTAACATCGGAGGGTTGAGAAAAAGTTGGCCTCATGCACCAACTGACTGCTTGCAAGACTAAAGCTACGTCCTTAATGCAATGCAAATCACAGCTGCATCTTGAAAAGTAATGGCAAATACATTTTACAATACCAGATTGAAAATTATTTGGAATGGCTGGCAGTCTTGGCAGGCTTGTGGCAAATTTAAGGACCCTCTTCCACAACCACTCCCAATGCCTGAGGTCACAGAAATAGATACTGTGGCCGCATCAGTCAAAAAACCAGTAAGCGTAGTAAGCAAGGAAGAAACACCTCGCAAAAAACGAGCAATAACTGACGTAAGAAATCCCTCACTGGAAAATAGAGTCCCAAAACTCAAACAAAAAGTGGAAGAGCACAGCCAGAAACTCCATAACCTAACACAACGAGTTGACAATCTAACACAAAGCCTCGAACAACACATACAAGATGTAAATCACAAGTTCGGAGTACTGGATACATTTTACAGAAAATTTTACATCGGCTTCCCACGTCAGCTCAAGGGGCGCCAATCGATCAATCCCAGCAAAATCGCTAATGCTAAAGCCATAACAATTTGGCAGTGGAACTGCAGGTCTACGCGCAACAAAAAAGCACATCTGCAGTTGCACATTCAATCGTATTCCGAAAAACCTGACGTAATTGCGATCCAGGAACCCAGAATGTCTCGACTAAAACTGCCAGGGTATCGGGCAGTTCTGCCTTGTCACATCGCAGAACATCCATTAACCACTACGATGGTACATAGAAACCCTACCGTGGGTAACCACGAGATTGAAGGCGTAGAGCTCGATTGTATATTAATCGAAATTCTACCTAGCGAAAGAAACTCCTCTTCTCTGTTCATACTTAACGCGTACAGCCACCCTAGGGCACAGGCTGGACCAGCGAAAGCCGCTATACTCAAAGCCTTAGAAATCGCAGGCCAAAATCCAATCCTAATTGTGGGCGACTTAAACGCTCAACACGTGCAATGGGGACACGCAACAATATCCAGGAAAGGCACGGCCCTAATGGATTTTATCCAGCAAAGAGGGCTAACCCAATACACGGACCCCATACAACCTACCAGGATAGACAACAGCGTGAACACGTGCCCGGACCTCACGATAGGCAAAAATCTCCCAGACTTAAGCTGGAGCAACACCAGACAAAATCTGGGAAGTGACCATTATATCATAACGTCTAAAATCGTCATTGGCAATCACAAACCCCAACCCAGAAAAAACAGAATCACCGACTGGGACAAATTTAGGACGATCCGCGACCAAAATCAGGAACCGATCGCAGACATAGAACAGTGGACAGAAACCCTCCTATCAGATGTGGGAAAGGCCTATAAAGACGTAGTACATGACCTAGGCGTAAATACGATTGACAGCCGCCTCACACACATGTGGAAGGCAAGGCAAAGCCTAGAAAAAATATGGCTTAAACAAAAATACAACAAAAAGCTTAGAAACAGGATAGTCACACTCACGGAAGCAATTCAACACCACTCCGCAGAACTCGCAAGACAGCAGTGGAACCATACCTGCGAAAATCTAAATGGCAATCTAGGCACGAGAGAGACGTGGAATCTTCTGCGGCATCTCCTTGATCCGGAATCGAACAAAGCTACGACTGAAAAAGAAATCACCAAAATTTTAAACATAGACCCAGGCATGGATCAAGATATTATAAACACGCTACAGCAGAAATACTTCTGCACAACTCGAGAGACGAAGTCCCTACCCGATTATAAAGGACAACCTAACCCCATACTGGACGCTCACATAACAATGGCGGAAATAAGAGCAGCCCTCCTTAAGATACGCACGACATCCGCTCCGGGAGAGGACTGCATTAACAATAAGACACTCAGAAACCTAGACGACGCTTCCATCACAGCCCTCACGGACTTTGCGAACGGGTGTTGGAGGGAAGGAAAACTCCCAGCGTCTTGTAAACATGCCATCGTTAAATTGATCCCAAAACCGGGCAAAAAGCTCGCGCTGGAAAACCTCATACCTATTTCGCTTACTTCTTGCATAGGAAAACTGATAGAACACATCATACTAGACAGACTGCAGTCCCACATGCACAAAGAGAATTTTTATCCAAACACTATGGTCGGCTTTAGACCACATTTATCAACACAGGATACGATGCTCAGACTAGCAAACGAGGTCTTTTCTCAGAAGCAAGAAAGGAGCACAAGGGCAATCCTAGCTCTAGATTTAACCAAAGCATTTGATAACGTCAAACACAAAGCAATCCTAGATTCTCTTTCACCGTTGAATGTAGGCGAAAGAACGTTTAACTACATCAAGGACTTTCTCTCCGATAGAACGGCTAAAATTCAAATTGGCACAATCAAATCCGACACCTTCACTTTAGGAGACAGAGCAACGCCGCAAGGATCGGTTCTCGACCCGCCGTGGTTGCTCAGTGGCTATGGTGTTAGGCTGCTGAGCACGAGGTCGCGGGATCAAATCCCGGCCACGGCGGCCGCATTTCGATGGGGGCGAAATGCGAAAACACCCGTGTGCTTAGATTTAGGTGCACGTTAAAGAACCCCAGGTGGTCGAAATTTCCGGAGTCCTCCACTACGGCGTGCCTCATAATCAGAAAGTGGTTTTGGCACGTAAAATCCCATAATTTTTTTTAAGGATCGGTTCTCTCCCCCTTCTTATTCAACATAACCCTCATCAAAATGGCACACAAACTCGCCAAAATCCCAGACCTAGAACACTCTTTGTACGCGGACGATATCACCCTTTGGACAACCAAGGGGAGTATCGGCACGATACAAGATACGCTACAACAAGTGGCAGATGTAGTAGTAGAGGAGGCACAAGCCGCGGGACTTGCGTGTTCCCCCCAAAATCTGAACTCCTCATCCTACACCCAAAGCGTCAGTCAGTCAAGAACTTTATTGAGGTCCTGAGGGGGTGTAAGCCGTTGGAGATTGCACGCGGGGAGCTCCTTGGGCCGAAACGGTAGGCGACGCCCAAGTCGGGACGGGAACGTGGTGACGCTCCGCCACCCAAAGCGTCAAAGAAAAAATAAAGCGCCTGAGATCAAAATATACGCGGAAGGGGCAGCCATCCCAGAAGTGGAAACACTAACCCCCGTATTCACAAACGCACCTCGACTTGACCCTCCACTCGAAATGCTCCTTGAGGGCGGTTTTTCATTTCACAAATCGCCCTCCACTTGAAACGCGCCTTGAGTGAAGCAAAGCTCGAGCGGTTTACTCCAGAATCTCAAGGTAGCCTCGCAGCTACCTTGAATCGCTCCTCGAGTGAAGTTAGTGCGTAAACATGGCTGCCTTGCGATCTGTCGCTCGCCTCGTCAGCTTTTTCCGATGGACGCCAGTTGCCTCCGTAGCTTTTCTTGGGTTAACCGTGCTGCGCGTTCTCAAGGGCTACGTTTTAGGAACTGGTGCAGTCGTCTTGAGCGCATCGGCAACGAAATCGTTCCACTGCGGCGCCGAGACAGATCGGTCGTCCTGTCAAGAAGACTGCGAGCTTGTTCAGTGACTGTCGTCTTACTCCGTGCAAGAGCCAGTTGATGACCTGCGCACGGGTATTCTTACTGCCAGTGCTCCGAAACTACTATCGGTGTCAGTGCATTCACGTGTTTCTCGCGACTCATCGTAGAAAGCCACATCAGTTCAAGCACGGCGCGATACATAACTGCGGCGGACTTCGAACTTGTAAAAAGAAAACAGCTACGAAGATTCCCGTTATTAGTAAGTGTATTGCCTGTGTGCGTGTGTTGCTTGCGCGAGCGCCGGCAGTCGCCCCGTCGGCGCTGTTTTTACTCGGGAAGATCATCACTGCCTACGCTAATCCAAGGACGGCGAAGCACACCGCAGCAAAGCGAGCGTGTCTGTAAACAAGCAGGTGCGCTCCCTTTAATTTTTGCAATTTTCTGTAATCTGATGCGACTAGTTGCGCTAGGGAACATAAGAAATGTACTGTAATTTCGCGCTGGCCGTGTGCAGTTGGTGCAGTTTAAATTCATAAGCAATAATTACGTAATCCTTGCTTCAAACCATTCAGTTTAGTTTACTTTTCATCCCTTTGAAGATCCGAGCTCAACAAGGAAGTCACCAACTATGAAATGGCATTCAGAATTATACCTGCACGTACACACAGGTTATTGTAATGTTTTGTTCGAATAAAAGCGACAGAATAACAATACAACAGAGTAGAGTTTTTGTACATCACATTATTTTTTATTTCGATAAATAAAGGTGTAGCATTGTAGTCACAGCTCCTAATACAGACAGTGCTAGCAAGTGGTAACAGATATATATCGCACACCTTTATTGCGAACATCCCAGCTCTATATAGGGTTAATTATGTAAGTGTTAGACCGCTGTTGTCGGTCTTGCTGAGCAAGCGGTAGACCAGCTGAAGAATGTTTCTTTGCAAATAAAAATAAATAAAAACAGTATGAGCTATTTATGTAAAAAGAAAATCGCGCTCTAGAACACAAAATTCCTAAACGAATGTATTATTACGAAATGTAAACTAAACACAACGAATACAATACCTAAGCTAGTTTTCATGGACCTTTTTTAAAGTCATTGTATGTTTATTACCAACCTTTTCTTTTATGCAGAAGCCCGGTTGCCAACACACGCACGAAGAGCAACTGCACTTCCAACTGTGCTGTGTATACTGCGCTTGCATTGGTGTGCAAGTGGAGGAGAGGTCCAGTTAATGTCCTGCAGCACTATAATAACCGTCAAAATATTCTGCTTAAGACATCTATCAGTTTTCTGACATCCTACCCCCACCCCGCCCAGCTCAAACATCACCACTAAAAGCAGTTTGACTGCATGGATTTGCCTTCATAGGCACGTTGTAGCTGAAGTCATTGTATTTTTCATCCAGATGTCCTTTCTTCAGTCATATTTATTAAAACAGTATGTACCCCTTATTAATTTCTGGTCAATTCAAGCACCAATTTTTTTTTCTAGAACAATAAATTAACATTATTCTCGGCTTTTTCTGCTTTGATAGTATGCAATAAAGCGTGAACGCTTATCCTACAAACAGAAGCAGTAATGAAGGAGAATTAAGAAAGGGGGTTAACCGAGGGGCGCGATTTTTAATAATCATATCATGAGAAGCCAACAAGCAAAGTCACCATAGACAACATAGGGAAAATTACTTACACTTACTAATTTAATTAAAGAAATTATAAATTAATAGCATTGAAAGTGGATGAAAAAACAACTTGCTGCAGGTGGGGAATGATCTAGTTCTAGTAGTAGTAGTTCGTTCTAGTAGTAAAATATAAATACACAAAAAGTGGATGAGAAAACGGCGCCGCGGTAGCTCAATTGGTTATAGCATCGCACGCCTATGGCAAGTTGCTTTGTCATCCACTTTCATTGCCATTAATTTGTCATTTCTTTAATGCAATTAGTAAGTACAAGTAATTTCTCCTATGTTGTCTTTGGAGTCTTCGCTTGTTTGTTTCCAAGGATATAAACAGAAGGAGTAGTACTGCTGACAAAGATATTCTAGGATAAAACACCATCTCTGTTCAAGACAGTAGCCTGTTGGGTGTAGCCACCCGACGGCATGCAGTGGTAAATTCTTGTAGAATATATGCTGTTTCTACCCTGCTTCTAGCTTCAGCTTAAGATAAATTATGACGGCCCGAACAATGAGTTTCTTCCATTGGATGCGGATGACAGTTGGCTTCAATGGGGCTTGCAGGCTTCAGTGGGGCTTGCAGAACTTCAGCTATTGGCCGAGGTACAACACCCAGGGTAGCAGCGTGTCTTGTGGGATCCCAAAATAGGCCAAGTGGTGATGCAGACTGTCACAATGACAATGCTGAAAAATACAGTATAGAGCGCATTACTACCGTTATTTCAGAAAAGCTGAGATCAACCATCAAAACTATGGCATATTTTTAATCTACACTTGCTCATGCTAAAGTAGCTTCAGCATCCCACTAAATACTGAAGTGCTGGCTACAAATGCTACGAAAGTGTTGCATCACAAATTGTGGGCAGAAAAAAGCTTCTGTCGCAGCTGCAACGCACCACGGGCAACTGATGACTTCGCCCATCATATTCATGCTATTTAAAACAAAAATTATATGACAGCTGAAGGGGAATAAAAAATTAATTTGATTTCATTATGACATGGCTGTTTCATTTTTGTGGTTCTGGATAACACGGTGTCCATTTCGCCATATTGTGAATGTGGGGACACGTAACATGAATATCTTTACGAAGTTTATGAAAATAAGCACAGACTAATTACCAGGTAGGTTAGTCAAGTGTTTCTTCAGCGCCTAGCTTTCAGGGAAGCGAGCTGCTGCAATTTCAACAGGCAGGCACCATATCTATCGATGCTGTCAGGTCTGCCAGAAGCCTTACTGTGGAGAGGAGGCGTTGATTTTTTCATGAGCTGGTCCTTCAAAAGCCCACATACTGCACCAGAATGCCAAAAAACTCATGTAGACAGGGCGCTCGCGCGCTAAGCAAATTCAATATACCTAAGCAACGGAAATGAAAAGACGTAGCACAACTAAAAATATGTCAAAATTGCGTGAACTTGAAAGCATAGTTTATGGAACGCGCATCAGCTGCTACCACATAGCACACTGAAGAAGTTAAGAGGAAAAAAACAAATGGCGGTGATGAAGTATTGACAAATGAATTTTTGGAAGATTAAAACATTGCGTAGCGCATATGTGAAGTGAGGAAGCACAGGAAATGCAGGCACCAGTGCTGGTTCGTTGACCATATGTGCTACAAGTTGAGCCAGCCGACTGACCACCACGTCTTCTAAAACAAAGTACAGGACTCAAAAGACGCTCTTTTCTCCTAACCTGCCGGAGCGACGCACTCAACCATATACGCATTCTGCCACATGTATACTAGAACTGCTTCTCCTCTACCGAAAGATTTCATACGCGGTACTGGAATGATCGTTGGATGCAGGCGCCCATCCGTACCTTCTACATTTTCGGTTAAAAAAGCGAAAGCAACGACAGATTGTCTTGCCGAATCTGCCACAAGTTCCCATTAGCAAATATATATATATATATATATATATATATATATATATATATATATATATATATATATATATATATATATATGTTTTGCACAAGCTCATGCTGACTCGACTATGTTTCAGGTACTAATTAATGCTCGCAGCATAAGCAACTGGAGTCAATCATGCTTGTGCACATCGGAAACGGCTTATCGACAGCGCCGCGGCAAGTCCAAGAAAACCTCATTGACATACTGTGCTTCCATGAAAAAATGGCTCACTCACGTATATTTTCTGTCCTGTTGTTGCGTTCAGCAAATTCGCAGCACCACTCGGTCTTGAAGGTAAACAAAGCTGCCCATCGGCCGTTCCATCTGTGGCCTCAGAAGTCATTCAGGCTCGGTCACTATACGCAGAAGGACAGAATCGGCCACCATAACCGCGTTTAACAACCGCAACGTCAGTCACCAACGAAACTCTAGGAAACAAACAGCAGCGGACAAATGCCGGCGCAAATTATCTTGGTTCTCAGCCATGCGCCATGCTCTCAGCTGTTGGGATGCAATTGTTGCCAGACCTCAAACACAGCTCCCGCTTGCTCTATCAGTCGAGCGCTCACAGTGGCAGCGTTGCCGAGATAAAGTTGTGCATTGCGCCGTGTAAATTGTTTGATTAGGAAGACGAATGAACTGAAACACATATTTGCCTTAAATAATGGGACATTTAATAAGCACATTGAAGAATAGTCTAGATATCAGACGCTTTTCTCGGTCGACACACTTCACTTAAGTCGAGGGCACATTTTCAAGGCGTTCCTTGGCGGAGGAAAGGTGAAGTAGCGTTCATGAAACACAACGGCGCCTTGAGTGAAGGAAGCCTCATCGCCTCGACTTGGCTGAGTCGAGGAGAAGCTTCAAGTGAAGGCGTGTTTAAGAATACGGGGGTAAGAATCTTGGAAATGCTGATATAGTCAAACAAAAAAAAACGACACTAATTAAGAAGCTGAGAAACACCGTCAACAAAATCTCCTTCCTCATCAGACGCATCGCGAATAGGCGACGAGGAGTTAAAGAAGCCGAGACCAGGAAACTAATCCAGGCCTTCGTTCTTAGCAGAGTCATCTACTCTACACCATACGTCACCCTCACAGTCAGAGAAAGGCACGACGTGGATTCTCTAATTCGACGATCCTACAATATTGCGCTAAACCTCCCTCGTCATACCCCAAATGAAAAACTACTACAGTTAGGAATTCATAACACCTTAGCGGAAATGATGGAAGCACACCTCGCCGCACAATACTAAAGACTATCAGGCACTGAAACGGGACGTTTCATCCTAAAGAAGGCAGGAATACAATATGAAGTGATTCGGGCACACACCTTGCCAATTCCAAGACCCGTGCACGAACACTTAATAGTCCATCCTCTGCCCAAAAACATGCATCCACACTACGATACAGACAGAAGAATGGCCAGGGCACGAAAACTTCACGAAAGATTTTCAGTTCAGAAAGACATGGCGCATGTGGACGTGGCAGAACATGTGGACAGAGACGCCTTTTCTCTGGCAGTTGTCGATCATCGAGGTTCTCCCCTCGCATCAGCGACAATCGATAAAGCAAAATTTCCGGAGGAGGCCGAAGAAGCTACCATAGCTTTAGCCATTACCTCCACCACTGCCAAATACATCAGCGACTCTAAAACCGCAATTCGAAATTTTTGCAAAGGAAAGGCCCACTCAGCAGCCATCAAAATATTACAAAAAATCTCCAATACCAGCCAGATCACATTGATCTGGGTCCCCGCCCATTCAGGTCATCCTGGAATTGAGGCGGAGCACCAATTTGCCCGAGGATTCATAGTTAACCGGGAGGTGCGTTACCTCGAGCTCAGGTCGGCCAAGGAGCGAATGACGACCTACAAAGAAATTACTACCCACTTCAAGAAAAAAAGACAAATCATCCCAGAACCACATAGATCTCTAAGTAAAACACAACAACACAGTTGGCGGCAGCTCCAAACAGACACTTTCTTTAACCCGGACATATACTCCATATGGTTCCCAGAGCAGTTCAGCCCCGCCTGTTTTCTCTGTGGGCACCATAAGGCAGACACACCACACATCCTATACTCATGTAATCAAGACAAGCCGTCGAACATTCTGCAGCTCTCTACCCAATCGCAGTGGGAGGCCGCGCTGCTCAGATTGGACCTGGAGGTTCGACTCCCAGTCACGGAGCGGGCCGAAGAGGTCGCCGAACGACATCGTCGGTCGGTCACCCGGCGTCCGGCCTAGAAGAGGAGCCCACCGCGGGGGGGGGGGGGGGGTGGAACGTCACCCCAACCCCCGCCTAAGACCTATTCTTTAATAAAGTTTATCTCCTCCTCGGATGGACGGAAAAAACTTTAATGGGAAAGGGACCTGCGAGGTTACCAGCCCGGGCTCAGGCCACCAGGGCATTATGTGTGGTGAGGCATAGCCTTTCCACCGCTGCATGGACCCGCTGGATAGCCCATAATTTGTCGCGTAGTTCCGAGCTAGTCAGAGCGCTTAGCCATCGCTCCGCGAGAAGGTCCGGTTCTATCTTGTCTTCTACATATACTGATCTGATCTGTGTGCACTTCCATAAGATGTGTGCCATGTCTGCGTGCTCGTGTTTGCAGAGCTTGCAGCTCGCGTCTGGGTATTGTGTTGAATTTATTCATTCTCTACTCTGTTTCTTGAGACCTGTCGAGTTGTTTGTGGGGTTGTGGGTATGCTTATCTGTGTTTCGTGTAGTGTGTCAATATGTCGTGGTACGTGACCAGTCTGTCCCTGTCGTCTTTTATCGCTTCTTTGTCGTCGTCGCCTCCTCCATATTCTCCATCGCCTCTGCCACAGTCCTTCCCCCTTCTCTGGGGGTTGTGGGGTGTTGGTCCGTCACTGTCACTGTCCATGCCGCGGTGGGTTAGTTTTCGTGCGGCTCGGTGGGCCTTCTCGTTGAGATTGGGAGGTGCATTTATGGTTACATCTCCCATATGTGCCGGGATCCATTTGAGGTATTTGGGTGTAATTTTGCCGTTCTTAAAGTCTTCTGCCCTGCGGTTCCGGATTTTGGCCGCCTCAGTGGAAACCCAGCCCTTTGTGGAGTTCCTAATAGCCATCTCGGAGTCGCTGATTATTGTTCTGTATTGTTGCCGACCGTTGATTACAGCCAATGCGATTGCCGTTTCTTCCTATGCCTCCGACGATCGGGTCCTTACGAAGCCCGCAGTCACAGTCTTTCCTTTCGTGCATACGACCGCCATTGCGAAGAGGGAGTTACCTTTGTCAGCGCCGACACCCCCATTGTCGTCCCGGTTTCGGGGGTACTGGGCGGCGTCTACGAAGAGCACCCCCTTCCGTGCGCCGTGGTTTTTGAGAATCGTTTTCGTGCGGCATTTTCTGCTCTCGACATTGTGCACGGGGTGCATGTTGCTCGGGATATTTTCTGTGTTTATTGCGGCTCGGACGTCTGTGTGAATCTGCGTCTTGGGGTCGTTCATTCCGTGGTAGTTCATGCCGATCTTTTCCATGATTTCCCTTCCCGCCTTGGTTCCGGAAAGTCTTTCGAGTTGCGCTATCCTCTGTGCTTCCGCAATTTCCTCCAGCGTGTTATGTACCCCGAGTTGTAGTAACTTTTCGTTTCTTGTGTATTGTGGGAGACCCAGTGCTGTTCTGTACGCTTTTCTAATGAGCGCGTCGATGTTGTCCTTTTCAGCCTTGTTCCAGTGGACGAACGCCGCCACGTACGCGAGGTGCCTGATCGCGAAGGCCTGAACAAGCCGTATGACGTTTTTTTCTTTAATGCCCCTCCTGTTGTTGGAGACTATATTAGCCGAATGGTCGTCGTGACTTTCTTTTCCAGGCGTGTTATAGTTTCCGTGTTTGTTCCCCTGGCTTCGATCCAGAGACCCAGCACTCTCGTCTTTTGGACCATGGGTATCTCCGTGCCTTTTCTCGTGGTTAATCTGGTTCCCCTTTTGTGTAGTTCCGCTACGGCTCTGGACGGTTTGCCGAGCCTCCTGGGGCGGTCGAGCAGCAGTTCCGATTTCTCCGGCGAGCATTCTAGTCCAGTGCCATCCAGATGATTTTCGATTGCCTCCACCGCCCCTAGAAACCTGTTCTCCATATCGCCCTCACTTGCGTCCTTCGTGGTCCAAATCGTAATGTCGTCTGCATAAACGGTGTGATTAAAGCCTTCTATTCGCTCCAGTTTTTCCGATAGTCCGATCATGACGAGGTTGAAGAGCATCGGTGACACGACAGACCCTTGCGGTGTGCCAGCGCTGCCCATGTCCACCTGCATACTCTCCTCCTCTTCCAGTCTGATTCTGGCTGTTCTTCCTGTAAGGAAATTTCGGATATATTTATACGTTTCTTCGCCCAGGCCGAGTTGCGTGATTCTGTCAAGGATGGCCGTGTGCTTGTCCCTGTCGAAGGCCTTCTTTAGGTCAAGTGCAAGTATTGCCCTCAAACCCTGCCCCGTGGTGTCTATGACTTGCTCCTTGAGTTGTATCATGACGTCTTGGGTAGAGAGTCCTCTTCTGAAGCCAATCGTGTTGCTGTGATAAAGGTCGTTTGACTCCAGGTAGCCGTTAACTCTACTCAGACAAGCTTGCTCCATCACTTCACCAACGCAGGAAGTGAGAGAGATCGGCCGCATGTTCTGTATTTTTAAGGCTTTACCCGGCTTGGGGATGAGGATCACGTCGGACCTCTTCCATTCGTCGGGTATCCCGCCGTTCGGCCAGCACTCGTTTATGTAGTCTGTCAAACGGCACGTTGCCTGGTCGTCCAGGTTCCGGAGCATCTTGTTGGCCACTTGGTCGGCGCCCGGAGCCGACTTGGTCTTGATGGTCTGCAGGACTGCCTTGATTTCTTTCTGGGAGACATCTCTGTCGAGGTCTTCATTGAGAGAGCCCGAGTAGTTCCGGTGTTCAACGGCTGGAGGTCTCTCAAGGTACAGCTTGACGATTTCATCACCCATTTCACGGATGTTTCTTTTGTACTTGTGTCTGAGCTTGGTCCTTTCCGCTTTCGCCAATGTCTTCGTTCCCGACGGGTCGAGCAAGTGCTTGAGGATCTTCAACGTCTTGCCCGTGTTGATGTTGCCGTCCATGGCGTCGCATACCTCGTCCCAATCCTGATTGCATAACTGGGCGCAGTGTGCTTCGATGTTCTTGTTTAGTTCCGCGATTTCTATTGTGCTTTTGCCCTTTCAAACGTTTCTCGATGGTTTTTTTGGCTTGTAGGAGGTGCGCGAGCCTGCTGTCCATCCGCGGAGAGTGCCCACCTCCGTTGTCGTCGTCTTCGTGTTCGCGTAGAGCCTCCCAGTCGTCCCACTTCATCTCGGTCGTGGCCTTTTCCACGTCTCGTAGCAGCTCTCCGTTCCATTCTTCTATGTTTATTATGGGTCCCTGTTCTTTTTCATCTCTGATTTTGCAGAATTTGTCCCAGTCTACTAGCTGGAACTTATGTTTTATTCCCTTCGTGACGCGGGCCTCTCCTAGGGCTATACTGAGTATCCTGTAATCGCTTCCCAGATCCTCGAAGGTGGTCTCCCAGGTGATTCTCCCGGCTCTCCGGCATATCGTTAGGTCTGGTGTGGTGTCCCTATGGGGTCCCGCACCCACTCTGGCGTGTGAGGCCGGCTCGTTGAGAAGGGTGAGGCCGACCTTTTCTATGAGGTCGGCCAGACCTTTACCCTTCTTGGACGAGTCTCCATATCCCCTCTACGTGTGTGGAGCGTTGAAGTCACCTCCGATGACGAGCTTGTTGTCGCCCGCGATGGTCATCGTTTCGTTAATTAAATCTTCGAAATTGGGTGTTAGGCCCTTTTTGGACGGGCTGCTATAGACGTTCAGGACGAAAGTGCTGTTCTCCTTCTTGCTGCGTGGCACGACTTCTATGAGGATGTGGCTATTGGCCGTAATTTTTCTCATAATTCGTGGGATCGCGACCAGTCCTTTTTCGACTAATGTGGTCACGACAATGTCCCTCCCCGTCCCTTTTGTGCGTTGTTTGTGGGCGGTGTACCCGGCAATCTCGGCGTGGTCAAATGTTTCCTGGAAAATGATTACGTCGGGCTTTTTTTCTTTTTGCGGTGATTTTAAAGTGTTGTGTCATTGTTGTTTTTTTGTTTGAGAAGCTGCGGCAGTTCCACTGCCAGATGACGAGTCTTCCCTTTTTGGTGCCCGCCATCTTTACGAGATCTTCTTCTCCAGCTCTGCGAGCCGCCTGTCGTACTTTAGGGTCTGCGCCTTCTTCTCTGCCTCGCTGTCACTAATGCGCGCCGCCAGCATCTCGAACATTTTCTCCATTTTGTCCGAGAGCTTGTTGAGCATGACCTCAAGGACGTCAGTTTTTTTGTGCTAGGTCGGGGTCTCTTGACCTCCTGTACCGAAGCGACCTGTTCGTTGGTCTTGGTCTCCTGGATTTTACGCTTGGCGCCCAGTGGGTGTACTACATCTGCTAACATATCCACTTCCTCCTCCATGGCTTCGGTGGATGGGGTAGAGACGGAGGCGAAGGTGGCTGACAGGGGCTATGATTGTGTCTGCATTTTTGTAAGCATTTCATTAAGTGTTGTCTGTAGCTCGTCAATTTTTGTGGCTGATTCGCTGTTTTGTTTTTTTGCCTTTTCTAGCTCCTGTCTGAGTAGCTGGTTTTCCGTTCGATATTCCTTCACGTGTTCCTCTATGTGTTCGTACTTGCCCCTATCGTTACTGCTATTGCCGGAACTTCCCGATTCGCTATTGGCCACTACGTCTGACCAGCTCACATTTGCTGGTGTCGTCTGTTCTTGCTTCTTCCCCTTTGTTTCAGGCATCCTCGCCCTCCAGGCGGATATAGACCCACTCCCGGTCCTGTCCCTGTTCCTGGTCCTGGATCTCGAGGTCGGTCGTCCCCGCGCGGCCGGCCTGGAATTGGATCTGGATCTGGACCTGGACCTCGAGATCGGTCGTCCCTGCACTGCCGGCCTGGTCATGGATCGGGATCTGGACCTGGACTTGGATCTGGGTGCGGGAGGTGGTTGTGTGTGGTTGCTTTCCCCGCCGTCGGGGTCATGTGAGCCGGCTATCCACAAGAGTTCTAACTCGTTTCTTCTCACTGTCCATGTACAGCGTCTTCTATTTAGCCCTGCAAGTCCGGTCCATCGTGGGGTGAGCTTCTCCGCAGAACTTGCATTTAGGTGTACAGTCGTGGTCATTGGTCGGGTTTTTGCTACAGCACGCCGGGCACAGCTTGTCGTCCGGTCTGGGGCACACACCGGGTCTATGCCCGAGCCTGCCGCACTCTTTACAAAAGTCTATTTGTTTCCGATAGAGAGATACTATCATCATAATGCTGTTGAAGTGCGCCCACGCGGGGACCCTGTTGCCCTCGTACAGTAGTATCACGGTGGTCGTGCAGCCCAGTCTCTTGGCATACACTAGGGAAGGGTTCCTTACGTTCACCAGTGTGTGCACGAGCTGGTCTTGTGTGTAATTCAGGGGAATGTTGCGGATTATCCCCTTGGCCATCTTTTCCGGTGCCGAGACGTACGCGTTGGTCACGGACTTCCTCCCGTTGACTGTTAATTCTTTGATTTTGGCGACTTTCGTCCCCATCGTCTCGTCCGGTGTGCTTATAACCAAGATGTATTGCGTGTGTTTGGGGGAGATATCTTGATTTCGTCGCTGCTCACTCCGGCTTCATTGCGTATCGCCTCGTCTAGGCTGGCCCTGCACGTGTTTCTGATGGTCAGCCCGTCTCTTGGTCTGACGATTACCTTGATGTCGTCTCTAGGTAGCCTGGGCATCCTGCTTGCTTGTAGGATCTTGTTCACTATGCTCTGCCTGCCTTTGCGCGTCGGGCTTCTCCAGTGGGCGTTTTGCTTGTCTGCATCTTGGGTAGCGTTCGTGCGGCCCTTTCTTTTGTGTATAACTTCGATCCATCCATCCCCGTCGCCGTCCTCGGCTCGGCTCGGGGGATCATTTTTTTCTTCCCTGGACCTGGTACTGAGGGTTTCCCCCGCTTCTGCCTCGTCTAACTCCATTTCGGAAGTGCTTCCGATGCTCTGGTCAAGACTGCGACACCGTTTTCCGCCCTGCCGGGGTTCGGTAGGGGTCCGCTATAGGTCTAGTCGGCGTTAAGCTTAGCTGTACTTCTCACTTCGAAAAATCTTCGAAAAAGGTTGCTCACCTCGGGTCTCGGTGTCCCTGGGTGCAGGTCAATTTGCTCTATCCGATGGTGGTCGGTTTTTAGGTACTTAACTCGATAATTCTGCGGAAAACATTCATAAAGGCAGAGCCGTCGTGAAGTGCGTCCGCAGCGGTGGCACTTCTTCGTCTAGTAACGTTGGGGAGTAAGAGCACGAAGCACTCGGTATAGGCCTGTGTAACGAGACAGCGGTTTTTTCTGATAGGCCGACCTGACGCGGCGGATACCATAAAAGCGACAAAGAACCAGGCGGGAAGTGCACGTCCCGGTGTCGTCGGTCGTACAAACGCCTTTCAGTATTGGTATTTAGAAGGCGGTCACGAGTGATTTCCCTTGCGTGCGCACAGCGGGCGATGGCGTCAAGTGCATATTCACTGGTCGGTAGCGCGTGAACAGGGAGGGTTGTGTCGAGGGTCAGTGCTGGTTCTCGGCCGAACAGAAGGAAAAATGGGGAATAACTGGCTGTGTCGTGGCGCGAGGAATTATAAGCAAATGTAACAAACGGTAGAGCCAGGTCCCAGTTAGTGTGGTCTGAAGATACATATTTCGCAAGCATGTCAGTGAGTGCGATAGTGACGCTCCGTGAGGCCATTTGTTTGCGGATGGTATGACGTGGATAGCTTGTGCCTCGTGGCACAAGGCTGCAGGATGTCCGCGATAAAGTATGATAGAAATGTCCGGCCACGGTCTGTGAGAAGTTGTCGCGGAGCTCCATGTAATAAAATCACGTCTCGTAGTAGAAAATCGGGGACATCTGTGGCGCAGCTTATAGGAAACGTTCGGGTGATGGCGTAGCTCGTGGCGTAATCCGTGGCCACAGCGATCCACGTGTTCCCAGAGGTAGAAAGAGGAAAAGGGCCAAGTAAGTCCAAACCAACTCGAAAGAATGGTTCCGCGGGAATGTCGAATGGGTTAAGGTATCGAGCAAGGAGCGTCGATGGTGCCTTGCGCCACTGGCATTTCTCACACGCAGCTACGTATCTTCGAGCGGAGCGAGCAAGCCCTGGCCAAAAGAAGCGTCGGGGGATCCGGTCATAGGTACGTGACACACGCAGGTGACCGGCAGTCGGGAGGTCGTGAAGTTCATGGAGAACAGCCGAGCGAAGGTGTTTAGGGATCACAAGGAGTAATGGAGCGCCGTCGGGGTGAACGTTGTGGCGGTAGAGTACGCCATCTTGAAGTGTGAATAAGCGAAGGGAACTGTCGGCAAGTGACGATTCCAGGCGGTCAATGATGATAAACAAAGACGGGTCACGGTGCTGCCCGTCGGCGACATGGAGTAGTGGAAGAACAGAGAGAACAGAGCCGTCGGTGTCAGTATCAGACGTAGAGGTCGCGCCTTCGACTGGGTAGCGAGAGAGACAATCTGCGTCCTGGTGTTGGCGTCCAGACTTGTAAGTCACTGGTAGTCGAAAGGCCGAACGACCGAGGCGGCCAGTAGGATCCTTGAGTGACGCAAGCCAACATAGCGCATGATGGTCTGTGATTACTGAGAAGGGCTTGCCGTATAAGTATGGGGGGAACATTGAAACAGCCCAGATGAGAGCAAGGCATTCGCGCTCGGTAATCGAATAGTTGCACTCTGCAGTTGTCAGGAGCTGGCTTGCGTAGGCTATGACGCGGTCGTGTCAGTGTTGGTGTTGCAATAAGACGGCGCCGATCCCATAACCACTAACATCGGTTCGGACCTCTGTAGGTGCGGACGGGTCAAGTAGGCCAAGACCGCTGGATTGGTGAGAATTGTGATAAGGCGTAAAATGCGGCTGCGTGAGGGGAACCCCACGTGAAAGGCGCGTCTTTCATTGAATTAATAATAGATAAACTACAGTAGTGAACAGTAGTGACGTCACTGCTCCGACTGTGACGTCAACGCGCAGAGCTCGCGCGTCCACTTTTCTGCGTAACCACACCTGGCGCGACTGCAATTAATAAACCTAAAGCTCGGCCGGCACTTAAGACGGCTTACGTTTGGGAACGAGAAAACATCATACCGTTTATAGATAACGGAACGTCATCAACCCGCTCAGTTTATACACTCATGACGTGGCGCCACAGCCACCGCACTATCACGTGCGCCGCCCAATGACGCACACACTACTGAGCGAGATGGCTGCGACGTGACGTGATCTATAAGGTACGCATTAGGCACACGTTTACTGAGCGAGAACCCTGCAGCAGCCGTGGATTCACGGAAGCGTGTTCGTTCCACAACAAGGAGGCCCGGGCTCGATTTCCACCCCCAGACCATACTGTACCAGGTTTCTTCTCAAAGCCACTAATTTACTCTGTTTATAGGAAGGTCCCTGAGAAATGGGACGTAAATCCGAGCATTTTTGAGGTGTTGTACTCGTTACGGCGTCGGCTGTTTACAGCACCGCTTCGCCAAGGTCACCGCCAACAAAGGCACCTAGGGCTTTCTCCTTAAAAATACAGCTTTGTCGTAGTCGCCACTGACCTCCGCTCTTTACTTATATATATATATATATATATATATATATATATATATAGTTTTAGAAACGAAGGTGCACACTTACGAAAATTGCATCTTTAATGTTTTCAACGCTTCAGCCGTGGCACGACCTTCGTAAGAATAAACCTGACGAAGGCCGTGCCACAGCCAAAACGTTAAAAACATTAAAGATGCAATTTTCGTAAGTGTTCACCTTCATTTCTAAAACTACCTATGCACCGTACCTACACAACTTCTCATTGAATTACATGCGTATATATATATATATATATATATATATATATATATATATATATATATATATATATATATATATATATATATATATGTAAATGCTGACTTAAATATATGTATTACTTATATATATAGTAGCTGTTTCACAAGGGCGTGCTCTATTCGTACTTCGACGCAGACCGGGCCCCGACTGCTATACGAAATATGAATAGATGCTGGCTTCCTTTTGTGCCATATTATCACCGGGTCGAAAGAACTTGTTTCAACTTACGTATTCGTACGGATGAAACTAAGCCGTCCACAAGCGTATATCTGTGGAGGAAGGCGTAAAAAAGCGAACCTTTGGAAAGCGTTGTGAGCTGCTAAGCTGAATGTAATGGCCGATGCAGTAAAGAAGTATTTTGCACTTATGTAAAATGCACGCTACATTTTGCGTCGCCGCGACGGAATGGGGCATGGATCGATTAAGATAATGTGGTAAGCACGTTTAAGGAAAATTTGGAGGCGCATACGATCGAAAGTCGCTGGCTGTATTGGAACAGAGACTTCAACATTTCACAAATAGGGATAAGCCTTTCGTGGTCGCCGCGAGTCGTACTCTCTGAGCACTGAGTGAGAAGTTGGCACCACATGATTGAAGATTCAGAGTACGACGAGCAGAAGACTACATTCGCTGAGCGGAAAGGAAAGTGTTACAAAGTATCTGTTTTTTTTGTCCAGCACTTTGAATCGGAATATTACAGCGCAACATATATGGCGAGATAAATGGAACAACATTTTACCACTGCAAGAAGCTTCAGCTGTCCCGTGGTCATGTTTATGGAGTCGCTCGGGCACTGGTGTGCTTCGGATAACTAGCTGAACACCAATATAGCAGTCTTATTGTAGTTTGTTACGTTTTCGTGTAGTGCTAAAACCAGCGAAAAGCCATACTTTCGATTTGTTCTGTTCTGTTATCCCGAAAGTAGCCGCCTATGAGATGTCGTACTGTAGTTCTAAATAAGCTGTTTAATCAGTTCCTATAATGAATACGGTCTCACGTATGTTGGGGCTCCCATCGCAATCGTTGTTGAATGGGATTTTGAGTAGCCAAATACAGAAAGCGATTAGGAACCAGAAGCAAATGTTCTGATTTTCTTGTAAAAAGCCTTCAAAGTTGGTTTTCCATATTCATTGTTCGTGAATTTCTCAGTGTATCAATCTTATCTGTTGTGAGCGGGCCGTTCACAAATGATTAGTTTTCAGGCGTGAGGTGTATTACTTGAACGGGAAAAACCAGCGAGAGGTCCAACATTACTGTTTTTACCTTCAGTCATGTAAAGCCTGGCCAGTTTTTTACCTTGTTGCCTCATATTTATGTGTCGGTGAGGGAAGACGTTTGGCGGAGACAGGGGACGTGAAGATCGTAAAGATAGTGTTAAGACATGGAGTTTAGAGGCGTATCATGATCTATTTAGTTTTGTGCACAATTCATAATTTGTGATTGGGTCATTCAACAGAACAAGAAAACTTCTTCAAAATATGACACATTCAGATTAACAACCGAGAGGATAAATAGAGGTTGTGAAACTTTCACGTCCAGAACGAAAGTGAGAGATGCAAAAACTGTTCTTCCAGCTAATGTAAGCGCATGGGACAGATGGATTAGAATGCAATTTGTGTGAGATGACGGTACATCAACTACATACTCTGTGTATTCGATTATCTCGGCGAGACATCCAGCAATGTGCCACATAGAGCGTTGAAGTTCTAATATCATTTTGTAGCAGCACTGAGCTTGTGATATGACGAAATGTTTAAGTGTCCATGAATGTAACTCCGGCGTGAAAAGAAGAATAAGAGACATTAAAGCCGGCTGTGTGGTTTTAATTTCTGTGGCAAGGATAAATCACGCTTAACAGAGAAGAATGTTATAAGTTTCAGCGAACAGACGTCTTCCAAAGTGTCTGTTTTAGAGAAAAAGCCACTATGGAAGATTTGTGCGAAGTGCCTTAATATGCATTTAGCCTTACTAGCTACGTAGTCAGCGTGCTTGTGCTAATCTAAATTGTAATGTTTTATTTTTTCCAGCTAGGTATTCCGTCGCTATGGCCTACTATTGGAATCATATGAACTTCAGCGAATCAGAACTAAACCTGAAGGGGGTGATTGGCGGCAATGGATTCCTCGGCCCTGTATTTGATGTAGCCGACTCCAGCGACTTCCTCTACGAAATGTCAATGCTAGACTTGGAAGGGAGGACCAAATTTAAGAAACAGTTCGAGAACATAAAAAAAAAATTGGCAGTATCTCGAAATGGAGACCCATCAAAAGTTAGCACTGCAGCTGCTTCTCACCACAATATTTACAAGCAATACGACACCTACACTGTTTCAGAATCTCCCCTTATACCAGGATCAAGCAGCACCCATGTTCACCCACAGGCCAATTCGAATGCTATACTGCTTTGCATTTTTAAATAACAGCAATGTCAAAGCATTGCTGCATGCTGGGGGGAACAGCACTTTTCAAATCAACAATGAAATTATGCTACGCAGCTTTGCTAGCAACTGGCTGAGAAATATCAGCACCTTCAATGAACATGTGCTTAACGAATCAAGAGTGCTGTTTTACACCGGACAAATGGACGCACCTTTTCCACCGGTAAACCAACGAGATTAGTATCGAAAGATGAACTGGACATACGCAGATGAATACAAGAATGCCGCTCCTTACACTTGGAAGCCACACGAAGAGTACTACAGCTTTGCTGGCTATATAAAGCCAGTGCGTAACTTCACAGAAGCTGTCATATTAGGTATGAGTCACTATGGTGCCGCCCAGAAACCTGATGAAGCATAGTTCCTGATAACTGACTTTATTGCTAACTCATCAAAAAGTGAAGGTGCTTCATCAATAGTTTCAAACTCATTAAGCATGGCATAGAAATAGAGATGCAGGGCAATGTGCACCAGATGTTACCCAATACCACGCAGCATGAATAAGCATTGCGGTTCAATAAAATCTTCCTGCTGTCATTTCCGAGTAAGCAATTTTAGGCGTCTTGTTGTCTATTTTGGTACGCTTCCCTAATTTCTTAACAAACATTTATAGCACATGTTTTTTACGAATAGCACAACAGAATTATGATGTTCTTGCGTAAATAGCTGAATAGCTGAACACAAAAATTATGCACTTATAAGAGTGACTTCACAAATTGCAATTCTGCAGAAGACAACGTCTCTTTCACTTTATGAAAGAAATAGGTGCTGCGCCTTATTGCATAGATAGAATGACACGGATTACAATAATTTTTAGTTGTAGTTATTTGCTTTATTAGTCTTAAGCATAATTAAAAACAAGAGAAATGGTGACACACAATTCTATTCACACCTGAATGAAGAAAGCTTACACTGTGACAACATGTTATAAATAAAGCACAGTGAGTCGACGTTTAAAAACAGGAAATTGAGTGTCACTGACAGCCCTTAATTTCTATCTCTAGGTTAATGTCATGCCCAGAAATGTTTCTGCGTATCTGTTTTCGCGGTAGCTGCGTGATTTAAAGTGTCCCTGCCTGTTTCAATTCTCCTCAAAAGCACAAGACAAACTTTCTAATAAACGCCAACTCAGAGCTCGAAGTTCTTGCTTGAGAAAAGTTTAAGTGACTAGGAGAAATCGAATTAAAATTGCTCTTTGAAACGTGAAAAGGCCTAAAATAACAACGTCGATTGAATTTGACTTATACACAATGATGAAGTCATATGCGTACACCGAATACTGCAAACCAGACGGTAGTTTATATGGTGATGCTTTCATTGCGCAACTGAAGGGAAACAGACTGCCCTGGAAGACGCTCTACATGACAGCGTAGTTTTTTTTTGTCCTTCTTTGGTTGTAGAAATATTTTCCTTTCACTTAAAAATTTCGAAATTCATCAATCTTGATAAGCCACTTAGGCGAAGCTCCAACGTATATCAAGTTCATGCACGTGACTTGCACTACTGAAAGCTCTCTGATTATCAAAGTATACTAGGAAGGTTAGTAAATCTCCACAAATCTCCTCTCGTAAGATGCATGTGACAACACCAAATACTGCAACCATTGCAAATCACTGTTGTGGCAATCCTATCACGTAGTCTAAAAGCACATTCGCTTGTTCACATCACCATCGCAGTCGACTGTTCACCATCTTCTGCATTACTTTACAAAGGCAGCTTCTAAAGATTACGGGTCAAAAGGAGTAAAAACAAAGTCGTGTACATCCATGTTTAAGGATTTCAATCACACACGCGACCTTCTATGAATCTGAAAGGACCTCTTTTATCCAGATGTCGTTTTTATAAGTCCAGAGAGAGGGAGAGAGGTATATATAAAAGCAAAGGGAAGACCAAGATGTCAACTGTGTGTTATCTCTGGTTAGCAATCCTGTACAGTCGACAGAAAAAAAGTTTACAAACTGAATCTCCGAAAGCGTCCATTTCCGAGCAGCCTCCCTACGCAGCCTAGTATCCACATTAGTATTCGCCACTATATGTGAGCAACATTGCGATGTTCGCATTTACTGACTACTATTACAGGCTGCTCGGAAATAGGACGTTTTCTGGGATCCCATTGTTCGTAGAGTTTTTTGGATGATGGAATATGGAAGGGGGGAAGCGTTACGAAAGATGAGACAAAAAGAAAGAAAAACAGGTTACAAAACTGTCTCTGAGGGCCGTGTCGCACAGTTTGCAAAAGTGGCGCATTCCCGTACACAGCGTCTATGTCCTACCAAAACATTCAACGCCACAAAAGGCACACACAATTTTTCACACAGTCCTGTATCTCTTAAGTAACTCAGCAGTTCCTTTATATCGGCGCGTGCTGTTTTCCGTGTAGGCTAGCGTACAAGTATTTAGTTTCCTTGAATGTGCGCGTGTCCACTTCATCTAGCATAGCTAAAAGCGGTGCTATAATAAGCTGTAAATTAGGGTTCACGGCATGACGACGTACAGTTGTAAAGTCGGATTAATTACATTGATTAAATGTTGGGGTATTTATTTTTCTCATACATGTACCTTTAGGACTACATGGTATTATGAGTGGACTGGCAGTACAAAAGTTAAAAATAAATATAAAGAAAGTGCAGCGATGCTCATCACAGCAAATTTGGTCCTATTTATAGAATGTTTGCTGAGGCTTCGGGAATTTTTTACGGTAGAGATGGCTAAAATTTCTTCATGAAGGTGGCTCCAATCCAGGGATGTGCCTAGTACAAAACACTGAAAAATTAGCAAGTTAGTGTTGTATCATTAGCTTCTGAATTTTTCTGATGATCAATGCGCTGTGACACGTACCGTGGACGCGTAATTAGGGCACCAAAAAGGGTCGTAGGATGGTATAGCTTATCAAAGAAGTGTAGTCGTGCAACATTGCGCCGATGTGCTAAAGAAGGTATAGAGAGGTTAGCTTTCATGGAACTCATACTGAAGGCTCGGTTATAGTTAGAAAATATATGGTCAGCGGAATTTCGTTGCACTAACTCTAATAAGGTAATTAGCTTTTTGTAGGCGGGGTCTCAAAACTTGTGAGGCGAATTCCAGTTTAGGAGGAAGTAGTGCTTTATAGAGCATTGCCTTTAGAGAAGACGGTGCTTTGCAAAAGTTACGGTGCAGAAAGCGTAGGATGCGTATAGCATTATTCGTGATGGCACTGCTTATAATGCAATTGCTTGTAATATTGTGAAGCGCGAAGCGTTTACTTACATATGAGAGGCAGATAAGTCGGAATGGCTGGCGTTTTTCGGGATTGGTCCACAGGCAGCCAACCAAACCTCGTCTTCCTTCTCTACCCTATCTTTCTATAGTCATTCGCACTACTTCTGCCCTCTGTTACAAGAGCACGTGACATTTCCGCGTTGGCAGATGAAGGCCTCCGGGCAAGTGAGTAAGTCACTTCTGGATTGTAAGGCTTCAGGCAGGCAACGTGCGTGACTTCGGTTTTGGCTGAGTGTCATCTACTATTTATGAGGCGCGCAATGCGATAGTTGAGCTCGCTGAGGCGTTAGCGTATGACGTAGGGCTAAACATAGTGGGCCAAGAACTTTTGGCACAAGCGGCACTTTCGTAAAGGTGTATTTAAGAAAAAGCTAACAAAAAGAAAAGACGCACACAAGAAACATACAAGAAGACTCATACACACATCGTTCTTGAATGTTTCCTGTGTGCGTCTTTTTTTGGCTGGTTTTTTTCTTAAATACAATGCAGCAACTAGCCAAACAACGTGTTTTACTAGAACTCAAAAAGGCGTCAAGAGCCACGCAACGTCACCAGTATAGAAATATACATGTAAGTGGCGGCCGTCGAAGCGGAGCTTTGAGCGGTGCTGCGAAGCCAGGGTGCGAACAAAGAAGACATCGGGCTTCTTCTGCTTTACAGAGGATTTCAGTAGTAGAGTCATTGTCAAGAGTGAAGTAAGGAAGCTTGGTGTCGAGCTTGTAACGAGGCGGAGGAGTATCAAGAAGGAAAAATGGCGAGTAACCGACAGTGTCGTGCCTTGCCGTGCTGAATGCATAGGTGACAGAAAGCAGGACACTGTCCCAGTGCTTATGGGCGGCATCGACATGCATGGATAGCATGTTGGCAAGTGTTCTGTTTGTATGTTCAACCAGACCAATTGTTTGCGGGTGGTATGGTGTTGAATGCCGGAAGCTAGGTGAACACAGACGAATGGTGTCTAGGACATAGCTGTGATAAACGGTGTCTCACAATCGCTGATTATAATGCGACGGGGCCCACGTCAGAGAACGAAGGAATGTAAAGAAAACAGAAATTCTGTAGCTGTGGCCGACGTCAACGCTGCTATTTCACAATAACGGGTCAAATGGTCTACACGCAAAATAATCCAACGATTGCCGTCGGAGGATCGCGCGAAGGGGCCCCGGAGGTCAATTTCAATTTGTTCGAAACGAGCACTGGAAGGCGGAACTGGCTGAAGTCGACCGTGTCATATGTTTGGAGGCCGCTTGTAGCGCTGGCCTTCGGTGCAGCTGACGATAAACCGCTCAGTATCGTGACGCATCTTCGGCCGGTAAAATCACTATACAGCACGGCCAAGATGGCCATAAGTTGGATCGTCGTGCATAGCGCATAGTACTTGAAGGTGGAGACTTTTGGGGAAAACTAAAGGTTCGCACACCAGTGATCTAGTGGCTCTTATACAGGACGCCCTCACATATAGGAAAGCGGCTTGTCTTCTGGAAGCTTGCTTGCGGTCGCGAAGAGCGGTTGCAAACTTTCGTCCTTCTGCTGCTCGGATCTAAAGGCACCCCAGTCAGAAAATTTCGGAGTTACGAAGACGATGTAATAATTGAAATCGTCAGTCTCGCATTCAGTCTTTGGAAGAGGCATCCGAGTGAGGCAATTAGCGTCAGCGTGTCGTCAACCGCTCTTGTAAGAAACAAAATCGTACTCTTGTAGACGCAGAGCCCAACGCGCAAGTCCACGAGACTGGTCCAGAAGATTAACGAGCCAGCACAGTGAATGATGGTCCGTGACTACCGGGAAAGGGTGCCCGTAGAGGTAAGAACGTAACCATTGTACCGCGAAGATGACCGCCAAGCACTCTTGCTCCGTCACTGTATTATTGCGCTCGGAGCAACTCAAGGAGCGGCTAGCCTACGAGATTGCGTGCTCACTTTCACTGATGCTCTGAAGAACACAGCGCCGATGCCTACAACAGTCGCATCGACCTGAACCTCTGTTGCTGCTGAGGAATCGAAGGGGCGAAGAACTTTAATTGATAAAACGAGGAGCCGCACTTTGTAGTCCCATCAAAATGAAGGTCTTTCTGGAGTAGGCGCGTAAGAGGTTGGGCCATGTGAAGAAATCTGGGAATGAATCGGCGAAAGTAAGAGCGTAAGCCCAAAAGCTCCGTGACTGCTTGACACCGTAAGGTTCCTTAACTGGCTCTATAGCCGCAGTTTTTTGTGGATCTGGTCGTATGCTTTCGCTATCGACCTAGGCCCCAGCACAAGAGCTTGTCGTTCACGAAAATGGCACTTAGAATTTAGGACAATGCCGGCTTTCTCCAAGCAGTTCAATACTAACTCCAGACATTTGTTATGCTCACTAAATATTCACCTGGAGATCACAACGCCCTCCTGGTAAACTTCCCATTTCAAGCCGCGCAGTAAAGTGTCCATCAACCTTTCGAACTAGGTGGGCGCGCTGCACAGTCCGAAAGGCGTGACTTTAAATTCAAATGATCCGTGGGGCGTTGCAAATGCTGTTTTAGAGCGCAGCTCTTTGGCGTCCGTTCCTGGGTTTCGCGTCGTCGTCGTCGTCGGCGTCGTCGTCGGCCTCGTAACCAGCTCGGCCCCCCTTTCATCCCCCCAGCGCTAGCAGCGACCGACTGATACCGCTGGATGCCGCTGACGCCGCTAGAGAGTCAAGATAACGTGACTGCATAGAACACCGTCGCCGCCATGCAGAAAGAGTATCAGTCAAAGGTATCAGTCAGTCGCTGCTATCTCTTCCCTCCTCCCTTTATCGTGTTGTCCGCTTGCTGCGCGCGCTTCTGCCCCCATCGTTTGCCGCTGGGTGTACACGCCGCCCCCCTCCGCTTCCGCTTACTGCTGGTTGCTCTCGACGGCGGCGATGAGCCTCCGCTTCGGCGGCGCGAACTGCAGGGTCTTCTCGGCGGCGGCGATGAGCTTCTGCTTCAGCCTCGCTTACTGCTGGTTGCTCTCGACGGCGGCAATGAGCCTCCGCTTCGGCGGCGCGAACGGCAGGGTCTTCTCGGCGGCGGCGCTTAGCCTCTGCTTCCCCCACGGCTGTGACAACCTCGCGAGGCCCTTGTATAGATCTCGTCTTTGAGAATCAAGCATTGGTGTACCAAGTCGAACATATATCAGTCTATTTCTCCGACCGCAAAGCTTCCTTCATGACTGTCAAGAACTGTTAGTGGAGTCTTTGTTAAAGGAATACGTGTGAAAAATAAAAAAAAAATTCTGTGATAGCGCATACATGTGTTGCTCGATTTCTTTGCCTCAATCTATCCAAAAGGTGAAACAGCTTATTTGCTGCGCTCAAATTTCGCATTAGGAAGTAATGTAATCGTCGGTAATTTTTTTTCTTATCGTCAATCCCCATAGGGATTTGACAGTAACCTGGGCGTAGATGAACACAAGAAAAGTAAGAGGCCGCAAAAAGGCAGTAGATCGCGTCATCAATCCGCGGAAGCGGGTACACGTCTTCTTCAATAATGGCGTTAACGCATCAGTAATCAACACGAATATTAATATCACTAGTGCTGCCCAAGGGCGGGGTGATTCTTGTATGACTGCTTTGCTTAGAATTTCATTGACTTGACCGCCGATTATCTTCCGCTCTGTGGGCGACACACGATGGGGTATTTGTCGAATCGCTTGGATACCGAGGAGTGTGTTTCGCAAGGAGGGCCACCAGCTCCTCATCCTTATGGTCACTGAATGATTTAGCGACCACGCAAAGGATCTCTGAGCCCACAGAGCGCACGTTACTGGCTTTTCCTGTCCGGAAGGTACGTAAGCACTGCCATAGGTATCAGCAAATTTTCTTGAAATGCGGCAAGCTTGAGGCAGCATCGCCGCTTCTGTAGAAGAATTTATCACTCACAGCCATGTGCATCAATTAAGCACCAATACCATGCAATGAGGAACCAAGAACATGGTTTCCTTTAGGCAGTTCACATGTATAATATTGCCACGTGTACATGTTTATCGAATGACCACGTTTCATCGTCAAGCTAATGTTATCGCTGTGTGCAGGACGCGCCTTCATGTATCGGAAGTTTCTGTAATGTGATCGATGGTTCTATCCGCTTTTTGTTTGCACATAACCTTGTGTATTCGGATTGCATGATTGGGCGACGCGAATTCTGTAGAACTTTCAGGAAGACGCGCGGGCGCCAGCGATCACTATCGAACGTTCGATGGCTCATGTATAAAAGCCGAGACGCTTTACCCGCTGATCAGATTTTCGATGATCGGCGACAGTGTTCGCCACTATCGTTGTGCTGTGAGTGTAGCCTGTTTTTGAGGGCGCAGGTTCGCCCAATAAAACACTAGTTTCGCCATTGACAGTTTTGCTGCTTTCTTTGCCGCCACTACCACGTGACGTCTGGTGGAGGTGGTAGTTAGTTCATGTACCGGACGCCCCTGACAAGCTGTTATCCAAGCCCGGACCGCAAAGACAACACCAACGTAGCCCTGGATCGTGGAGCAAGTGCCGACTGCAACAGCTGCGCCCAGAGCACGGACTTCTGCCTGAGACGACCAAGAATATCGTGACCCCAACGAGAACATTGCGATCTTCACCGACGAGATAACGCAACTGTTCTGCCACGCAGACCCGCATATGCCTGAGAAAAAAATTTGGTTCATGTTGGGTCGAGTAAAGCAGATCTTTAACCGGATTGATGCGCAACCCACTCAGGACTCTTGCTAAATTAGTTTCCTAAGCAACAACCATTGTGAAGACGCTCGATATGTGGACAAGGCAATATAACCGCCGAAACTACACCGATGTTCAAGCACTCGGCAGTGACCAGGGGCGTAGCCAGATCACTGGGGCTCCAGCCACCCCCCCGCCCTAAATTTTTTTCTCGCGCTGTCATGCACCACCGACCAAAACAACTCGGCGCCGGAAATCGTATAGGATTTTATGTCTTTCATGCTGGAAACAACATTTAACCGCGAACACTGCGAACTCAGGCTGGATTTCGTGGCAACGCCCATGAAAGCTAGAGTCGCATAACGCAAGGAGTCCCAACGAAGCACGAAGCTTCAAGGGCTTTTGGTGGCTAGCGGGCTCGTCGCGGCATCTCGCGGAGGCCGCGTAACCTAGAGAGCCCATGGATTTATATTCTGAATCTTTTTGGGTATAAAGTTCTCAAACTTCTGATGCGAATGGTGCATCGACATTTTCAAATCCGGGCTTTAGATTTCCCATTCGGGAAATTTATGGGTTTATTATTGTTCTAAAGATTTGACGCCAAAGGTACATCGACTTTTCTAAAATTGTACTTAGGACCATACAACGAGAGAAGCCATATCAACACACTATCAGAAAAGTTGACAAGGCACGCCGCAAGGTTCGATGAGACGCAGCGTTGTAGTGGTTCATTTGTGCCGTCATGTCACAGAAAAAAATACCAACATATTTTTCATCTGCGCCAAATACCCGCCGTGGTTGCTCAGTGGCTATGGTGTTGGGGTGCTGAGCACGAGGTCGCGGGATCGGATCCCGGCCACGGCGCCCGCATTTCGATGGGGGCGAAATGCGAAAACACCCGTGTGCTTAGATTTAGGTGCACGTTAAAGAACCCCAGGTGGTCGAAATTTCCGGAGTACTCCACTACGGCGTGCCTCATAATCAGAAAGTGGTTTTGGCACGTAAAACCCCAAATATTATTATTATTGTTATTATCTGCGCCAAATCATTTATGTCAAGACACTAAAGCCAGCAAGTAACTACGTTCTTATTTATTTTTTCTACTGTCACATTTATTCGTGAGGACACATTAAGCCTCTTCAGTTTTCTTGTTCTCGCTACCCGCGGGCTGCCAGAGCCAGCCAGAGCACATGCGCTTCTCTCGTGTTGCCCGGCCACCGTGTGGCGCACTTCGGTGAGCGTTCGTTTCTCTCTGACCGAGCGGATTTTCGCCTGGCAGAGTTTTGAACACTTTCTGGTTAGCAGATGAGAAAAAGAAAGAACTGTCGCTTGCCGCCATCATTGTAGGGGCTTGACGATTTGCAACGCCTTAGCTTGAGCGCAACCTCACCGGAAAATCTTGTCTCGCCGGTGTAGGATGCCGAGCAGTATTCGTATTCTTCTCTGTGGACCGAGCGTCTCACGTTTTCTTGGATATTCCGGCGGTAGCCACATTAGGTGCCCAAATAGAACCAAAAATAACAGCATGAACTAGCTGCAGGGAATAGCAGTATGTTGGCGAAAGCGCAAGTGGAACAGCATGAAAGGTGTTTACTTGAGGGCGACGATTGTCTTTACAAACGTGCTGCGAATCGCAATTGTGAGGATGAAAATTGTTCAATTCAGCGTGTTGCAACCTACTGCAAGCAGACAAAGATGGCGGCTTGGTTATTTTGCCCAAAAGGTACTTTAAAGAAAGAGCGCTCATTGCCATTAGCAAAAATATGGCCCTCCAAAAAGTCCGGACATCACGCATGAGGAAAGATTTTCTTCGTTTCTGCGCAGACAACAACATAAAGAACCTGAGAAAATGCATAGGAAAAAGCGAAAATTACTACCTCGCTGTGTATTTTAGAGCCAGAACGCACAAACTGGATATCCATTTAAGGACCATTGTTAGTGAACGTGGCACTTGGCAACTCGAGGTTCGCCGATTTTTGTTGAATTGCCTCAAGGAACTGAAAGTCGACGATCCTTTTCCAGTTTCTAACTCCGACGATATCATCAGTTTTTGTTTTCGTGTAAACGATAAAATTGGTTTTGGCTTTTCTGTGGATACAGAAGTATTGTTTTACTCTATTCCGATACGCTAATTGTTTGTTCGCATCAAAGCACGCACCGATGCATGTAGTAAACCGGTATTTCAAAACGCAATTGGTCTTACCTATGGCAATTTTCTGGCCTTATTGGATTAAGGCTATTTCAAAAGTACTTTTATTCTTTTTGACAACCAACTATACTTAGAAAAGAAGGACATATGTGTTGGTTCGTGCATACGCCTCTGCTATGTGACATATTTCTTTCCGAAATGAATACAATCCTTGACAACTGTTTTAATAACACGCATCTGATAAAAGTTTTGAGATATGTTGACTTTTCTTATTCCTTTTGGACGAACCGTGTTCGTCAACTGACATGCAATGATGAAATCAGCAAGGTTTTAGGCCTTTTTGAACTTCACAGCAATGACCTATCTTTTACGCACGAGGTTCCGGTTGACAATGAGCTGCACTTTTAGATTTAAATATGACGTTTTTAAAACATGTTTGTTGGTGCTACTTACCATGCGCTAAAAAGGAGCTATTACCATACGATTCCGTTAACTAGAAAATTGTAAAACGAGGGATTACACAACCTACCTGGGGTCTGCGTTTAAAAATTGCGTGATCATGGGATCGAGTTAGTTTTGACAGTCAGGTTGATCGGCTTTTAAAATCCGGCTGCCCTCGCTCAGTGTTGAGGTCAGTGAGGGAAACTTTGATCCAGAAGCAGAAAGGCAACAGAAAGCCTAAGGAGGGCGATGAACTGGAGTGTAACGCTCAAAAAAAGGCACAAGCGGACCCGTACCTACGTAGGATTAACCACAACCTTAGGAAGGTGGCGAACAGGTATGGAGTACTTGTGCTCTTTTCCACCGGAACAAGTTGGCCCGTCTCGGCCCGCGAATCACAGGTGGCGCTAAAAACGGGTGTACAGTAAAGCACGCTAAGCGTTATGGGACCCGCCGTGGTTGCTCAGTGGCTATGGTGTTAGGCTGCTGAGCACGAGGGCGCGGGATCGAATCCCGGCAAAGGGCGACCGCATTTCGATGGGGGCGAAATGCGAAAACACCCGTGTGCTTAGATTTAGGTGCACGGTAAAGAACCGCAGGTGGTCGAAATTTCCGGAGTCCTCCACTACGGCGTGCCTCTTAATCTGAAAGTGGTTTTGGCACGTAAAACCCCACAAAAAAGCGTTATGTGCACTGCTCCACTGGGGTAGTTTGCCTGATTGCTCTCAGCTGTGGCAAGGGCTACCAAGGGCCAACTGGGCGCTGTGTCAACGACAGAATGAGAGGGCACGCAAAGATTTTAATGAAGGATACGACTGCGCACTTCTCGCCACATTGCTGGTCTTGCCCCGACTGTGAATCACTGTTTTCTAATATCAGGATTCTAGGCAGAAGCAAGAACAAAACCGCATGTGAAATGTCAGAGGCCTACCACATCCAAACCACTGGTCATAACTTGCGTGAGCAAACGTCTTTTACGCTTTATGATTCGGAATTGAGATTGCTAAGCATTAAAAAAAAACATGATAACGATGCCTTCGGCTGACTGGCATTCGTTCCGTGTTTTATGCGTTTTCGCATGCGTAAGTTTGTGTATATATACTATGCTTTATTTTCGAAATAAACACTTGTAAGTGCAGCGCTCGTCTTTCGTTTCGTTTAGCTCTCTCTGTTTTCTTTCTTTTATGAGTTCTTGCGCTATAGATAATCATGTAAAGCATCATGTTAGGTGCCGAAAGTAGGCATTCGATTGTGGCCAATATGCTTACCTTTGTGTTTTTGTTTTCATTTCGGTGCCCCCTCCACACAATAGAAAAAAAAGATTGTGGCACATCAGCGAATTGTCGCGTGGTGAAAGTTCGATTTTGTTACTTCTTTTGCGGGAAGTAATGAACCACGGGACGCTTCTCCTGCCGGATGCTTTTATTATATTATTGTTATAGCAAATATATGGGCACTCCAGGCGCATTCCTGCCGTCGCCGTCATGTTCGAAGGGCGATAACATCGTGACCGCGCACCGCATGCTATATGTTAGAGTGAAAGAGTAGTGGAGGGGGACTTAGGATTCGGTTACCTGTGAATCTGTGGTTGCGCAGCATGTTTATTTGCCCTGTATTCTCCCTTCGACGTCGACACCGCTACAGAAATCCACACCGAAGCCAGTAGCCTAGGCTTCGTTGCCGTCTTACGCTAGCCGGTCGCTGTCGAAAGCGGAAGGCAATTATTCTACGACCGAAAAGGAATGCCTCACCATCATTTGGGCTACAGTGAAATTCCGCCCTTACCTATATGGTCGACCATTCAAAGTCGCCAATGACCACCACGCGTTGTGCTGGCTAGCGAACTTGAAGGCCCTTTCAGGACGGCTGGCGCGGTGGAGCCTTATACTGTAAGAATATGACATCACTATAACCTGCAACTCCGTACGAAAGCACCCCTATGCGGATTTCCTGTCACGCGACCCCACTGACCCGCCGCCGCAAGATGACGAGGATGATGACGGCTTCCTTGGAGTAATAAGCGCGGCAGACTTCGATGAACAGCAACGAGCCGAACCGGAGCTAAAAAGCCTCCTCGAGTATATTTGGAAGGGCATACCGACGTTGTCCCTAGAACATTTAAGCGAGGATTGTCTTCGTTCTCGCTTCAAAACAACCTACTCATAAAGAAGAATTTCTCACCAGTCCGCGCCAACTACCTTCTTGTTCCGTTACCCGCCGTGGTTGCTCAGTGGCTATGGTGTTGGGCTGCTGAGCACGAGGTCGCGGGATCGAATCCCGGCCACGGCGGCCGCATTTCGATGGGGGCAAAATGCGAAAACACCCGTGTGCTTAGATTTAGGTGCACGTTAAAGAACCCCAGGTGGTCAAAATTTCCGGAGTCCTCCACTACGGCGTGCCTCATAATCAGAAAGTGGTTTTGGCACGTAAAACCCCAAATATTATTATTATTCTTGTTCCGTCAGCGCTGCGTCCAGACGTGCTGCACGCCCTACATGACGATCCGACCGCTGGGCGTCTGGGATTCTCCCAGTCCCTATCGCGGATACAGGTATGGCATCATTGGCTGCGCCTGACCGCCGACGACGCTCGTCACGTCAAGACATGCCGAGACTGTCAGCGACGCAAAACACCACTGACAAGGCGAGCGGGATTACTACAGCCGATGAAGCCTCCTTGCCAACCATTTGAGCCGATCGGGTTGGATTTGTTGGGACCCTTTCCGACGTAAACATCCGGAAATAAGTGGATCATCGTGGCGACAGACTACCTCCCCAGCCTCCCTGAAACTAAAGCTCTGGCGATAGGCAGCGCCACGAAAGTGTCGAAATGCTTCGTTGAGAACATCCTGTAGCGACATGGTGCCCCAGAAGTATTAATCATCGACAGAGGAACGGCCTTTACAGCTGCGATAACGCAAGCCATTTTGCAATATACCCAGGAGTACGACTGCCTACCAACACCAGACGAATGGTCTTACGGAGCGGCTGAACAAGACCCTCGCCGACATGCTAGCAATGCACGTCGACGTCGAGCACAAGACGTTGGTTGGGTTCCTGCCGTACGGAACGTTCGCTTACAACACGACGGTGCAAGAAACAACACAGATCACGCCATTCGAGCTAGATTACAGCGGGAGCCATGTTGCCGCACGTCACCGACGAATAAATGTCGACATCGCCGCCTATCTCCAGCACGCCGAAGAAGCCCGACAGCTCGCTCGCCTGGGTATCAAGAACCAGCAGAGGACTGACAGCCGGCACTACGTGGAATACCACGTAGTGCAAGCTTCGATGATGCCACGTGGAATACGAGCCCGGCGACCGTGTTTGGGTTCGGGCCCCAATACGCCGACGAGGACTTAGCGAGAAGCTTTTACGCCGCTATTTCGGAGCCAACAAGATCATCCGACATGTTGGCGCACTCGACTATGGGGTGGTGCCAGGCGGCACTTCGTTATCACAGTGCCGCTGATATAACCTGAAATAGTCCATATTGTGCGACATAAGCCATTCTATCAGCGCTAACAAACTTTCGGACTTTGCAAAGCTGAACTTTGAACTTTTTTTTGGACTGTGTTGCTTTGTACTATGTATCTTTGTGGCTTTGTTACGTTTTCTTAGTAAACGTGCTTTTGATTTTCGCTCTCCTTGTATGCTTATAGCATCTGGACCATGCTGTTTCAGAGGGGGCATTGACACGTGAACTTGTTTACCGAATGACCGCGTTTCAACGTCCAAGTAATATTACCGCTCAGCTCAGAAAGCGCCTACATCTATCGGAAGTTTCTGGAATCTTATCGATGGTTCTATCCGCATCTCTTTTTTTTTGGGGGGGGGGGGGGCTGTCGCCGAACCTTGTGTATTCCGATTGTATGTATGGGCTACGCGAATGATACAGAACTTTCATGAGCACACGCGGGCACCAACGATTACTCTGGAACGTTCGATGGCTCATGTATAATAATAGTTGGTGCGTTTTACCTGTTCATCAGGTTTTTGACGATCACAGACTGCGTTCGCCGCTATCGTTGTGCTTTGGGTGTAGCCTGTTTTACAGCGAAGCTGTATATCTCTACTATCCAAGAAAATTTGTAAGCAAAAAACTCCCCATACGTGGGCCGATCCCGGAGATAGTGTGATGCGGGGCCGACCCGCGGCGAAGGTGAAGCCGGCGTTAAGCACTCCTCATACGTGGGCCGATCCCAAAGATAGTGGAATACCGGCCCAACCCACGGTGGAGGTGAAACAGGCGTCAAGCACTCCCCATACGTGGGCCGATCCCGAGCATAACCCAATGCCGGGCCGACCCGCGTCGGAGGTGAAGCAGGCCTTAAGCACTCCCCATACGTGGGCCGATGCCGAAGATAGTGCAATACCGGCCCGACCTGCGGCGGAGGCAAAGCAGGCATTAAGCACTCCCCATACGTGGGTCTATCCCGAAGAGAGTGCAATGCCGGGCCGACCCGCGGCGGAGGTGAAGCAAGCGTTAAGGACTCCCCATGCGTGGGCCGATCAGGAAGATCGTGAATGCCGGGCCGAGCCATGGCGGAGGGGCAGTTTGCCATAAAGGGCCTACATATACAGCTTCGCTGGTCATCGTTCTTCACAGAGTTGCAGGGCACTGAGATTTTTTTAGGGCACAGGTTCGCCCAATAAAGCACTAGTTTCACTGTACAGTTTTGCTGCTTTCTTCACCGTCAATACCACGCGATAGTATCCACCGCAGCATCAAACGGCTTGCGAGTTGAACAAACAACGGAAACACGCATCGTGAATAAAGCGGGTACAACCGTATCCTGAGATACACAATACACACTCTCTTGGCTGGGCGAGTCTTCGAAGATGGTGTATGAAACACTTCCGCCGACACTGAGTTCTGCCGTTCGGCAGTCAACATTGCTTCAACACAACTGCAAGAAGATGATCCCTGAGATAACATTTTTAGTGGAACGAAGAGGAAGCGTACACTGCTGAGAACATACCAGCCAAGTTTTGCTGTCGTAAGCAGTGCGTGGAGCTCGAAAGCGGATTGCCGAAGTCACCTTTCTCTCAAACACACTCTTTTGAACAGGACGTCGTGTCTTCACTCTCTTCTATACGCTTCATTTCGTCATAGAACGAACTATTTCGTCCTTCCCTTAGACGGCTGCTAACGACCGACAGCTGACATCAAGCTGCAGTCGGCTACGTGGCGTATACCGCGCGGCCGCTGCGGAGTGCCGCCACGAGTCCACTGGCTAATCGCACTGCGGCTCCCTAAGGACAACCGCGTTTGTCTTATGTTTTGCGGGTCATGGGCACCTAAGGCGGAAATTGTGGCCTTTACATTATCATCCAAAATGAAATTTGAACTGCGCGCCAAGACGACATGCAGAAGGCGTGCAGCTCAATAACGCCCCATTGCGCCTTAGCCTTCACAGTGCAAGACATTGGAGCACGGGAGCACAGTGGAGGCGGTGTTTTATTGCCAATAACTCCGCTTCTGCTGAACGCATGGAAGTACTTTTCGCGGCAAAGTATTTCTGAAGTAGCCTATTTTCTCTTCAAATGCCTTTCTCTACTTCCATAAAAAGTAGTTCAGGGCCCCTTTAAACGTCTATCGACCGCACATTCCCCAATTCAGAAACATCGTTTACATTCATACAAGATTGCTACGCAAGGATACTCAATGGGAACGGGACGTTCAATATGAAAAGATTTTTAATGAAATGGAAAAATGACGGAACGAAAAGCCAATACTCAAAATAATCGACCCTGAAAAATCATGTGTTGTTTACGTGGATGTTGGTATAGGACTAGTGCTGAAACAAGCAGATTGCAAAGAAAAATAAAAACCTGTGGCAGACCATTCATGATAATTGCTGAGGCGTGAAGGGAATTACACAATAAGAGTGATTGAATGTTTTACCATGATTTATATTGCCGACAAGTGGCATTGGTAGTTACATAGAAAGGTTTACATAGAAAGGTACTGTCATCACCGACTGTGCCGCCATGCCTTGGCTCACGAACATAAAGAATTCACACAGGTACCCATTTAAGCAGTCGTTAAAGCTATCTATTTTGGGCACCAAAATTCGACACAAGAAAGGCAGCCCTATAACATCGAAGCAAACGTGTTTTCACGGAGTCCTATCATCCAACTATATATATCAAAGCTTTCTTTGCCTTTTCTTTACATTTTTTCCACTGCTGTTGCTGCTGTAGCTGTCCTGCACGTCGCGTCGAGAAGTGGTTCAGGGCATGCATCTACATGGCATGAGCGTGGTAGAGAGGAAAGGCGACGTCAGAAACTCGTTTGGACCTTTGAGCTGCTACGCACATGCACAATGCCCTCTGCAGTTTCCTGAGCGTCCCCACAACACCCTTTTGACGGATATAATTACACGTGACTGCTGCTAGAGTATTGCCGGAACTGCAGCGCTTACATTTTCGCTAACGTGCAACCCTGCAATGTTGACGTTTAACAATGGTAGAGAAAGCGGTGAGAGTAGGAGGGGAATGCATAGAATCGACACAGCCACAAAACGAGTGAATAACAACCTCGCCACTCTTCGCTCACAACTCGCATATATGGGGGGAAGGCGGGAGAGAGAAAAGGTAGCATGAGAAGGCAAGGAAACGCTACCACTAGACACTGCTATGGTTTATTTATTTATTTATTTATTTATTTATTTATTTATTTATTCATTTATTCCTTTACCCCAAAGGCCCATTCGGGCATTACATAGGGTGGTGAGCCAGTTACAATTACAAACGTGTAAAAAAGAACATTGGCGAGATACAGTGACATAATTATATACAGAAAGAATAACATACGCAAGTAAGCAATCAACACAGAAATAATCCCACATTTAGGAAAACCTTCAACTTGTTAACAAAAACATCATCGTTAATGGCAGATACAATGTCCCTCGGTAGTTTATTCCAACGATATATTGCCGAAAGCAATGGAGGATGACGGTACAGATTAGTGCGAGAAAAAAGGGGTTGCACTTTAAATGGGTGATCAAAACGCTGAAAAATACTATGAGCTGCATTGATGTAACTTTCGCGGAACGGGGATATACTATGATAAAGCGCGTGAAATTGTGATAACAATGTTATTATTCGGCGGTTTTGAAGAGAGGGCAATGAAATTCCTTGATATCCGTAACACTGTAGCTTCGCCAGTATTGTTTTGTGATATATCTTGCTGCTTTATTTTGTATTGCTTCGAGCTGATCGATCAGACAGGTTTGTTGCGAATTCCAAATAATGGATGCGTACTTTACCTTTGAACGAGCAAGCGTAGTGTATGCTAATAACTTAGTAACAGAGCTCGCCAAGTATATGTTACGTTGAATGAAGCCGAGTGTTTTGGATGCCTTACTGGTTATGGTATTAATGTGCTCGTCCCAAGATAAATCTGAGGATAAATGAACTCCGAGATATTTAAATGCGGATACTTTCTCAGCAGGCATTCCCTGAGTCATGTAGTAGCTCAATTCTGGATTATGTGTTCTCGTGAACGCCATGGCCTCAGATTTAGAAATGTTAATTTCCATTTGCCCCTGGCAACACCAAATGCGAGTTTGTCGAGGTCTACGTGTAATAAGTTCCCGTCTTCGGCGTTAGTAATTCGTCTGTAGATGATACAGTCGTCTGCGAATAACCTTATAGTAGAAGACAAAGTGTTTCCTATGTCGCGAATATACATCAGAAATAATATTGGACCCTGGACCGAACCCTGTGGTACACCGGATTTTACATGCGAAAGTAAAGATGAGTACCCATTCCCGAAGACAGATTGACTTCGGTTGGTTAAAAATTAGCTATCCAATTTGTAATCCTACTGTTTATGTTAAGATTCGTTAGCTTCATTACTAAGCGGATGTGCGGAACTTTGTCAAATGCTTTTCCAAATCAATAAATATAGCATCTATTTTTAGTCCACCATGAACGGCTTCGTGGAGGTCAGTTACCAATTCGAATAGTTGGGTTTCACAGGAGAGACCACGAAGGAAACCATGCTGATTGCTAGAAAAGAAATTGTGATCTGATTGAAATTTCATGACGGTGGATGATATGATGTGCTCTAGTAATTTACAACACATGCTTGTTAATGAGATGGGTATGTAGTTTGTGACTAAGGAGGGATCACCAGATTTAAAAATGGGAATCACGCATGCACACCTCCAGACGTCAGACACGCATCCTGTATCAACTGACTGTTGAAAAATAGCAACCAACATACGTGATATAGCTGGTTTTGTAAGTTTTAGCAATTTTGCGCAAATGTCATCTGGTCCGGGTGCCGAATTGACTGGTAGACGATCTATAGCGGCTTTTACACCTTCGCGAGTGACTATGAGGTCATTCATTGAAGTATTTAAGCTGATAAAGTTCAGATCTGGTGGCACTGGTTCTTCTGAAGTGAAAACCGAACAGAAGAAAGTGTTTAATTCTTCCTCAACATTGGACTGCAGAAGAGGCTCACCATTCTTTCTTACCGACACAAGGGATGACGACGATGGTTTCGAATTTACTACTTCCCAAAGATTTTTACAGTGGTTTTTAAACATTTGTGATAAGTCGTAGTTGCAAAAATTTTCCTTCGCTACATCAATTTCTGCTTTGCAATGTCTTGAGGGTAAACTTCATAAATTTAAGCTCAATGTACGGTACAGTACGTTTCTGCTATTTCTGAAGAATAAAAACCATGCAATTCTATCAAGCCGACAACTGAAGAACGGCATGTAGACTCAAAACCGCATTAAAGCATCGCAGCGTCTTCGCGACATCGTAACACCATACCATCTAGACGTCGCACGTCGATTTGAACATTTCTGTGCACGCCGTGGTAGCTTTGCGCCTATGGCATCACTCGAGGTTGCGGGTTCAATTCCGACTGTGGCAGCCCCAATTCGACGGGGGCGAAATAATAATAATAATAATGATAATAATAATAATAATAATAATAATAATAATAATAATAAACGCCCATGTATATAGATTTAGGGGCTCGTTAAAGAACCACAGCGGGCCAAATTCGAAGTCTGCCACTACCATATGCCTCACTGGTTTCGGCCCTTACACTCCCATAACTCAATTAAAGTTTAATACTACTGCCACGATGCGATGTGCAATGTGAGACAATGACAATGCTAACCTTATCGGAAGTTATGAACAATGGCGGACTACAACGCCTAAAGCAAACACGTCTCCTGTGTGTTCCGAGTACTATGCGACAAACAGCATTGGCGCAGGCAAGGTAACATTTATCACAAACTGACCACTTTCTTATTGCACTAAACGCTGAAAAAATTACATATTCGACACCAACATCACTGCTAGTTATTGACAATGAAAGCGAACATCATAGCTTACATTGATTCCCATTGTGCGTGGTATCCTCATAATGTTTTTTTTCTTTACCAGAGCTTCCATACCACAGAGATGGCCAACCGCGTTGCAAACATGTCACTTAAAATCGAATCAGCATTGTCAGCAGAAAGGGAATTAAGAAAGTATATGTGCCTCACGAACTCCGTCCTGGGCTTCTGAAGAAAGCTCACAGGCAATTCGGCCACGTTGAATGAAATGGAAACCTTGCGAACACTTTCACCGCAGTATTACTGAACAGAAATTTTGCGGGATGTATCGACATACGTCCGCCACTACAATACATACAAGAGATGCAATAACCCTAAGATCAAGCGATCCGAGAAAGTGGGGTGTCTGTCAGCGGCAGAACAACCTTTCGGCCTTTTCGCAATGCACACTTGGCTTCCGCGGATAGAGATTGTCAAAGAAATTGATTCATGTGGCGATAGATCACGCCACACGTTTGCGTGGCCATTTGCTCACAGAAGTGGGATGTGTGAAACTTCCCTGAAAGACATCTTCTCTGCTGAAAAGCCGAAACAATTTCTTTCTTAGTGTGGAACAAGATTCACTGCAAGCCAGTTGAAACACTTCTTGAGGCATAACAATATTCATATGTTCTTAAAATCTCCTCAGCAACCACAGTGCAACGGCATGAACGAACACACTGATCCGACTATAGAGATTCAATTCAAGAGCAAACTCAATCAAGAGCTTCACAAAGCATGGATGCAGCAACTTTCAGACGTCGTTCACGAATGCAAAAGGACTCCACATGAAGGGTCAAGGTATGCACGTTCGTTTTGAGGTATGTCACACATTCATCCACCACTGGTAAACAGAGAGTATAAAAATATGGAAGACGCAAGAAAAGGTAGCATTTTTAGTTTCCGTGCATACCACGAAAAGAATAATGTAATTTACGACAAAATGTTTCTACCAAGTGAGCTTCGTTGGCGACTTCGTGCTCTACGATTCTCCGTGGCAGCCAAACCAAGGACAGCTCTGCGCAGTGATGGAAGGACCTTGTAAGATGCTGTACAAATTGTCAGCAGTAGAATAGGAAGTCGGCTGGCGTGCATGCCAGCAGGTTGGGCTGTTATCATTTCCCCAGACAACTGACGATTTCCCTGAAATCTGGGGGAAACATGTGGCAGTTCGCAGTGATTTAGCAGGGTGACCACGTATGAGAAAGAAGAAGTGCACGTGATGCTGAATAAAACCAAGTTTCTTGGGTTGCACCATCGCCTTTCCTCGTGACAGACAGACAGACAGACAGACAGACAGACAGACACAGACAGACAGACAGACAGACAGACAGCGGAAAGTGTATGTGGCATCCTAAGAATTCTAACTGGAATATTAGTGAAATGCTGCTTGCGTAATTAAAGCCTGCATCAATAGATTCAGCTTCGGCGTGTGATTTTAATACAGAATTTATGAGAAAGTGGTACAGAAGTGCGCACCCTAACTTTTGCTATTTAGACAATCCGTCTGGGCGATTAGGTAGCCTGGTGGGGTGAATGTAAAATCTGATATGGCTTTTGCAAGTTCATGTATGTTACTCCAATTATGCAAGGCGTTATAAGAAAATACAAGTGATAAATACTGTAAATGTGTGAGTTATTCTCTGTGCGTTATTATTCAAACTTACAACGCTAGCAGAAACCAGTCATCTTCTCAAGGCACAGACGTGGCAAGACGCTGTACAAAAGATTATGCAAGAGAACGTGGGCCTTCGTATTAGTTATAACGTATAGATAAAAACCGCCTAATACCTTAGCTTCAAAGATGAGTCATTACTTAGAAATGATTAGAAAAGATTAGTGTAGATAAGGAGTGCGATTTCGGAGTGATAATCAATACTTCTTGAAACACTAGAAAATGTTGTAAACAATGAGCGTCGTGTTGAAGTTCAGCCTAAACGTCGACGCATAGCAGTGTAAGCAGCTGCCATAGGCGTCGAAGTAGCTCGGATGCGCCCCACAAAGGTCGTTCTCCTCGTTGTCGAGGCGTAGGCGTCATCTCATTGCGGACAGCCCCCACCGAGGAACAAAGGGAGGCCGTCCTCTTCAGCACCGACCAAGACATCCAAACATGGGTCCTGGCACGAGCTGAAGACGTCATCGAGAAGCACAGCCTGCCAGTCTACGTAGCTTATCCTTCTTACCCCTCACCCCTTCGATTAATAAAGTTGTTACTCACTCACTCCCATGAGTAGTCAGCAAGCTTCTCACAGGGGTCGGTGTTCGCATCAACTTCCCTAGAGGGCGTAGTAGGCTTGGCATACTATACATAGTCATGTGCAGAATGTTTTATTGTGCTGCCGCTGTTCAGAAGTTTAGTTTTTCTACGCGCACTTGGAGCGGTTATAATCCAACCATTTAAATAGCATTCCTGCGAAGGTTTATTTCTTGTTATTGTAAAAAGGAACAAATAATATAAAAATTGTTCAGGACTCTGCAGCATTATTAGTGTGTAAAGCAGAAACAGGCAGAAAAACAGTGACGCTTCTTCAATCATTTATACTTATTTTATTTATATCTTACACTCACTGCCTTGGCAAGTATTAATGTGATTTAGCAGGGTGACTACGTATGAGAAAGAAGTGCACGCGATACTGAATAAAACCAGGTTTCTTGGGTTGCACCATCGCTTTTCCTCGTGACAGACAGACAGACAGACAGACAGACAGACAGACAGACAGACAGACAGACAGACAGACAGACAGACAGACAGACAGACAGACAGACAGACAGACAGACAGACAGACAGACAGACAGACAGACAGACAGACAGACAGACAGACAGACAGACAGACAGACAGACAGACAGACAGACAGACAGACAGACAGACAGACAGACAGACAGACAGACAGACAGACAGACAGACAGACAGACAGACAGACAGACAGACAGACAGACAGACAGACAGACAGACAGACAGACAGACAGACAGACAGACAGACAGACAGACAGACAGACAGACAGACAGACAGACAGACAGACAGACAGACAGACAGACAGACAGACAGACAGACAGACAGACAGACAGACAGACAGACAGACAGACAGACAGACAGACAGACAGACAGACAGACAGACAGACAGACAGACAGACAGACAGACAGACAGACAGACAGACAGACAGACAGACAGACAGACAGACAGACAGACAGACAGACAGACAGACAGACAGACAGACAGACAGACAGACAGACAGACAGACAGACAGACAGACAGACAGACAGACAGACAGACAGACAGACAGACAGACAGACAGACAGACAGACAGACAGACAGACAGACAGACAGACAGACAGACAGACAGACAGACAGACAGACAGACAGACAGACAGACAGACAGACAGACAGACAGACAGACAGACAGACAGACAGACAGACAGACAGACAGACAGACAGACAGACAGACAGACAGACAGACAGACAGACAGACAGACAGACAGACAGACAGACAGACAGACAGACAGACAGACAGACAGACAGACAGACAGACAGACAGACAGACAGACAGACAGACAGACAGACAGACAGACAGACAGACAGACAGACAGACAGACAGACAGACAGACAGACAGACAGACAGACAGACAGACAGACAGACAGACAGACAGACAGACAGACAGACAGACAGACAGACAGACAGACAGACAGACAGACAGACAGACAGACAGACAGACAGACAGACAGACAGACAGACAGACAGACAGACAGACAGACAGACAGACAGACAGACAGACAGACAGACAGACAGACAGACAGACAGACAGACAGACAGACAGACAGACAGACAGACAGACAGACAGACAGACAGACAGACAGACAGACAGACAGACAGACAGACAGACAGACAGACAGACAGACAGACAGACAGACAGACAGACAGACAGACAGACAGACAGACAGACAGACAGACAGACAGACAGCGGAAAGTGTCTGCGGCATCCTAAGAATTCTGAGTGGAATATTAGTGAAATGCTGCTTGCGTAATTAACGCCTGCATTAATCAGTTCAGCTTCGGCGTGTGATTTTAATACAGAATTTATGAGAAAGTGGTACAGAAGTGCGCACGCCAACTTTTGCTATTTAGATAATCCGTCTGGGCGGTTAGGTAGCCTGGTGAGGTGAATGTAAAATCTGATATGGCTTTTGCAAGTTCATGTCTGTTACTCCAATTATACAAGGCGTTATAAGAAAATACAAGTGATAAATACTGTAAATGTGTGAGTTATTCTCTGTGCATTATTATTCAAACTTACAACGCTAGCAGAAACGAATCATCTTGTCAAGGCACAGACGTGGCAAGACGCAGTACAAAAGATTATGCAAGAGAATGTGGGCGTTCGTACTGGTTATAACGTATAGATAAAAACCGCCTAATACCTTAGATTCAAAGAAGAGTCATTACTTAGAAATGATTAGAAAACAATTAGTGTAGATAGGGAGTACGATTTCGGAGTGATAATCAATACTTCTTGAAACACTAGAAAATGTTGCAGGCAATAGACAATACTTCTTCAAACACTAGAAAATGTTGCAGACAATGAACGTCGTGTTGAAGTTCAGCCTAAACGTCGACGCATAGCAGTGTAAGCAGCTGCCGTAGGCGTCGAAGTAGCTCGGATGCGCCCAACAAAGGTCGTTCTCCTCGTTGTCGCGGCGTAGGCGTCATCGCATGGCTGCCAGCCCCCACCGAGGAACAAAGGGAGGCCGTCCTCTTCAGCACCGACCAAGACATCCAAACATGGGTCCTGGCACGAGCTGAAGACGTCATCGAGAAGCACAGCCTGGCAGCATACGTAGCTTATCCTCCTTACCCCTCACCCCTTCGATTAATAAAGTTGTTACTCACTCACTCCCTTGAGAAGTCAGCAAGCTTCTCACAGGTGTCGGTGTTCGCATCAACTTCCCTAGCGGGCGTAGTAGGCTTGGCATACTATACATGCAGTTCTCTGCAGTTTTTACTAACGAACTGCCACTTGATAACACTCACATACTTGAACAACCATCTATTCGATTCCCTTTTTCATCCATCATAATAACGGAACATGGTGTTTCTCGTGCCATTGACAGGCTTCCTCATAAAACGAGCCCAGGTCCTGACGGTATAAGCGCTAAACTTCTAAAATTAACCTCGCACTACTCTTCAGTTTTGTTATCTCTAATATTTCAGCAATCACTCGATACAGGGTGCTTACCGGAAGATTGGAAAACAGCATTAGTGATACCGGTATTTAAATCAGGTAATACAGCAGACCCTAATAATTACAGACCTATATCACTGACATCTATCTGCTGCAAATTACTGGAACACATCCTATACTCTCACATTATAGCCTATCTTAACGATAATAACCTGCTCCTCAATAACCAACATGGCTTTCGCCAAAATCGCTCATGTCAGACGCAACTTTATGAACTCGTAACAGATATTCACATTTCTTTGCACAGATTGATTAGTACAGACGCCATTTTTATTGACTTTTCTAAAGCTTTCGACCGAGTACCTCATAATCGACTAAAACTGAAAGTTAGAAACCTACAGCTTAACTACAACACGACGCGATGGATTGAGGAGTTCCTAACGAACCGATTTCAAGTAATCAGTCTCGACAACTGCTTTTCTAACCGCACTCACGTCACTTCGGGAGTTCCTCAAGGATCCGTCCTTGGGCCACTGCTATTTTTAATATACATAAATGACATCGCAACTAATATTACCTCACATATACGTCTCTTCGCAGATGACTGCGTCTTATATAATGAAATAAGCTGCCCTGCCGACATCTCTGTGTTGCAGTCTGATTTAACAAAACTAACTGGCTGGTGTGACACATGGCAGATGGAAATTAACATAGCCAAAACTAAACACGTAAAATTTGCTTCGATACCTCAACCTACCTCTGACCAATATGCAATACGCGGTATTACTGTTGACTCAGTATCTTCAATCAAGTACTTGGGTGTCCTGTTTACCTCCAATTTAAGCTGGAATGCTCACATTGAACACATCACCACAAAAGCATGCAAAAAACTTGGTTACCTGAAACGTCACTTACACCTTGCTAACACAGATACCAGACTTCGAGCATACAGTACTCTTATCAGGCCTTCTTTAGAATATGCGTCAATAATTTGGCACCCCCATCAGTCTAATCTCACGAACCTACTCGAATCAGTTCAAAATAAAGCTGCGCGGTTCATCTTAACTTCATACTCGCGATATCAAAGTGTGTCCGCCTTAAAGAAATTACTTAATCTCCCTTCACTTGGCATGCGCAGGAAATTATCACGGTTGACCTTCTTCCATAGCCTTTACCACAGCAACACTGCATTCGCTCGAGCCCATATTCTTCCCGCTCCCCACATCTCTACCCGTACAGACCATGTTCATAAAGTAAAACCTATATTTGCCAGGACTAACGCTTATCAAAATTCGCCTCTCGTTTTATCTATTGCCGAATGGAACTCGCTACCTGCAAACATTGTCTTGCTTACGGAATCATCATCATTTCATGCAGCACTACTAACCTGTTTAGAGTGTGTCAACCTGTCAGAACCCACATTTTCTTGAATATTTACTTAAACAGCGTTTTAAAGTGCTTGGCATTGTGTAAAATTCACTCCGTTTCATCTGCTATGTATCTGTGTCGGCTGTTTACCTAAACGTTCATTTGATTTGAGTACCCATCGTGTTCCGATGGGTACTGATTGTTTGCATCACATTCTAGGTTCTTATGCGTGTTTCACACTACTAAACATTGTATAAATTTCGTTACCCTTTTCTTTCTTTCTTTCTTTTTTTGTTTGCTTCTGCTAGATGTTTTTTATGGTTCCTAATGCCTTCATATATTTACATTGTACAGATTTCACTCATGCTTGAACTTTTTCGTCCCCCCCTATGTAATGCCCTAATGGGCCCTTAGGGTACTCAAATAAATAAAATAAAAAATAGTCATGCGCAGAACGTTTTATAGTGCTGCCGCTGTTCAGAAGTGTAGTTTTTCTACGCGCACTTGAAGCGGTTATAATCCAACCATTTAGATAGCATTCCTGCGAAGGTTTATTTTTTGTTATTGTAAAAAGGAACAAATAATATAAAAATTGCTCACGACTCTGCAGCATTGTTAGTGCGTCAAGCAGAAACAGGCAGAAAAACAGTGACGCTTCTTCAATCATTTATACTTCTTTTATTTATATCGTACACTCACTGCCTTGGCAAGCATTAATGTGAATGCAGATAAATTGTGACAGTATAGTTCGTGTCCACGCAACACGAAGGGGCTGCTTGCAGCCGACAATTAACAAATTATAATTATAAGAGTCCGTATCTTCTAACATGCTGTTCCCACAGACCTACTCTGGTAAACACCAGACTTGCCTTTCCGCCGGGTACACGAATCTTTGACAGTCAGGTAAGGACGCTGCGTTGAAACATTAACAAGAAATAATGAGACCACCACCAAATTAAACTAAATAAATCCGTCCATCAGCTTACTGGCAGCACGAACTCATCTCTGACAAGCATTGGCTCATGGTGTTGGGGACGCTGTCAATGCACAAAATTGTGCGTCTCGGTGAGCACTAGCTCGCGGTCACATCGCGTAACTGGTCGCGGAGCGCAGAGAGCAATGAGTACAATGCGTTCGTGGAACAACAAAATGTTGGCATGGTCCGTCGTGTTTCATCACATATTGAGTCGTCTTCTCCATAATCACTGTCGCTCGACATCCCGAAAAAGAATGCTGGCTACACTACTACAAAAATGTCCGCTTTAGCAGTGTATCATTCTTATACTCTGGTAATGTGGAAAACATCATGGCGGGACTATCCCATAGCGCTTTATGCGCTAGAAAAGAAAATATCTACGTGAGAAAAGGTGGCAAATGTAAATTAAAACCGACTTCAAATTTCTGTAGATGCATATCATCGTCTAAAAAAATAAAATTGAAATTAAGAAATATAATGAGCCGCTCGGCTCGCTTATAAGCTGATTCAGTTTGCAGCCCTTGTTATAAAAACACATAGATAGCAGACGTCTCTCGTAAACTCCTAACCATAATGTAGTAATAACAAGAGTAAAGGAGGCAGTGGCAAAGAAAATGGTGAGTGACGAGGTGTGCGGTAGCTATGGATGGCGCCTTGTTTTAGGATAAATACGAAAAAATCTGATAAACGCTCGCCGTTAAAAGTTTTGACAATTCGAATTTATCCTCTAAACTCCGCTTTTAGCGGCCGATAAGATCCTGTTCCGTTCTTTATCGAGAGCCCTTCGATAAAAGGTATGTTCTACCGGTCATTGATACATCGGCCGATAAAAACTTTACCTCACGTCAACAGTATCTCGCAGACCGCACCCTTTGACCGCTTCATCAGGCTAATAGTGATACCAAGCTTCTTGCATATACCACCGTACTTCGTTCAAAGCTTGAGTATGCCTCATTTATATGGAACCCGCACCAAACGCATCTTATGAACAAATTAGAATATTTTCAGAACAAGGCAACGCGACTTAACACAGACAGCTATTCATAACATTCAAGTATCACCAAAATGAAACATGACCTAGGACTCATCCCATTGCAGACTAGAAGAAATATATCTCCGCTAACATTCTTCCATCAGCTTTTTCATCACCCAAATATCGTCTCTCAGGCACACATCTTACCAACCAAAAGGAAATTCTCACGAAATGATTACAAATTTAAGGTCGAACAGCCATTTGCACGTCGTAAACTATTGCAGTTTTCATGTCTGCACTTAGCCATTTCGGAATGGAATCATCTCCCACGTAATATAGCCGAAATAACTGACCATATTATATTCAAACGTGCACTTAACGAAGCATTCGGAAATTATTAACATTAACATTTCTTTCTGCATTTCTTCAGATGTCAGATTATTCTTTGTATAATGTAAGAATTATTGGCGTATGATGTCGAATTAGAAGTGATGTAAAGATTGCATAGCATGTACGACTTCATAAAAGGATATTCGACTTACATTGTATATTGTATATCATTGTATATTGTATATCAATTGCCCCCCCCACCCATGTAATGCCCAAGCTGGGCCTCTAGGGTAAATAAATGAAAAAAAAAAGATTTGCGAAGGGCTTGTCGCCCCCGGGAGCGTGAGACGACATCTTGATATACGGTCCCGTGGCGGCACTCGATGGCCAGGGCACTGATTTGAGCGCGGAAAGCCCGCTGGCGGAAAGCATGGCATGCGCACATGACGAATTCGTGTATCGAGTGAATTTTGGGAAAGCGAAATGGGAAGAAAACGAAAGCTTCCCAGCAACTACTTGAAGGAGTTTAGTGATATTGAAGAACGAACGTCATATGAAGGAGACATTGTTAGCAAGTTTTGTCGTGTGACAACAAGCATTGCCAACTGCAAGGGCGCCTTGAAAATTACGCAGCAACTACAACGACAAGGCACATATAGCGGAAGAAGCCCCCGTCTTCAGTGACAGCAACTTCGTAAAGTATACTTGCCTCCAATACAAGCTTTAAGGTTGTCTTGAGTACAAACATAGGTGTTCTGTATTCAAGTATTTGTGCTTGTGTGTATGCGTGTTTGTGCGTTCAAACCTTCCAGATTACTAAAATACGCTTCGTCCGTTCTGATGTTTTCGTGTTCAGATATCATTTCATCTAAGATTTTGGAGCATTGAGAAAAATGCGAAATTCAACTCCAAATTACGGAGAATTGGGGATTTTCGAGAAGTAAACTCCAGTAAACGCCAAATTTCCACCCAAAAATAAACTCCCATAAACGCCCTCCAAATTTCAAGAAAAATAAACTGCGAAAACACGGTATCCTAGCGATTCCATAAAAAAATGCTACACGTAATTTGCGGGTTATCGACTCTATCTAGTCTTTCTCTCATATAGAGATACTCACGTTGCGCTGATGTACCTAGAACTTCTCTGTTATACAATATAGGCCTCCGAAAATAGCCCATGCTCTGGATAGTTTCGCACTGAGTAGGACTGAAGTTATAACATATGCCTGTTTATATACAGGGTGCCCCAACTATCGTTCACCAAGATTAAAAATATTCAGATAACAAGAAGCTGCAAGCAACCAAGGCAGTGTGATTTGCCGTCGCTTGGAGATACTCAAGACTGTTTTTGCATTTCGTCTACTATATAATTAGTCTTAATTATATATTCCAACTAAATGAAAAGTGTCAAGCAGAAAATTGTAGAGCAACATGAGAAACTCCCTATACAACTTTCTGTTGCTCAATACGTGCTACATGAAAGTGTTTTTCCAAGCGCGAAACATACCGAGCCGCAGTGTGAAGTAAACGTCTGGCGCTGTAGGTCGACCGCCTCAGCGAAAGATGCGAGCACCTAATGCACTACCTCAAGGTTCTTTTGTTCTTTCTTTCGCTCTCTCTTACTTTCCCTCTTTCATTCTTTCTTTCCCATGTTCTTTCTTTTTCTTTCTCTTTCTTTGTTGTTTTGTTTGTTCTTTCTTTCATTCTCCCTTTCTTTCCTTCTTGCTTTCGTTCCTTCTTTCGTGTTCTATCTTTCTGTCCTTCGTTATTTCTTTCTTTCGTTTCTTCATTCAGATTCAGCCATTGCACCTATGCTTGCTTAAGGGGGTATGACCCATTCCTGATGATTATATTTCTTGTTACAATGGACAAGACGCCCGTTTTTTTCGGATACGAGCCAATGCAGCAAGCCACTTAAGGCCTTCGCCTTAAAGATATATCGACAAGTCGGCTGTTTGCGCGGTGGAAGCCGTCTGCTGTCGCTGAAAATGAGTTCTCCAGCAACGGCTGTGTGTGGCATATGGCGTTGTGCTGCTGTGCTTGAACTCGCGGGTGCGATTGCCGCCACCGCGGCCGAGCTTCGATGGCATGAAATGCAGGAACACTGACGCGTATTTAAATGTATATCCGTGTTAAAGAGTCTCAGGTGGTCAAAATTATTCTGGAGTCCTACCCTACGGCGTGCCTCACAAGCACATCGTTGTTTTGGCAGGTAAAACACTAGAATTTACTTTTTAAGAACCAGTTCAGAACATGGGGAAATTTATTTATCTTCAATACTAGTAGTCTCATTATAGACACCGTTGCAGGTGGCTATAGTATACAACGGGAATATACCATTTGAAATGACATATTTCATTAAGGATAAATGTATGAGTCACCCACCTACATTGTACAGATAATAAATGGCGGAATGCTACATGCGCCTACAGGGTACTGTCTAAGAAAAAATATTCTAAATTTAAATAAAACTAAATACATAGAAAGCACGTCCACTAAATTGCAGAAATGTTTGATCCCCTTAACTTCCATTCCAGCTCCGCAACAAAATAAACGTTTCACTGAAGCGATTGCCAGACAGTATAAGCGTGACGGCATTCCCATGCAAAAGCGAGACACGCTATTTTCATGAGACGAAACTGTTTTTCTGAAAACTACATCAGCTTGAGCAGAGCGCGAAAATAGATAAGGTACATTTAAGGTATTGACGTACGCACAACGTGTAAAATTCAAAAGCGCCAATCTAACAAAATGCCAGGCCAAGAAATGTCGATGAAGCGACCGCAGCCATTTCAGTAAAGAGGCTCTCGCATGTCGCACTTCTGGACAGACTATTCGAAGAGGCTGCGACGACTTTCCAAAGCCATGCGTCATATAATATGGCTTTCATTGCCTATAGTCAAGACATGGCTCTGTGATGTTATTGGGGCCGTATCACTCCAGAAAAAGGGAGAAGCAGCACGCGATAGCACAAACACACATCGGACTTGTATTGACGTACACGACACAGATAACGGCACACACACGTGACAATGCCTCATTGGCGACATGCACTATCTCTATGGATCGGTGGATTATGATTGGCCTACAGTTCCGGCGAAAGCGTGTGTCGCCTTGTCTGAGACCTCGTGGAACTGATGCTGGCCAGCGGGGTCGGACAGCAGTGTCGGTCGGCGGATCGGACAGCCGTGTAGGACTGCCGGGTCGGACAGCTGGGTCGGACGGCCGGGACGGACGGCTGGGTCGGAATGCCGGGTTGGACGGCCGGGTCGGACCGCCTCGCGGGGCTCAGGTAGCCGGTCGCAGTCACCGGGTCGCGTTCACAGCTGGCGGGGTAGCCCTGTGGCCGCTCACCCGAACCCTCGACCGCCCCGGTTCAGGACCGCCAGCCCTCCTGGACCAGTGCCCAGCGGAAGAGCGGGGCGAGGTAACCTCCCAGCGGGCGACAGTGTTGCTCCGGGTGTGGCGTATTGGCGCGGGCGGCGATAGCTCTTATGGGCCAGACGCCCAGCGAGGAAGCTGTTTTCCGTCGACCGCCGAACCTCGCGCACTGCTCACGCCACGGGCCACACACTCTCGCGCCACGCTTTTCGAAGCGCCACTGCCGACGCTCCCAAATTGGTGTCGATGATGATGATGATGATGATGATGATGATGGCTCTCTTGCGGGTATTCGCAACGAGTCGCTGTCATCTTCGCCACCGCACGGCGCACTGTCTTCGTATGTTTATACTTTCCACTCCCGCGTACCATTTATTATGACAGGCTCACGTTCAGATGTAGAACTTCATGTTTGGTGAACTGTCTGACGAATAAAAATATGTTGCTTAGAACCTACAATATATTTAGTTGAATGCAACACTTCTCTATCCGTTCTTTTTGGCGTTTCTTCCTTGTACTTGGTATAAGGATCATCATCATCATCATCATCATCATCATCATCCTGGTTACACCCACTGCAGGGCAAAGACCTCTCCCATACTTCTTCAACAACCCCGGTCCTGTACTAATTGTGGCCAAGTCGTCCCTGCAAACTTCTTAATCTCATCCGCCCACCTAACTTTCTGCCACCCCTGCTACGCTTCCCTTCACTTGGAATCCAGTCCGTAACCCTTAATGAACATCGGTTATCTTCCCTCCTTATTACATGTCCTGCCCATGCCCATTTATTTTTCTTGATTTCAACTAAGATGTCACTAACTCGCGTTTGTTCCCTCACCCAATCTGCTCTTTTCTTATCCCTTAACGCTACACCCATCATTCTTCTTTCCATAGCTCGTTGCGTCGTCCTCAATTTAAGTAGAACCCTTTTCGTAAGCCTCCAGGTTTCTGCCTCGTAGGTGAGTACTGGTTAGACACAGCTATTATACACTTTTATCTTGAGGGCTAATGGAAACCTGCTGCTCATGATCTGAGAATGCCTGCCAAACGCACCCCAGCCCATTCTTATTCTTCTGATTATTTCCTTCTCATGATCTGGATCCGCCGTCACTTCCTGCCCCAAGCAGATGTATTCCCTTACCACTTCCAGTGCCTCGCTACCTATATTAAATTGCTGTTCTCTTCCGAGACTGTTAAACATTACTTTAGTTTTCTGCAGATTAATTTTTAGACCCACTCTTCTGCTTAGCTTCTCCAGGTCAGTGAGCATGCATTGCAATTGGTCCCCTGAGTTACAAAGCAAGGCAAGGTCACAAGCGAATCGCAAGTTACTAAGGTATTCTGCCTTAATTATTTTCCCCAGTTCTTCCCAATCCAGGTCTCTGAATACCTCCTGTAAACACGCTGTGAATAGCATTGGAAAGATCGTATCTCCCTGTCAGACGACTTTCTTTATTGGGATTTTGTTGCTTTCTTTATGGAGGACTACAGTGGCCGCGGAGCCGCTATAGATATCTTTCAGTATTTTTACATACGGCTTGTCTAAACCCTGATTCCATAATGCCTCCATGACTGCTGAGGTTTCGACAGAATCAAACGCTTTCTCGTAATCAATCAAAGCCCTATATAAGGGTTGGTTATATTCCGCACATTTCTCTATCACCTGATTGATAGTGCAGGGATAATTGTGTTATTATATGGTGCATGGTTTCCAACTGTGCTCTAACTTCCATGCAACGATAACTTTCCCGTTTAAAACATGTTATATGACCACCAGGGAATGCTTCGCCGGGACATTTAAAAAATTTGCCCAGCGCCCGTTGCGTTTGCTCTTGTGGTAAGAAAACGGGAAAAAAAGCTAGAACGGCAGGTTTGCGCCACTTTGCAAAAACAGAAGCTAAATTTATTTAAGCGATTATTATACGGTCTTTGACGTGCAAAAAACACTTTATAATTATGAGGGATGCTGTAGTGGGTGACCCCGCATTAACTTTGAGCGCCTGGAGTTCACTTTCAAGCGTTTGTATTGGTGTTATTCACCAAGGAACGTAATTAACTTTAAAAGTAAGCATGTCCCGTACAAGAACACAACGGCACAACACGCATAACAACGTCCCATTCCCTGCCACCCAGCACCTCATTTCGTTTTTCCAGGGCTGTCGGGATTTTCGGAAAAGACACACATAAAGCATCTGCACACTTTCAAGCATTTCTTTGTGTAACTTTATACAAAAGCCGTAATAACCCACACGCTAACAGTTGTTCTGTACATTTGGATCCAATAGCATATCCCCCATCCCGATGAACATGAAGTCGCACTACAGTATTTAGCTCCATCACCAGACCGCACAATTATAGATCGGAAGAAAATGAGAAAATACCAATTTATCACGAATATCGCCAATCTTTCTTATTTCTCTACAGATGTTAGACTGCCTGCTGACACTTTCTACCACTCCTCATCCCCTTTCCATTTTCTTCGAAATGCTTACTAGGTGGCACATTCACTTTTTGACGACCGGCTGTAACGTACAAACTTTGTATTGCGCATGGAAAGACAGATAAAAATAGTCTTTAGTAATTTCCTGCGTAGCCCTTAACCAATTTAAACCACTTTAAACAATCCCCACCCATCACCCATAGCGTGCCCTCGATTCATAAAAATTTTAATTCATGTTATGCACTTATTTCTCCCAGTATAACCGCACAACATACTTAATAACATGCTCAGGTGTGCACCTACGCGTACTAACAGCGTTCTAGAAGTCGCGGAGACATCGAGACGGTAAAGGAAATGTCAGACAGCTAATATAGCGAAATCTCGGGCTTCTAGCTGCAACTGTACAATAAATGTATTGGTCAGGTCTTCATTACAGTACTTCCTGAACATATGCGCCAAATTAACAACAATATTAATATATGTTACCGCGCAGCTTTAGAGCACCAAGTGCGGAACCTATTGATAAGAATTCATTCTTTAATGCACGCAGCGCATTTGAACCGCGTTACAACTATTAGCTAAAGTTCAGGTGGCACTCAGTGCAAGGTCGTTGATGGTGATCTTTTTATTTTGCCCGTCAGAACATTATTTGCATATTTAGCATCATGATACTTTTGGCCACCGCCCAAATTGCCTTAAATTATGCTGCCTTAACCATATAGCGACATGGCGCGATCAACGTTTCGTATGACCACTTCGGGATGTGCCTCCCACTTTGGGCAGTGACTGAGTTGTTTGTTCACGTTCTACGTACGAGACACTCCTGTTGATAGATTTCCCGATAAACCTACCACTGGGTGTAGAACTTTGTTTCATGCCGTCGCAACAAAGACTAAGTGTAACGTACGTCACAATTTGCGCATTAGCAAGAAAGTGTTCAAGCGCATTCAGAAAATTCTGTTCGCACGCTCGAAAACGTAGGTGGCGTTTTCGTGATACGACAATATGATATTTCCGAGCTGAAAGCGAGAAGTCCTTCACTAAATATTCCTAAATACAACCCAGGTATTTCAAGTTGGTTAACATACATAACCTTGTTACGTGCATGAGTAATGGAATTAACTGTAAATTAGTGCTAATTTGCGCTTGCTGGTTGAAAATTGACATACCGAACAAACAGCGAAGACTCGCAGCTTTAGTGGTGTCTGTTTTTTTTTTATTGTAACGCTGCCTATCTCCTTTGCCTCCCGCCTTTTCTGCTGCACATTTACGTTCCTGAAGTAAAAGCACCAGATGACAGCCAGCGCATGCGTTGTCGACTTACAGTTGTTCTCTTCTCTGCGCTGTTTCTTCATTGCGTCACTGATTAAAACTTCATGAAGAATATTCTGCCAACGCAACGAGGCACGTCCGCCTACATGTACAGATATACACATGTGCCATGCCCATATAGCAAGAGCAGTCCATTGCCTCCGCTGTTGCGACACCCTTCTCAAGATAAACACGGTTGATTTTAGTTGAGGCTATAGACTTGTTGAGGCTATACAGGGAAATGTTCCCGCATTTTCCTTGATAGTGCTTTGTATATTGTTTTCGTTTTGAGAAGCACGGAGATTTAAGAGATTTCCTGTGAAACTCACGGGTGCGAAATTTGGCCTTCCATTGTGTCAACCACCATTTCATTTATGTGCCATTTCAAGATGAACTTGTGCAAAAACTGTTGTGCCAATAGCCAAGGGCTAGTTTAGGCCCATAATAAATATACATACAGCAGCACCTACAAGACATAAGTACAATGTTAGTGCTTAGTGATATGACAAGTAGAAAACATGCAAATAAACAAGATAAACAGCATTTTAAGTATATATATATATATATATATATATATATATATATATATATATATATATATATATATATATATATATATATATATATATATACAAGCGAAGATGCGGAAATTCTTTTATGCGGCTGTATAGGCAGGTGAAAAAGCGGGCACCATTATTACTATGAAAAATTGCGAAGTAAAATAAACAAAAATTAACCAAGTATCTTAAATAAGTCATCTTTTTAATAAAAGAAAGCCGCACTTCTACTTCTTGGTATCAGTTAGTTGGAAAAGAAACTGCAGCCTGTTTTTTCGTTCTTTTTGGCATCGTTGAGTTCCATGCCAGCCTCACATTTCGTTAGAGCAGTGGAGTTTTTTCCGTAGACAACTGCCTCAATTGTTATGCAATTTTAAGGCATGCAAAAGTATTATGAAATACAAAAATTAACTAGGAATTGTGATTATGCGTGCCACTAGATCTGGATGGCTTTTGGAAGTGACCGTCAACATGTGTGAATATTATAAATATTTGAAAGAGCTTCCTTATTTGCGTAGTTCTCAAACCGTACCATGGTAGAATCTGCAGAATAAACAGCACTAATAATTGCAATTCTGCAATGTTGAGAGGACAAAATGAAGTTACAGCAAAAAGGAGAAAGCTTTTGCAAGTCAAGGCGCTTAAACAAGTCAACGTAGTTTTCATGACTTGTATGTCGAGTGAAGCATTATACCAGTGATGGGCGAAGCACCAGAGCTGGATTTTCCCCTAATATTGGTACTATGCAGTTCTATAAATTTTCACTTTAAAATTGCGAGTTAAATTCATGCTACAGAATGATTCAATGTGTCACTATCACAATGTTGGGCACTCCGCGTTAGAGAAATAAGCGCACAGCTCTTACAAGGTTCCTCCTATTATTAACGCATTGAGAAGCACATGACAACGTAGAGGTATCCTTGTGATTGCCTTGTTAAGTTCCATTTCGTGCTCGATACTTGTATTTCGCAGTTTGTTTGCTGCTTTGAAACACTTCAGGAATAAAATAAATGAAACCTGCCGAACGCGGTCACTTTCCTGTACAAGACTACACCAGAAGCTAAGACTACCCACACAGCCACTTGACATTCCACACAGGTTGTTCAGAAATTCGAAAGGGCTCGGGCCATTCATAATTATCCCAACATGCGCTTTACCCGGCTCTTTCAAGGAGGACTGCCCTAAGAAAGCAGTACGCCAGCTCCAAATGAAACCTCCAGAGAGTTTCGGGCAAAAATATTTCAATGCAGATGACGCACGAAGAGATTTTTCCGTATGCCCTCTTGTTTCCTTGCTACGGTCTCATGTCTGGCAAGTTGATGTACAGAGTGATGAATGACGTCAAGAAATACGTCAGGTTTATTAAGAGTGCTTGATATCAGAGGTCTTTGAAATACCTTCAAACGCCTATTTGTTGTGCCCTTTAGTTGTTTAGGCGTTTTGGTCAAATAAACATAGCAGTGTGAGTGATGCTGCGTTGTACACATGACAATGCCATTTGGTTCTCTGCTGGCGTAGATGAAAAACGTCCGTAGATTGTATATAACAAGTAGGCAAAAACAAAGCAAGTTTATGATTTTGGCTTATGCTCAATGAAAAACTGGACATGGCTGCGTGTAGTAATGGCCTATAGGAACCCTAGTTGGAGCACTAGTAAACCAGTAACTTCATGCTGTAAAGTAAAACTCAGTGCAACCTTTAAGTCGTTCTCCCTAGTATTAAGAGGTGCACAGATAAGAGTTCATATAGATGAATCCAAATAAATGAAGGCAGGAGTTGCAAGCATTTAAAAGATAGGAACTGAGCAGACAACAAAACTTTCAGCAGACACAATCAGAGCATGATTTTCAAGGCGAAGCGATGACTCCCTGCTAGATCTGCAGAGATATGCTGCTTGGGACACGGAGTGGTCACCTTTACCGAGTGCTACGACGAAACGTGGGGTTGATGCGACTAATGCATATTTCGGAGTGAGCTCTGGAAGTACCCTTACAATGTGACAAGACAAGAGACGCAACTATGCATTCCTTTTTCTTGCGCCTATACCAGCGTATGTGCTGTGGCTAGCATATCGTGAAGCATTCGTGAAGCTATCGTGGCTAGCATATCGTGAAGCCCACGTCGCAAAGTTATTTTATTGCGATAATAATTATGTGGACACTCCAAGCGAAATTTTGCCACCGTCGTCATCATCGACGTTAGCGTGGCGCTCTTTATGGATGCTTGGGTATGCTGAGTAGCTGCTGTATTATCGAAATGCAAAGTTGTTCTGACCAGCTATTGTGGTGCTGATGGGATCGTTTCTGAGAATTTTTAAATTTTTATAGTTCCAGCCGGCATAGAGCATTCACACCGTATACTACTAATCTTAAAACTTCCCAGGCAAAAACTGCTAAATAATATTAGGGCTAATAGGGAGAAAGAGATTCAATTTCACTGGCAATGGCGCCAATTATTACTGAATATTAAGTATTCAACATTACAAAAAATATAGCCAAAGCAAAAGTGTCAATGAGAAAATTGTAGACCATCCTGAAAAATTTCCGATCCATCTTCCTCTTGCTTTATATGTCCTACATAAGAATTTTTCCAAGGCTGAAACAAAGCCATTGATGACGTTCAGAAAAAAATAAGAAGTAACCAAATGGAGGACAAATATTCCCTGTCATTTTCCAATATTTGAATGCATAATTAACTCAACTGAGGACGATAAAATCGTGTTTCCATCTTATTTTAAGGCGCTATTATCCATGTAGATAGTGCAGCATCTTGTGAAGCAGCATTGCCTGTCCACAGCCCGCTCTGTTGCACAGGGCAAGCACTACTTTACCTGTTTGGTGTACCTTACGCGTCCTACTCGTTCTTGTGACCCTCCACAAGAAATGGCACAGTTGTCATTTTCGCGGAATCGACATGGTTATATCCATCGGTACGCTCTAAAATTGAAAACACCTGAAAGAAACACACCAGCGAATCTTAACTGCTATTATAAGTGTGTTGCCTAACGAACTAGCCCAAGTTATTCCATTCTTTTAAGTTTTCGCCTACTTGCTACCATGATAGACCGTTTTGTACCAATTATATGCAAATCTTGTACTGTGCGAATCGGTTTAAACGAACTTTTCATTGGTGTTTGTGAAGAACATCTTCCTTATCAGTGACCATTTACAAATAGAGACCGTGCAACCAAGTTGAACTTATTTTGTTTAAGAACCGCTTCACTCAACATAAACGTGTGGCACTTGATCATGCACAGGCCGCGCATGCCTGCGATTCTACGACCACGACGGCACGGTATTGGCTCCACGGCCACGATGGAATAATGACAAACGCATGAGGAGAATGAGACGGCACTGCAATAACTACAACAACATAACGACGACTGCAAGACGGAATGACGATGACGGCATGACGATCGAAGGGTAAAGGCGCCCGGGTGACGGCAATATTATGATGACGACGGACTGGCGATAGCCTGAAGCCAGTGCTGGAATCATGCTGATTATATGACTATGACGTTATGACGATGACGGCGGGACGTTGGTAGGAAGCTGCTGAAATGACAGTGGCGCCATTACAGTGGGATGATGATGCTAAAATGATTGTAATGGTGGAAAGACCAAGGCATGATCACAATGATATGACGAAGGCGGAGCCACTACAACAGAACGTCGTAGGTCGAATAGCGACAACGGCACGATGGCGACTCTGTAACGACGACGCAATGACGATAATGGCATCACGACGACAGGATGGCGATGACACAGTAACGGTGATGACGTGAAGGCAGCGATATGACAACGCGTTGACGGCGACAGAGTGAAGACGACAGAATAACGATGACGATGAAAACGAAGGAATGATCGTAATGGCCGGAACGCAATGAAATTACGACGACAAAATGACGACGAAGGTATGACAGCGATGGTGTGTTTCTTATTGAGCTCACGTCCGCACGTGTGTGGATCCCCTCTACATACCGCAGTAAGTCTGACGTTTGTTCAGCCTTTGTCCGGTACAGGCCATTGGTGCAATACTTCATCCAGGAGCGAGCACGGATGACAAAGGTACAATAATGGCGGCGTGATGACGATGACAATATGTCGACGACGGTGTGTGAACAACGACGTGACCAGGAGGGAATGATAATGCTGGGAGTACTGTGCTGTGTGTATCCTACAAGGTGAGACTGCAGCAGCAGCAGTAGCAGAAGCAGCATTATCGAGAAAGTGGACGAACGAGGTTACGAAAGGGTCGTTTATTGCAACAAAATGCCACTGTCAGCATCCTAAGCATTCAGTTTTTGTTTGAAATAGTCACGTAAAGTAGGCGGAAACACATCGAAAGAATTTCTGGAGTGCTCCTGCCTACAATTTGGTTTAGGTCGCAGAAGTCAGAAAACCAGTACCAGTAGCCATGCTCAAGAATGAGTTTCCCTAAGGTCACTAAGCAGTGCGTGTAAATAAAATGTCATCAACGTATGCCCTGCCATCTTCTATTCTTGTTGCTGTTTCTGATCGCTACTCCCATTAAAAATGTTCAGTCAGCAAATGTTTCAGAATGTACACATGTCCGTGGGCGTCAAATGAATCTCTACATAAAAGACATCAGTGTTGCATAGAGAAGCCATTGATACGGCCTACAATTCCTCATGATAAATATATCACGCTGCGTCTCAGTCACATTCCATTTCTCATTCATTCTGCGATTTTTTATACCGCACATGAATGACGTATTCTCATCAATAAAAATTTGGCATCGAAGAAATCGTTATTCTCTTTTTCCTGCCGATGGTGGTCATTCTTTTTGTCCTGTTGCACTGTACTGATCCTTCTGTCCCTATATTTATTACGCGTTGCTCTAATGCATTATCTCTCTGTCGTCGCAAAACGGTTGCTTAGGTACTTTGTATGCAAGACGTTCATTCTTGCTGTGTGCTGTTACGAATCAATTTTTCTACATTGAATGCGTTGAATTTTGCTTGTACAACTATAGCATTGTACTTTATTAAAGAGGCGTTGTTTATTTTATGCCAAGTAACTATGCAAAGAAGTGCGAAGTGACAAAGCTAAGTTAATTCCAAGTAATTATGCATTTTCTGAAAATATTAGAGGAACGTACATGCGTGTCTGTTTATGTGCGAACGTTCAGTGAAGAAGAAATCGGATGTTGATATTCTTGATGTAGTCAGAGAAATGAAAGTGGAAGAAACGTTTGCTGACTGGTGGTGTTTGTAAAGATTACTTGAGCCACTAACAAATTCGCGACGTGCTTCCTAATAATGCGCATTCACATTACCCGGAGATCAGGTTCGATGACATTTTTCCAAGCGACGCGAACCTACTGCATTACGGAATCTTAAACGTAGTGTTACAACTACCTCAGCACTCTTGGAACAAACATTACCATTGCAACAGATGCATCAAAGTACGAGAGAAAGGCTGGCATTGGAATATGTTGTGCTGCACTGGACTGGTGTTTTTCTTTAACATTGCCTAATTTTGTGCTCATTTTTCTGGCCGAGGTTTTAGCAGTAATCCTAGCTTTACGTAAATTAGACTAAATTATACAACAGCTGCTATTCTTACTGACCCCCTTTCAACATCCCTTACCGCTACTAATGATTCACCCATGCTAAAGATATCCCACTTGCTAGTTCTTGCCCATGTGCAATGTGCTAAATCCATATATATACGCAAATTCATGCTCCCTATTAATTTGGAATAATCCACCCATTTCTTGGTTAATCCCCCATGTGTGAACCTACACGGGTGTGGCTCCAGGGGAGCCACACACGTGTAGGCAGCAACAGCAACAACGACGACGACAACAATTAAATTGGTGACGATGTAATGAACACAACGGCGTGATGACTGCCTGACGACAATGTGGGGCAGCCCTAGATTGACCACGTCGGTATGACTATGGTGGAGTAACGTGGACGGCAAGACGACAATGGTATGGTTATTCTGGAATAATGACGGCACAGCGACAGCATGTAGAAGCCGGAATGACGAAGACTTGATGACGACTGCATGGCCAAGCTTAGATAATCACGATATAGTGACGACGACACATCAAGTATAGCTAACATGATGACGACACAGTCGCTACGTTCGCGTGATGACGATGGAATGGTGCGTAAGCACGATTACAGGTGTTTGTAATCAGACCACATGAAGCTTGATATATATATATATATATATATATATATATATATATATATATATATATTGTCAAGAGGCGTTATCGTTCGATTGCTAAAACGCTCAGATAGCAGAGCACCGCAGCGAGAGGACACAGAGCTTCGGCGACACAAGCACAAGCCTTCCAAGCACTCGTCGTCGTCGTCTATCTCTAAGCAGTGCCTACTGCTCATTCTTCTTCAGTACAATTGCCTCCCCGGGGAAGAGGAGCCGTCTCGGCGACCTACGGGCAAGATAGCACAGGTGGGTCAAAGTAAGGCTTGAGTCGCTGAACGTGCACGATTTCGCGCCCTCGGCGGCGCTTATCGGAAGACGGCTCAAGGGGTTCTACCATATAGTTCACAGGAGACGTTTGACTGATGACACGGTAGGGACCCTGGTACTTGGACACAAACTTGGGTGAAAGTCCAGGACTGGTAGCGGGAACCCAAAGCCAGACTAGTGAGTCAGGGGCATAGGGTGCCGGAGAAGAGAGAATATACCGAAGGTGCTTCTGTCGCTGCTGATCTTCCGAAGTAAATGTGCGGGCGAGCTTCCGGCACTCTTCCGCGTGTGCGGCAGCCTCAGACAGGGTAGCAGCCTCCGTTGTGTCAGGGCGATACGGAAGGATGGTGTCCATTGTGCAGGAAGGCTCGCGTCCGTAAAGAAGAAAGAACGGGGAAAATCCTGTAGTGGTCTGTGTGGCGGTATTATAAGCGTACGTCACGAAGGGGAGAATTCGGTCCCAATTGGTTTGGTCAGATGCGACGTACATGGCTAACATATCGCCAAGAGTGCGGTTAAGGCGCTCAGTCGTGCCATTGGTTTGCGGGTGGTATGCAGTAGAGGTACGGTGAATTACGTTGCATTCCTTGAGCAAGGCTTCTATAACATCAGACAGAAAAACGCGGCCTCTGTCACTCAGCAACTCTATGGGGGCTCCATGGCGAAGTATGATGTTACGCAGAACGAACCAGGCAACATCCCTCGCAGATCCGTTGGGCAGAGGCGAATTTTCGGCGTTGCGTGTGAGATGGTCAATCGCCACTATCACCCAGCGGTTGCCATCTGAAGTACTCGGAAGGGGCCCATAAAGATCAACTCCGACCCTGTCAAAGGCCCGTCCTGGACAAGGCAATGGCTGCAGTGGAGCAGCTAAGGCATGAGGGGTATTTATGCGGCGTTGGCAAGCGAGGCAGGAGCCGGCATATTGGCGGACGAATCGGTACATGCCGCGCCAGTAATAACGAATTCGCAGGCGCGGGTATGTTTTGAGTAGTCCTGCATGTGCGCATTGCGGGTCGTCGTGAAACGCTGCACATATATCTGAACGTAGATGCCGAGGAACCACGAGTAACCATTTGCGCCCATCCGAGAGGTAGTTACGGCGGTACAGGAGCCCGTCACGAACAGCAAAGTGGTGTGCTTGGTCACGCAATGCACGGCCAGTAGAAGGCCCTGATGGGTCTGACAGAAAAGCCAGCAGGGCAACAATCCATGGATCATTCTGCTGCTCCGAAAGCATATCCGTGGCGGTGAGGGAGGACTCGCATATTTGTACTTTCTGATGATTGGGCTGGCCTGACACTGGGGAGCGAGACAAGGCATCCGCGTCCGAGTGTTTGCGGCCAGAGCGGTACAGCACTCGAATATCATACTCTTGGAGGCGAAGCGCCCATCTAGCGAGGCGGCCTGAGGGATCTTTCAAGAACGACAGCCAGCAGAGTGCATGGTGGTCCGTGATGACGTCGAACGGGTGGCCGTAGAGGTAAGGACGAAACTTAGTTATGGCCCAAATGATAGCCAGGAATTCCGCTTTTGTGAGTGCGCGGCTAGCGAAGGCAACAACGTATTCATCGAAGATAGTCTTTCGTTGTGCAAGAACAGCGCCAATGCCGACGCCACTGGCATCCGTGTGTATTTCTGTCGGTGCACTTGGGTCAAAATGTCGGAGTATGGGGGGTGAGGTTAGAAGACGGCGCAGCGTCGTGAATGCGGCATCGCAAACTGGAGGCCAGGCCAAGAGGTCGTGGTTACCCGCGAGAAGCTGCGTCAATGGCGCTATTATGGTGGCGAAGTTTCGGATGAAACGACGAAAATAGGAGCATAATCCGATGAAGCTGCGGAGTTCTTTTGTGGTCTTTGGTCGTGGGAATTCGGCAACGGCTTGGAGTTTGGTTGGATCTGGGAGCACACCATCTTTCGAAACAACGTGGCCAAGGATGACTAGCTATCGGGCAGCGAAGCGACACTTTTTTAAGTTGAGCTGGAGTCCAGCATCGGCAAGGCAACTGAGCACGCGTTTGAGGCGGAACAGGTGAGAAGAAAAGTCTGGGGAAAAGATGAAAATTTCATCTAGATAACAAAGGCATGTCTGCCATTTAAGGCCCCGGAGGATGCTATCCATCATTCTTTCAAATGTTTCAGGTGCATTACAGAGGCCAAAGGGCATCACGGTAAACTCATATAGGCCATCAGGCGTAACAAATTCTGTTTTCGGGCGGTCTGCGTCAGCCACGGGGACCTGCCAATAACCGGATCGTAAGTCTAAGGACGAAAAGAATTCAGCGCCTTGGAGGCAGTCGAGTGCGTCGTCGATACGGGGAAGAGGATAGACATCTTTCCGGGTTATCTTATTTAGACGCCAATAGTCCACACAAAAACGAATAGTCCCATCTTTCTTTTTGACCAGCACTACCGGGGAAGCCCAGGGACTGTGTGATGGCTGTATCACGCCGCGTCGAAGCATGTCTCCTACGTGCTCATCGATGGCGCGGCGCTCCGTCGCGGACACACGGTATGGACGTTGGCGTAGCGGTTCGTGGCTGCCGGTGTCGATGTGATGAACGACTGTAGAGGTACGTCCTAAACATTGTTTTTGGAGGTCGAAAGAAGTTCGAAATTGGTTAAGGAGGTCAACGATCTGCGTGCGCTGACTCGGAGTGAGGTTAAGGTCAATAAATGGAGCAAATGTTCGGTCACATGCAGGCGCAGGCGCAGAGGCAGGGAGAGCCATAGCATCAGCGTGAAGAGGAGTCGAGTCATCAGGCACATCGTACACAGTGCTCGTGTCGAATTCGTCAGCAAAGCCGAGGCACTCGCCTCGATGTAAGCTTGATGGACACGAAAACGGATTCCAAACGTATAGTGCGCTGGAGCCGTGGCGAAAGGGAAGGAGGGCAAAGGGAAGCAAGAAGGGATGACGGCGTGCAGCAAGTTGAGATGGCGTGAAAAGAACTGTGGAATCACAGAAAGCAGCACAGGAAACGGGTACAAGGGCGGCAGAGAAAGAAGGGATATCAGCGTCGGTGGTGACGAACACCCGAGCAGAAGGTGGAGGCAAATCTTCAGAAGGACTGCCGCAAAATGGAGTCAGCGCAAGTTCCGCACGGGCACAATCAATAACAGCGTGATGAGATGAGAGGAAGTCCCATCCTAGAATGATGGCATGAGAGCAGCGGGAAAGAACAACAAACTCAGTGTGGTGTAGACTCTCTTGTATGGCGACACGGACGGTACATGTTCCTAAGGGCTCAATTGGCTCACCGCTTGCTGTACGTAGCGAAATGACAGAAAACGGCGTCGCGACTTTTCGGAGCGTACGGCGAAGCTGGTCGGCAATCACGGACACGGCGGCACCCGTGTCGACAAGCGCGTGAATGGCGACACCTTCGGCAAAAACTTCAATGATGTTCGTAGGCAATAAACGAGGGCTTGAGCAGTTCGAAGAGATCGCAGTTCTTGCCTCCGGAACTGCGCCTTCTAGTTTTCCTCCACAGTTGCAGGGCGGCGGACGATGGGGGAGAGGGAACGTCGACGGGAAGATAGAGACTGACGTGTGTTGAAACTTCGGGGAACAGGAGATGAAGGAGCGAAGTGCGGAACTGGTGGCGAATAGCGGGACTGGGAGTCAGTAGTATCCCCTTGACATCTCGCAGTATCAGGAGGATACCAGCCCCGCCGGCGGCAGAACCGTGCCACGTGGTCAGCAAAGCCACACGCGAAGCAGATCGGCCGGTTGTCTTGGGTACGCCACGGATTATTATCAGAGGGCCTAGGTAGCGGTGCACTGTTTTGAGCTGGGCGTAGGGGCTGCGGAGGCGCGCAGAAGCCGCTCCTGGGAAAGTAGTCCGCAGCTGGAGAAGGCGAGGCGTAGAAGCCGCGTGTGGGGGTGCAATGTGCAACTTTAGGCGGTGGTCTTGGCCTGGCGACGACTGCAGCCTACGTAAGCGGAACCGGCGCTGAGGGTGGCTGATTAGCGAGAGGTAGTGCATCGCTGACTTGTTCGTGTATGACGCGTCGGAGTTCCGGGGACAAAGAGGGCTCAGACGACTGGGTAGCAGGCAGCAGTGACAGTTGGCGCGCGACTTCTTCGCTAACGAATTGCTTGATTTGGTCGAGGAACGAAGAGTGGGCGGGAGCAGCACTGGAAGTGCCAGTTAAAGCCGCAATCGTGTCGTCGGGCGCGGCAGCTCGGCGCGTAGTAAGGCGTTGTTTCCGAAGCTCATCGTAGCTCTGGCACAGTGTAATCACATCGTCAATCGTTTGAGGATTTTTCGATAAGAGCATCTGGAAGGCGTCATCCTCTATGCCCTTCATCACATTCTTGATCTTTTCAGAGTCGGGCATGGCGGGATTAATGCGCCGGCAAAGGTCAACTACGTCCTCAATGTAGCTTGTGAAGTTTTCACCCGTTTGCAGAGCGCGACTACGCAAGCGTTGTTCTGCGCGAAGCTTGCGCACAGCAGAACGACCGAAGACCTCTTTGAAAGAATGGGTAAATGCTGTCCAGGTGGAGAGGTTGGATTCGTGATTCCGGAACCAGAGATTAGCGACTCCAGAAAGATAGAAGATGACGTTAGTCAGTTTAGCTTTGTCATCCCATTTGTTATGCGCACTCACGCGATCGTATGACGACAGCCAATCCTCCACGTCATGGTCGTCGTTGCCGCTGAAGACTGGAGGATCTCGTTGGCGTAGAGCACCGGAGCAGACGACAGGCGATGCCAGGGGAGGATCGGGCTGCGCGGCGTCCTGAGGCATGACAGAGACGGTAGGGAGCGTCCGGCTGCGGAGTTCCAGATTTGGGAAGGGCCCAGCACGTCCACCAAATGTCAAGAGGCGTTATAGTTCGATTGCTAAAACGCTCAGATACCAGAGCACCGCAGCGAGAGGACACAGAGCTTCGGCGACACAGGCACAAGCCTTCCAAGCACTCGTCGTCGTCGCCTTTCTCTAAGCAGTGCCTACTGCTCATTCTTCTTCAGTACAATATATATATATACATATATATATATATATATATATATATATATATATATATATATATATATATATATATATATATATATATAAACGAGAAGAAAGCGCGTTAACCGAGGGGCCCGATGTTAATTAGTCATATCATAAGAAGCCAACAAACTCACACCAAGCACAGAATAGGGGAAATTACTTGTGCTTAATAAATGAAACAAAGAAACGATAAATTAATGGAAGTCAAACTGGATGAAAAAACAACTTGCCGCATGTGGGAACCGAACCCACAACCTTTGCATTTCGCGTGGGATGCTCTACCAATTGTGCTACCGCGGCGCCGTTTTCCCATCAGCTTTCTTGGGTATATATGTGTCCTAGTAGAACCCTGGGAGTGTTAGCCAGCGCCACCACTCACAGACCTTGGCGGCGGATGTGGAAAGGTCTTTTTGCCGCAGGCGACAAGAGAAGTGATCTTTTTGTGTGAAAGCCACTGGTCAACAAACCCACATGTGCTACCTGAAGGCGCCAATGTTGCCGGATTCGAGACCCTCGTTATGTAACAAATTAGAAGAAAGGGGGTTGACCGAGGGGCACAATTTTTATTAGTCATATCATAAGAAGGCAACAAAGACTGACACGAAGGACAACACAGGGGAAATTACTTGTGCTTAATAAATGAAACAAAGAAACGATAATTTAATGTAAGTTAAAGTGGATGAAAAAACAACTTGCCGCTGGTGGGAACCGAACCCACATCCTTCGCATATAGCGTGCGATGCTCTACCAATTGAGCTGACTGGTTTGGGTTCGGATCCCTCCTGCGATTAGTTGATTTTGCATCCACTTTAACGTCAAATATCGTTTCTTTGTTTCATTTGTGAAGCGCAAATAATGTCCCCTATGTTGTCCTTGGTGTCACTGCTTATTGGCTTCTTATGATATGACTATATATATATATATATATATATATATATATATATATATATATATATATATATATATATATATATATATATATATATATATATTTATATATATATATATATATATATATATACAGGGTGTTTCAGCGAACACTTTCAAAATTCTTCTAAAGCTGCCTGTGGCAGATATAAGAATTCTAGTTCGCGAGCTGCTCTACTCGAAGCGTTGCACAATACGTGCACACAGAATTGAGATGCAAAATTGATTAATTAAGGAAAATTCACTAATTAAGGTTTTCACTATTTATAATATGGCCCATTTTGCAATTTACAAATTCTAACCGTGGAGTGCGCAAGGCGCATTCACTCGGTAGAAATTTTCAAGATGTCACCAGTTTAAAGATATAAATTCCCGAACTTCGCGGGGAAATGCATTGGTGTTCCAGTTAATTCTTTAACAAAACGTCGTTTCATGCACAGAAGCACACAAGTAACTGGAACGCCAATGCACTTCTCCACGAAGTTCGGGAATTTATATGTCGAAACTGGTGTTGTCCTGAGAATTCGTTCCAAGTGAATCCGCCTTGCAAAGTCCATTGCTAGAATTTGTTAATTGCAATATCGGCCATAAGTTAATTAGCTAAAATTTAATAAGTGAATTCTTGATGATGATGATGTGTGGAGTTTTATGGCGCAAGGGCCAGGTGTGTCCAAAGAGCGCCATGTCTGTGGTAATGAGTTCGCGGTGTAATTATGATTGCTATGAAGTTGGTGTGAGGTGGCTGTAAAGAGGCCTAAAAATATACGCTCTAAAGTGCGTAAAATCTGTATGATAAAATTATGGCGATGACGTATGACTTGTAGAATGAAAATTTAGATGCATATAAAAAGAATGATACGATAGGTAAAATATATCACGATTATAAGAAATGCCAGAGCACTACTGCCTCCCTAGAGCCCTTGAAGCACAAGGGCCTGGAGGCATGTGCTACGCAAAACAATTATCGCAGTGGCATCCTCTCGAGAGAGGAGGCGCTGCGAATTCATGGGACTAATAACATGTAAGACGACATCTCTGAGGAAACCTAGGACACTGTTTGCATTAAAAAGCGGTTCTGGACCGAGAAACATTAGAGGATGAAGAGGGATGTGCCGGCGGTATGCTAAGGAAAAATATCTCTTTCTCTCAGATTCGGCTTCCCGACACTCCAGGAGGACGTGGAGTACGGTCAGCCTCTCCCCGCATCTACCACAGGTTGGAGGCTCACTTCCGGTGAGTAGAAAATTATGGGTGCCAAACGTGTGTCCTATTCTGAGACGACAGAATAGGGCATCTGTTCGGCGCGATTTTGTAGTAGAGGGCCAGAATCCTAACTATGGTTTTATCAGGTGGAGCTTATTATCCGTTTCCGCATCCCACATGTGTTGCCTGTGATCTCGCAGCCTCCTTCGCAAGAAAGGCCTCAGATCTGTGACAGGCACCGCAGCGGTAGGGTTAACAGCTTGCAATGTGATTGACGTGGCCATCTCGTCCGCCAGAACGTTACCTTCGATTCCCCTATGGCCAGGGACCCAGCATATTACGATATTCTGGTTCGATCTGTACGCTTTACACAAGAGGGAATATAGTTCATTAAGTACTGAATTTTTGTGTGTATAGAGTGACATCAGGGCCTTCACGACACTTAGGGAGTCTGTGTATATCGCTGACTTTTGGAGTTTTGATTTTCTTATATGCTTCACGGCAGACAGTAATGCGTAGGCCTCGGCCGTAAATATACTTGTTTCCGTGTGTAGTACATCGGATTCTGAGAAAGATGGGCCGACGGCAGCATACGACACCCCGGCATTGGACTTCGAAGCGTCTGTGTAGAACTCTGCGGAGAAGTGCTTGTGCTGGAGTTCTAGGAAATGAGTTCGTATTTCGATCTCTGGTGCGTGTTTTGTTATTTCTAAAAAGGATATGTCACATTCTATGACCTGCCACTCCCAAGGCGGTAACAACTTGGTCGGATGCATTAGGCGAAGCTCGAGGAGTGGGACATGTATCTCATCACTAAGCTCCCTCACTCGAAGCGAGAAAGGCTTTCTTACAGAAGGACGATTATGGAATAGTGTAGTGCAGGTCATATCGTTAACAGTGTTAAAACATGGATGTTGATGATTGGAGTGTATATTCAGGAAATATGTAAGGCTGATGTAAGTTCTCTGTAGATGGAGCGACCATTCATTTGATTCCGCGTATAAGCTTTCAATCGGGCTTGTTCTGAAAGCACCAGTGGCTAAGCGGATACCTAGATGGTGGATAGGATCTAGGATCCTTAGTGCGCTCGGAGCGGAAGAGTTATATACGACGGCAGCATAGTCCAATGGTGATCGAATCAGGCTCTCATAAACATTCATCAGACACTTCCTGTCGCTACCCCATGTTGAGTGGGATAGAATATTAAGTAGGTTCAATGTCCTTAGACATTTTTCTTTAAGATATTTAATGTGCTGTATAAAAGTAAGCTTGGAGTCTAGTATAATACCTAAAAATTTGTGTTCTTTGTTTATGGGTATTTGATGTCCACACAGTTGAACACACGGATCTGGGACCAGACCTCTCTTTCTAGTAATAAGAACACAAGTGCTTTTGTGGGGGTTGATCGTAAATCCGTTTTCGTCAGCCCACTTGGAAACCATGTTGAGGCCCTGCTGTACCTGTCTCTCGCATACTGCGAGGTTGCAGGATTTAAAGCCTATTTGTATATAGTCTACATATACGGAATAAAAAATGGCCGGTGGCAGTGAAGCACGTAGTGTGTTCATCTTAACAAGAAAAAGAGTGCAGCTGAGCACACCTCCCTGGGGTACACCAGTTTCCTGCGTAAAAGGACGTGACAGTGCATTACCGACTTTTACTCGGAAGGTACGATTGGACAACTAGCTTTCTATTAGGGCGAGCATATTGCCACGGATGCCCATTCCCGACAAGTCTCTCAAGATTCCGTAGCGCCACGTTGTGTCGTACACCTTCTCCATATCTAGGAACACGGATAGGAAATATTGCTTGTGTAGAAAGGCGTCGCGAATGTTTCCCTCAATGCGCACAAGGTGATCAATTGTGGACCGCCCTTCCCTGAAGCCACACTGAAAGGGATCAAGCATTTGGTTTAATTCCAGGAAATGTATGAGTCGCCGATTAACCATTTTCTCAAACAGCTTACAAATGCAACTTGTGAGGGCTATCGGGCGGTAACTTGACGCCAACGAAGGATCTTTACCTTGCTTCAGAATGGGAATCACAATCGCTTCTCTCCATGCAAGTGGAAGATATCCAGCAGCCCAAATAGTGTTAAAAAGTGAAAGTCAGTTGTGTATCAATGTGTACGTTCTTAATTATGTCGTACATAATTGGGTCAGGTCCTGGTGCAGAGCTCTTGCATGTGATCAAGGGAGCTCTGAGCTCGGCAATGCTAAAGGGACGGTTGTAAGGCTCATTCTCTCGACCTTTTCTTGTTAATGGCTTACGTTCTTCTGTTTATTTGTATTTCAGAAAGGATTGTGTATAATTTCTTGGACTTGACACGCTCTCAAAATATTCCCTAAGTGAGTTTGCCTGGTCTTGCAGTGTATCTCCCTGTGCGTTTACCAGGGGGAGTGAATGTGTTTGCCGTCCTCTAATCCTATTTACTCTGTTCCAGGCTTTGGCCTCATCCCTGAACGAGTTAATACTTGATACAAACTTGAGCCAGCTTTCTCTTCTGGCCTGTCGGCGGGTTCGCCTGCCTTGGGACTTTATTTTTTTAAAGTTCATAAGATTCTCAGCAGTGGGAGAAGCGCGTAGCAACCCCCACGCCTTGTTGTGATTCTTACGGCCGATCCTACATTCGCTGTTCCACCACGGCACACGTCGTTTGCATGCCAGACCACTCAATTCGTATATGCATTTTGATGCGGCATCTATTATGAATGATGTAAGATATTCCACAGCCGCATCAGTTTCTAAAGAAGACATGTCGGCCCATGAGATGTTAGTGAGAGTTCGAAATTTCTCCCAGTCGCCTGTATCTATCTTCCACCTAGGAGCTCGTGGAGGAAGTTCATTTTCTTTAGATGTTCTTAGCAATACGGGGAAGTGATCGCTCCCGTAAGGGTTTCTCGTAACTTCCCATTCGAGTTCGAGCAGTAAAGAGGCGGAAACTATACTAAGATCTATTGACGAAAAGGTTCTGTTCGCAAGAGAGTAATATGTGGGTTCTTTCTTATATAGAAGGCACGCTCCAGAAGAGAAAGGGAACTGTTCAACGAGACGACCTCGCGCATCGACACGAGTCTCCCCACACGGTGCTGTGTGCATTGAAATCGCCAAGAACAACATAAGGTTCTGGCAATTCATTTATGAAGGACTGAAATTCATGTTTGCTTAGTTTGTAGTGTGGGGGTATATAAATCGAGCAAATAGTGATAAGTTTGTTTAGCAAAACTATTCGAACCACCACTGCTTCAAGGGCCGTTCGTAGCTATAAATGTTGACACGTTATGCTCTTTTGGATTACAATTGCAACACCTCCCGATGATGCGATTGCATCATCGCGATCTTTGCGAAAAGTAACATACTGTCGGAGAAAGTTTGTGTGTTGTGTTTTTAGGTGTGTTTCCTGTAGACACAGCACTTTTGGATTGTGCTTGTGTATAATCTCTTGCACATCATCGAGATTCCCGAGAAGACCTCTGACATTCCATTGGATGATTTGTGTATCCATATTTAAAGAAAAATTTGTGCTGTGTTTACGGAAACGGAGGTGATGCCTTAGGTTACAGAGCTCTTTCGAGACCCTGTGACGGGAGTTCTGCCCTTTCTGGAGCGTTCGAGGGAGCCTCGCCGCTCCTTAGGCGTTTGTTGCGCCTTGAGGACATGTGTAGTGTCCATTGCCTCTTGCGAGACGCCGGACACGTGCTCTTGCGAGCGGGAAGTTACCAGCGAGGGTCCCGCCTTGGAGGGCAAGACCCCTGCGCCCACCAGCCCGGAGGTCGATGGGGCTCCCTGGGGAATTTGGCTGCGCCGGCCGTTGCCAGCGCTGGAAGGGACCTGGGAGGTTGAGGCAGCCTCGGCTGCGCCCGCCTTCGGGGTCGATGGTCCCTTCTCCTCGGTTGACGGAGCAGCGCTAGCTGCAACCGCCGCGGGGGCAGATGGCGTAACTGCCGACTCACTGCCTGTGGGTCGGACAGCCGCCGGAGGCCGTTGTGACGCTGCCCCCTTACGCGCCACATCGGCAAATGTTTTCTCGGGCAGGTAAGATACCCGCCTGCGTGCCTCTTTGAAACTTATATTTTCTTTTACTTTAACTGTTACTATTTCCTTTTCTTTTTTCCAGGATGGGCACGACCGCCAGTACGCGGCGTGCTCCCCATCACAGTTTACCCAGTGGAGAGCATTCTCACAAGCTTCAGAGGTGTGTTCGTAGGCACTGCACTTCGCACATGTTTGGCGGCCTCGGCAGCTCTGCGAACTGTGGCCGAAGCGCTGGCATTTGAAACATCGCAGTGCATTGGGCACGTATGGCCTGACACGGAGCTTGATGTACCCGGCCTCGATTGACTCGGGCAGGACACTTGAACCAAACGTGATTATTAGGTGCTTGGTTTGGATCTCTTTACCATCTCGCCTCATCTTTATTCTTTTGACATTGATAACATTTTGCTCGCTGAAGCCCTCCAAGTGTTCAGCCTCAGTGAGCTCCAGCAAGTCATCGTCTGACACAACGCCGCGGGTGGTGTTCATTGTACGGTGCGGGGTTACTGTTATGTGGGTCTCTCCAAATGACACTAGTTGCGGTAGTTTTTCATATTGTTTGACATCGCGGAGCTCCAAGAGGAGGTCGCCGCTTGCCATCCTCGACACCTTGTATCCTGGACCAAAAACATCAGTTAAGGACTTTGAGACAAGGAATGGTGAAATGTTTCGCACTGCGTTGTTTGGCTTTTCAGAGTGAATAACGTGGAACCGGGGGAAATTCTGGATTTGGTGTTCGAAAAACTGAAATACATCTTCGGTGCGCCCTCGTTTCGGAGGGCGATCAGGAAGTTTGGGGAAAGAAGTTTCCATCAAGATATGTGTACATTCGGCAACAGCGCCGACCGCCCACCACGGAGCCCAACAAGGGGACGCGGCAGAGCTTGCATGCAAGTCTACACGACGCCAGTCGTACGCCGCCACTATAACCAAATATGGTGTACCCAAGGTTGGATAACCACACAGGGTTAACCCTTGCCGCCAAGAAGAAGGAAGTAAATAGAAGAGAGAAAGAGACAGGAAAGGTGGAAAGTAAGGGAAAGACGAAGGTTGTAGGAAGAGAGAGACAGGAAAAGGCGACTGCCGATTTCCTCCAAGTGGGTCAGCTTGGAGGTGCCGTCTATGTGAAGCCGAGGCCGAAGAGGTGTGTTGCCTCCGCCGGGGGGCCTTAACGGTCCAAACACCCAGCATCGGCTCAACCCCCAGGATCCCCTTTTCCGCAGACACGGCTAAGCCGCGCACGGCTACACGCGTGAGGGTCCAACCCTCATGTGCTCGGGTACGTGGTGTCGCAACACACCAAACGCCTGCTGACGCAGACGCCCCTGCGGGGAATAAGTGAATTCTTGTTAATTAATCGATTTTGCATTTCAATTAATTGTGCAAGTAGTACCGGCCGCTTCGAGAGACCGGCTCACAAACTAGAATTAAGCTCGTTCCATTTTGCCCTTCAACTACGCCAAAGATGCAACACGAGCGCCCCTTCGGGATATAATTCTTTCATAATATTTAACACTAGAGATGTGGATCGAATGAACGGGACATGATGCGAATACTAGTGCATGCTTGCTTTACTTGAGTGGAAGACGTTGAATAACTATTGCGAATTACCAGTAGGCATGCGTCGGCTATGCTGCCTTGACAAGCAAGAGCAAAGCGCTTTTATGCCGCACGGAGAGCATAGTGAAAGTGACCTACAACACTACGAGATGCTCCTAGTCGGTGTTTACGGAGGTCACAAAACGTTGTTTCTTGACCCAACTTGCTAAGCACGTGATTTCCCACCACATTGTCAAATGTGGTCCTCCCGTATGTTGCCGTCGTCGCCGCTTGTGCATTAATGGTCTAGCCGTCACTAATAGAACATTCGAACACTTGCTGCGTCGCGGCAATATTCGTTTCTAATCCAGCTCGTGGGCATCACCACTGCACCTTGCGTCAAAAGGTCCAGGTGAATGGCGCCCGTGCGGAGACTACGCTGCTGCCAACGCTAAAACCATTCGCGACAGCTACCCACTTTCCCCCATACTGAAATTTATATTTAATTTTAATCACTGCAACTTATTTAGCAATGTGCATCTTGTCAGGGCTTACCATGAAACAGTGGCTTAACTATTAAGACATTCCGTGTACTGCCAGCACGACACCTTCCGTTTCTGAGAGATTGTACACACGAGATTTAGCTTACGCAGAAGGTGAACTGTGATTGCACTGTGGTCTTCGTATCTATCGACGACGTTTTAATTGCTAGCGTCGCTTCGGAGTGCAAGTTGCGGCCCTCACGTCCACTTTAATATGCGCTCGTCACTAACATAAACGACGGGAACAGTGGCGCCCTCTTCAAGAGGCAACAACAACATTTTAGTGGCTCGCTGGCACCCGATAATGGGGTCGAGTTCGAAGCACAACCAACGCACTATTTTTTTCGAGAAACGTAATCGTAATGGTAATCTATGAAATCAATATAGAGAGGGTTATAGTATTCTGCGGATTTATCGATAACCTGGTTAATGACATGGATGTGATTCATCGTAGAGTAACCTTTCCGGAAGCCAGCCCCCTTGTTTGACTAAATTCCAGTGTTGTCCTTATTCTGTTGGAGATTATTTTGGTAAATATTTTATATAATACTGGGAGTAAGCTGACGTGCCTATAATTTTTTAGTTCATTAACGTCGCCCTTCTTGTGGATTAGTATAACGTTTGCATTCTTCCAGTTTTCTTGGACCCTTGCAGTCGATAGACACTTGGTATAGAGAGCCGCTAGTTTTCCTAGCATTATGTCTTCTCCATCTTTGATTAAATCAACTGTTATTCCATCCTCTTCTTCCGCTTTTCTCCGTTTCATGTCTTGCAAGGCCCTTCTCACCTTATCTCTAGCTATAGGAGGAGTTTCTGTATACTATTCATTACCTTTTCGAATGGAGTTCTCCTGAGTCCTCTGGGTGCTGTAAAGGTCAGCATAGAATTATTTCGCTGCTTTTACTACTTTTACTACATCTTCCATATTGCTGATGATATTACCCTGCTTATCATTTAGCGCATACATCTTGGCTTGTCCTATACCAAGTTTCCTTATCACTGATTTCAGGCTGCGTCCATATTTTACGGGTTCTTCAGTCTTTCTCACGTTATAGTTTTGAATATCACTTATTTTTGCCTTGTTGATCAGTTTTGACAATTCCGCGAATTCTATCTTATCTCTTGGGTTGGACACTTTCATTCTTTGTCGTTTATTAGGTCCTTTGCTACTTGGGAGAGCTTGCCTACTGGTTGCCTTGGTGCCTTGCCTCCCACTTCAATCTCTGCCTCTGAAGCCAGCCTCGTTACGGTTCCATTCATTACCTCTATGTCATCATCATCATCTCTCTGTTCTAAGGCTGCATACTTGTTTGAGAGTACCAGCCTAAACTTTTCTGCTTTTGCCCTTACTGCCTCTTTGTTAACCTACTTTTTCTTGACCAATTTTACTCTTTCTCTGTTTAAATTCAGGTGGATCCTGGCTCTCACTAAACTATGATCACTAAATTTTACCCTACCTATTAACTGAACAGCCTGCACTATGCTGGGAAACAAGTATGAAATCAATTTCATTTCTTGTTTCACCATTAGGGCTTTTCTAGGTCCATTTTCTGTTGCTACGTTTCTCATTTCATTGAGGAGGTTTAACCTGAATATTTATCCTTGTGTATAGGTGGCCATGCATGCACTGAATGTTATCATTCAATGAAACCGCCGAGAGCAGCAATCACAGACTCCACACGCTGCCGAAACCGACCGCAGGCTGGGATGAGGTATGTCTTGAGAACATTCGCCATTGCATCATCAATAGCTCCCCTGAGAGCCTCAAGGGTGTTATGTGGGTGCCTGTTGGACTCCCTCTCAACTACGCCCCCATACGTGGTAGTCCATAGGGTGGAGGTGTGGGTAGCTGGGAGGCCACTTGTTTGGAGTAACGTGGTCGCGAACGTTCTCGCCAGTTTATTCTTGCGTAGTGTGGGCTGTGTGGGATGGTGCAGATTCTTGCTGGAAAACATACAACCTCTCACGTGCAACAGCACTAATCTAGGGCTTCACAATCGTGCTCAGTACCTCAGTGTAAGCAAGAGCGCTAACTCTGGCACCTTGAATATAAAAATGTGGAGGCATCCCTGGTTTTCTCAGACAAGAACGGTCATCTACGCAAAGCATAAGACTTGTACCGAAGGTGCTCATGAACCACACGTCTGACAGTGTCCTCGTCAACTTCCACCTGCTTGACAAGGGCTCTTATCGACTTGCCAGGGTCTTCATCAATGATACGTTGGACGCGACTAATAAATTCGGGTGTCCTAATAGCATCATAACGCTGAAAATGTCGTTTCTTTCGTGAAACAGCGCGCACATCACTCTTGGGACTTCCCAATTCTTTCCGAATTCCGAACTTTGAACACGAATGATCAAGCAATTTTCAAGAATGTTGCGAACTGTGAATCAGGGTGTCCTGCAGCCAAGCACACAAGAATTGTATTCTTCTTCATTTCCAGAGTTAGCTGAAGTTCTGCGAAAGTTACCTGCAGGAAAAAAGCATATGCAGCTTATACGTACATAGATCAAGGAGGTCACGAAATGTGTGTTCTCAAATGCCTGGCGCACCCTGTATATACTGTACCGATTAAAGCATACGACGTCTTGCAAAAGACAAGTACACTTGTCGAAACGTTAGCTCCTCTTTTAATCTTGTTCTCGTTTTGTTCATCGTCTTAAGTTTCCATCTCCACCCTATTCGCCGTGTTTTTCATGAAAATTACGCGTATTTCAAGACTGTCGCGCTGCTGCAAGTATCTTGATGGGCGGCCATTACAAGTCAGACGGGCGCCACATATTCTCAGAAAAAAGGAGAGTCTAAAACCTATCACTGTTTTCTTTAAACAGTATGCTGCTATAAATGACACTGTTTTTTTAGGGCGCTGGGCGCGTACGTCAGCTAAATTTCAGGTCAGCTGCAGAGTTCACGATATTTCATGCTGCTGAAGTAATGAACGTCATTTCCCTTTGTACTTCATTTTCAGAAGTGCAAGTGAAAGCGGGAACTTAACGTTCTCAAGTTTAAAAACACGTTACCGTGCCTACTACTTGCAAAAAACAAGAAAACTACGCCTGCATATTTCATGTCGCTGTCAAGACGCTACGATTTTATTTTAATGCGAACGCATTATATGGCGTATTGAGCGAAGATTCGTCGTAGGTCTGCATGAGCGAAAGATGGCCCCAAAACTGGCCGATGGCGCAAAGATTAAAAACAGGTGGAAAATTGCGCGGATTGACGGTAAATTTTTGAATGAGTTTCCTGTAAACAAATTGAACTAAATTAAAGAAAGTGCGGTAGATTTCCCGTTGGGTGGAAATCGAATCTGGGCCTCCGCGGTGTGAGACGGCTACGCCTTTTCGACGTCGCCGCGGCTGCAGGGTTCTGGCTGACTAATGGCGTGCCTTTTGAGTGCGTAATTGTGCACGTGATGGCACAGAGAATGCGGAGGGGGTGGTGCCACAATTTGAGTGCACGAAATGAGCATGTTCTGGACGTTACGAGGCCCGCAAACGGTACAATGCTTTCGCATTTCCACACGTGAGCACTCCTAAGTGTCTCTGCCTAATTTTCTTTAAGATCTTGCAGGAGAGTGGTTCCAAGTTGAAGATAAAGAATAAAAAATACACATATTATATTTCAGTAAGGTGCCCCATGCGTCGGATCTCTTCAGTGATGTGCAGATTATAAATTGCAAATTGGTTCTTGCGCAGCAAGCGTAGCAAGCAGCCGAGGTCGCGGCTGTTGTAATACCGAGAAAACATCTAATACCTGGTTAATATGAAGAATTACTTGAGCGGAAGCATATTTACTTGTTTTTTACCACAGAGCGAAACGTCGTTAATGGGGACGAAATAGCAGAACAATGTGTCTACAAAACATCATGAATTGTCTTTCCACGAATTTTTTGCTGCTTGATGTGTTTCGTCCATGGTCTTAAATCCCGAATCAATATTATGAAAAACGAACACACAACTTTCAGCACCGACTTTGTAAAAATTAAAGAAGTCACATGGTTCGCTCGTTTTTTAGAACGTGTCAGGCCTCAAGACTAACGTATGAAACCTTGAACACAATAAAACTAGATAATTTGTGACGTCCATCTCAAGAACTTTAAAGCAATAAAACGACAAACACCAACCAAAAGGAATGCTAAAAATGAATGGATCTTTAAGTCATTTCGGCTTCGCTACGGAAGCTTTGTTCACAATGGGTTGAAGGAAAGTTCCTGGAACCTTATGTATTCTTCAGCATGTGACGTAAGCAGCGCGTGCACGACGGGAGGAAGGTTCCGTCACTTCAACTGAGCGTGTTTTTTATTGAAGAATTATCGGCCTAGAAAGAAGCATGAGAACATGTCTGCATCTGGAATTGTTGGAGATACATAAAACACGTAACACGCTCAATGCAAGTGAGGAAACCCTCCCACCATGCTACACGCGCTGCTTACGTCATGGGCTGAAGAATACATAAGCTGCCATGAACTTTCCTTCAACGCATTGCGAACGTCGAAACGTCTTAAAGATTTATTCATTTGTAGCATTTGTTGTGGTTGGTGTCGGTTGTTTTATTGCCTTGCTTCTTCTCGACCAGATGGAATTCCATCGAAGCCTCGACTTCCAAGAATTTTAGCAGACACGGAAGTTCAGCCGCGGCGCCCTTTGATTCCTCACTTGACATTTTCATGTTCAGGGCCAGAGCGATATAAAGAACAAACCAACCATTTATATTCGCGCACACTTAAAGCTATTCTGAAGTGCTGCGGATCCCTTCAGGAGTGTCTTGGTGTTAAAAGGTAGGCAAATATATAACGTCATTATGTGACCATCTAAAACTAAGTATATAATGCGTGGTAGCATTACCCGTCTTAAACGCGGTGCTCAAAGCATATCGCGACTCCACCGACACCCCACTTCGTGTGCCGCCGGTGGAGCTATTCACTGCTTGACTCTTCCCGAAAGTGAATCGAGAGCCTGGCACTGTTGCAGGTCAAGTGGGTCCCGAAGGAAGACGGCTGTAATGCGCCGTGAAAACCTGGCGGCGTCGCCCCCATCCATCTATTGTGACGGCGCATTGCAAGTCAGCAAGGCAAGGCCGCAGGGGGACCAAGCAGTAAATCTCTTCGCCGGGTGTGACTCCATCGCACGGGCGCCTACCATTGACCGAAAATGACGACACCCGAGCGGGCTCGCCGATTGGCCGAAAATGGCGTCACCTGAGCGGGCTCTCCCATTGGCCGAACGTGACGTGTCTTCGAGACACCGAAGGGCTTAAAAGACGGAGACCGGGAGCAGCAAGAGAGCATTCCAAGAGCAATCCTGGATTTTTCTCTTTCGAGCTTGTTGCCGCGGGCCGCAGCGTCCGAGTTGCTGCCGGCCCGTAATGACTTTGAGACTGTTAATTGACTCTCACTGTAAATAATGTAAATAAACCACCCAAGTTTTTTCATCCCGACGTCCTCCTCAACTCTCACAGGCTGCGCGCCTAACCTTCTCATTAGGCGCATCGTTGGCTCTACGTACCAGTTGATAGCATAATTATCGTACTCTTTCTAACTCATGCTACCAGTCAGTTGCAAAACATATAATAGCCTGACAAGCTGTATTATTGTGGAGCGCACATTAGGAACAATTCCGGTAGTGGTTCGTCAGTGAGGTCAAGTACTATGGTTTATTTTTCATATAGAATGTAGTTCAAACAAGCGCAACTAAGTACTGCGTAGCAAAACAATAAACCACGGCAAAAAGTAGTTGTGTAAAGCATTGTTTCAAAAACCGAAAAACGGGGGGAAGTATTTCTAAAACACACAGATCTCTGGGAGTAATGGGGGGAAAGAACTGAAGATAAACGAATGGAAGGTTTATTCCGTAGGTAAGACGACACGTGTCACGGGCTCTCACCAGCAGCACTTTGTTTTTATTTTTATAGTTGCGCGTTCAGCTGCAGACGTCAAAGTTATACTATCTAAATTTTATCTTTTAACGAAGCCTTAGAAGGCTGACGTTAAAGTGGAGACATGTAAAATTGTGTTGGTTTAGCCTAAGCGAGCTCTGACAGCGAAAGATAGTAAAATCCAGACATCGTTATACTTACAGTAGACGTCATGTTATCACAGCGAAAACCGAAGATAAACGTTAACAAAACTTACAAGCAGAAGAGAGACAGCAAGAACAGGAAATGCAGGGAGGTCAACCAGCCGAACACCCGGTTTGCTACCCTATGCTGGGGGTGAGAGCAGGGAGAATAAAGCGAGGGGAAAAAGGAGAGAGTAAGCACTGAGCGCGTGTGGGAGAATGCACAGGGACGCTATAAACGCTCTCTTTAGCCGGTGCACTTCAAGTAGTGTACTAGGTCGCTTACAAGTAGAAAAATTATACATTTCAATGAAGGGTACCGAATTTACGTATGTTCATGCACCAGTTTTAGGTAATTTGATATTTCCTGCACTTGGAATCGAAATTTAATTTCTATATTTTTTAGCCTTATGTACCCAATCCCGAATAATGCGTAGGAGCAAAAAGTTCAGAGTACAGCATAAACAACAATAAGACGAGAGAAGGAATGAGCAAATGGTTTCCTGCGTCGGCGCTCGACATCGTAAAGTCAAACACTATAACAGGAGCTCCAACACAGTAGCCACCTGAGTCATAAAATAACATTCTATCAATCATATCAACGCTACAACGCTGCGTTTGTGCCCACTAGTGTGTCCCGTGTGACTACTGTCCCGTTTTCGTTAACAACAACAACAAAAGAAAGAAAACCCGCACGCACAAGGTGTGTGTGCACAAGGGGACTTTCAAAGTTGCGGATCCATGGCTACGTCTTCTACTTAGGCCTTTATGAGCAGCTATGGTCACACTACAACGTAAGCAAGTCTTGCTGTGGTTGGCTTGCGTCTTATTATAATGAAGGCGGGCGCACACGTACGTTTTATCAGGACAGTGTCGTCAACGCAGCCAAAGCACAGATGCGTAAATACATCGAGGCCGTTCATATAGAAAATAAATCAAACCGGTGCGTGAGTATCATTCAGTGTCATTATCCACCAAGTAATCGGCTTCTTGAAATAGACACGTAGAGAGGCGCCCATTGTTAACGGGAACACTTGACTGTAGAACCACATTCCAATTTTCCTCTCTTGCAACATTTGAACCGCCTATATTTGCCGCAGATGACATTCGGTCTGTTGTTATGACTCGATTCGACACGCCTATGCAGTACACTGGCAATGCTTACACACCCACTTTCAGCTAAAGTGCCATAAAAGTGACGGCCGCAAATAGAGATGGTTCCTTTATGGATGCACCGCACAATGCGTACGCAATGTTTGACGAGATGTAACACCCTGGCTGACTTGCGCAAGAGGTCCAAAAAAAATTACATTGTTCGAAATAAATAGTTGGAAGCAAGCGCCATGTGTGTTCGTTGTTATGTTCGTCCTTGCCTTTGTAGTAGTATTTAAGCTACGGGATCACAAAATCAATTTTCCGGAATTAAAACTTAAGCCATGTATAGCTCAGTTCAGTTTCTTTTTAATTATTATTGTTGAGATGTTGGTTTTCCATTATTTGTACCATTTCCATTGACAAATTTTATTCCACAAAACGTATACCGTAGGTTTTATTGCCGCAACACAACTTTCCAAACAAATTGCCATACGCTTACAACTTATTAACGTGCATATGCTAATCCTGAACATTTTGAAGATGCTAATATTTTACAAGGTAAGTCAATATAGCAAGCAGCATCGCCTCCATCCAAAAGTATTTTTTTCTTATGTAGTAACAAAAATGCTTTTGCCGCGCTAAGCATGACTCCTTATCAAAGACGAAATTCTAATGGCACTTGCGTCGTAAGTCATTAAAGATACGTACGCTTTTTAGAGATAAAAAAATACCCTGATTGTTTTGAAATAAGTTGCAACCACTTGATAAAGCACATTTGGCATTATTAAAATATTTTCGGTGAGCCAAATTTTCAGCTTAAACAATGAAGGTAGTCGCGATATGCTTTGAGCACCGCGTTTAAGACGGGTAATGCTACCACGCATTGTATATTTAATTTTAGAAGGTCACATAATGGCGTTATATATTTGCCTACCTTTTAACACCAAGACGCTCCTGAAGGGATCCGCAGCACTTCAGAATAGCTTTAAGTGTGCGCGAATATAAATGGTTAGTTTGTTCTTTATATCGGTTCAGTCCCGAACATGAAAACGTCAAGTGAGGAATCAAAGAGTGCCGTGGCTGAACTTCCGTGTCTGTTAAAATTCTTGGAAGTCGATGCCTCGGTGGAATTCCATCTGGTCGAGAAGAAACAAGGCAATAAAACAACCGACACCAACCAAAACAAATGCTAAAAATGAATAAATCTTTAAGACGTTTCGACGTTCGCAATGGGTTGAAGGAAAGTTCATGGAAGCTTATGTATTCTTCAGCCCGCGACGTAAGCAGCGCGTGTAGCATGGTGGGAGGGTTTCCTCACTTGCATTGAGCGTGTTACGTGTTTTATGTATCTCCAACAATTCCAGATGCAGACATGTTCTCATGTTTCTTTCTAGGCCGGTAATTCTTCAATAAAAAACACGCTCAGTCGAAGTGAGGGAACCTTCCTCCCGTCGTACACGCGCTGCTTACCTCACATGCGGAAGAATACATAAGGTTCCAGGAAATTTCCTTCAACTCATTGTGAACAAAGCCTCCGTAGCGAAGCCGAAACGACTTAAAGATTCATTCATTTTTAGCATACCTTTTGGTTGGTGTTTGTCGTTTTTTTGCTTTAAAGTTCTCGAGATGGACGACACAAATTATCTAGTTTTACTGTGTTCAAGTTTTCATACGTTAGTCTTGAGGCCTGACACGTTCTAAAAAACGAGCGAACCATGTGACTTCTTTAGTTTTTAACAAAAGTCAGTGCTGAAAGAAAGAGGTGTTGGAAGTTGTGTGTTCGTTTTTCATAATATTGATTCGGGGTTTCAAACCATGGAAGAAACACATCAAGCAGCAAAAAATTCGTGGCAAAACAATTCATGATGTTTCGTAGACACATTGTTCTGCTATTTCGTCCCCATTAACGACGTTTCGCTCTAAGGTAAAACACAAGTAAATATGCTTCCGCTCAAGTAATTATTCATATTAACCAGGTATTAGATCTTTTCTCGGGATTACGGCAGCCGCGACCTCGGCTGCTTGCTACGCTTGCTGCGCAAGAACCAATTTGCACTTTATACTCTGCAGAACATTGAAGAGATCCGACGCATGGGGCACCTTACTGAAATATACTATGTGTATTTTTTATTCTTTATCTTCAACTTGGAACCACTCTCCTGCAAGATCTTAAAGAAAATTAGGCAGAGACACTTAAGAGTGCTCACGTGTGGGAATGCAAAAACATTGTACCGTTTGCGGTCCTCGTAACGTCCAGAACATGCTCATTTCGTACACTCAAATTGTGGCACCACCCCCTCCGCATTGTCTGTGCCATCACGTGCACAATTACGCACGCAAATAGCACGCCTTTAGTCAGCCAGAACCGCGCAGCCGCCGCGACGTCGAAAAGGCGTACTCGTCTCACACTCCGGAGGCCCAGATTCGATTTCCACCCAGCGCGAAATGTACCGCACTTTCTTTCAATTAGTTCAATTTGTTTACAGGAAACTCATTTAAAAATTCACCGTCAATCCGCGCAATTTCCCACGTGCTTTTAATCTTTGCGCCATCGGCCACTTTTGGGGCCATCTTTCGCTCATGCAGACCTAACACGGATATTCGCTCAATACGCCATATAAAGCGCTCGCATTGAAACGAAATCGCAGCATCTTGACAGCGAGATAAAATAAGCAGGCGTAGTTTTCTTGTTTTTTGCAAGTAGTAGGCGCGGTAACGTGTTTTTAAACTTGAGACCGCTAAGTTGCCGCTTGCACTTGCACTTCTGAAAATGCAGTACAAAGGGAAATGACGTTCATTACTTCAGCAGCATGAAACATCGTGAACGATGCAGCTGTTGTATGCTGACCTGAGATTTAGCTGACGTACGCGCCCTGCGACTTAAAAAAACAATGTCATTTATAGCAGCATACTGTTTAAAGAAACCAGTGATAGTTTTTAGACTCTCCTTTTTTGTGAGAATATGTTGTGCCCGTCCGTCTTGTAATGGCCGCCCGTCAAGATATTTGCAGCAGCGCGACAGTCTTGAAATACGGGTAATTTTCATGAAAAACACGGTGAATGGGGTGGAGATGGAAACTTAAGACGATGAACAAAACGAGAACAAGAGGACAAGAGGAGCTAACGTTTCGACAAGTGCACTTGTCTTTTGCAAGGCGACGTATGCTTTAATCGGTACAGTATATACAGGGTGCGGCAGGCATTTGAGAACACACATTTCGTGAACCGCATGATCTATGTACGTATAAGCTGCATATGCTTTTTCCTGCAGGTAACCTTCGCAGAACTTCAGCTAACTCTGCAAATGAAGAGGCATACAATTCTTGTGTGCTTGGCTGCAGAACACCCTGACTCACAGTTCGCAACATTCTTGAAAATTGCTCGATCCTTCGTGTTCAAAGTTCGGAATTCGGAAAGAATGGGAAAGTGCCAAGAGTGATTGCAAACTCCTTTATACGGAGACCCTTAAGCAAGGTCCACAGCAGGTGCTTGGCTACCTCGGCACCAGACATATCTCCAGGGGACAAGTTAGTCCACACAGCAATTACATCGGTAATCCCAACCCTACACTAGAGGCCCATTTCAGCGTATCTGAAATGCATGCTTCCTTTCGCAAGCTTAACTTCACGGTCGTTCTGCTCCAGGCCTAGACGGGGTCACTAACAAAACTCTTCGCAATCTCGATAACGAGTCCGTGTCCCATCTGACTGACTACATCAACGATTCTTGGCGCAATGGCACCCTGCCAGCTGCGTGAAAGACTGCCAACGTTATCCTAATCCCAAAGCATGGCAAACCATCTAGCCTCAACAACCTAAGGCACATCTCCCTCACTTCATGCGTAGGCAACGTGATGGAACACGCCTTCTTAGCACGCATCAGAACTCACCTCGAAGACAACTCTCCCTAAACCCACACCATCGCTGGATTTCGTCCTCACATTTCTACTCCAGGCGCTATGTTGCAGCTCAAACATCAAGTGCTAAACGACCATTGCCGTAACATAAAAGAAATTCTCGGACTCAACCTCGCTCAAGGCTTTGAGATCGTTTCCCATGCAGCTATCCTTGACCAGGTCTCCCACCCCCACCTGGGATAGCGCGCCTACAATTACATCCGTGACTTCCTCTGCATCGCGTGGCCACCCTCTCGGCCGGTGATTTAGGATCAGACCGGCTTCCCCTTGGCAGCAAAGGTACTCCACAAGGTTCTGTTATCTCTCCCACGCTCTTTAATTTAGTCATGATTGGTCTTGCCCAGCAACTACAACGAGTCAACACTATCAACCATACCATCTACGCCGACGACAATACCATCTGAGCATACTGAGGCAGTGATGGCCAAGTGAATTCAGCCCTCCAAACAGCCATTGACATGGTTGAAGCCTATCTCCAAGGAACGGGACTGCGCTGTTCGCCGGCTAAATCGGAGCTTCTTCTCTACAAGCCCATTTAGCGGGGTCGCCTTCCCAAACAGCAATCTGATCACCGACCCTGTGACGCTAGCATCCTATGCCTTCAAGATGGCAGCCCTATGCCACACGTCCCTAGTATCCCGGTCCTCCGTCTCCCCATCCCTACCGACGGTTCCAACGTCTTCGCACTCAACAAGATCTGTGCCCAATCTCAAAGCACCCCACGCCTTCTTAAACGTATATCTAAGAGACGAGGTGGAGACAAAGAAGAAAGCCTTCTCTGCCTCGTGCAGTCCTTTGTCATATGTCGTATTACCTACGTTGCTGCGTACCTCATCTGGTACCGGGCTGAGCAAAACAAGCTCGACACCCTCGTACGAGGAGTCTACAAGCAAGCACTTGGTCTCATGAATTACACCAGCGCTGAACTCTTCAACCAACTGGGAGTTCACAACACCCTTGCCACACTCATTGAAGCCCAATAGCGCTCTCAGTTTGAACGGCTCACCCTTATTGAAACGGCACGCTTTATTATATCCACGCTTGGCTTCTCCTACTATTAGCAACAGGACCCCAAACAACCAATCCCGACTGACATCCGCAGCTCGGTATGCACAGAACTTATCCCTAGAAACATGCACCCTGAATATAACAGGGCCAGGAGCCAAGCTCGGGTTGGAGCTATCATAACAGCCCTTGCTCACGTACCTGGCGTCACACTTGCTGATGCAGCCCAATATTCCCATGGCACAAGATTTGTAGCCGTCGCCACACGCGATGGAGTCCTACATCACGCCTCCAGCGTCAATACCTCCACTGCCGAGTCGGCTGAAGAAGTGGCCATCGCCCTGGCTACACTAGATCCCACCTGTCACACCATCGTGTGTGACTCTCGCCCAGCCGTCACTAACTTCAGCAAAGGCCGTATTTCTCCCCCAGCCCTTCGTATTCTCTGCAAGGTACCGCACTCTAAACACAGCATAATCTCCCTGACATTGATCCTCGCCCATGTGGGCCCCGTCCACCCACACCTCGCCAACCTCAACGAGGTCACCCACTCCATTGCGCGAGGCCTAGTCCACCGCGCCGGAGTCACTGGAGACGAATTGGACACCAGGGACAATCTGACCACTTATAACAATGTCGTTAAGGCCTTTTCGAGAAACGTACGTGGTCTCATTCGCCGAACATTCGCCCCACCTCACCCAAAGTTCAGCCGGGCGCAGGCTATCACCCTGCGTCTGCTACAAACAAACACGTACCCTTCACCCACCCGCCTCCACCTTATATTCCCAGATGTTTGCACTACTCCCAACTGCCGGGGTTGTTGAATGCACCTGGCAAGGCTCCCGCATATGCTGTGGGAGTGCCCAGCATAGTACGCACACATTAACACCACGACCCTCTCGTCGAGATTACATGAGGCTCTGCGGAACTCCGCTCTCGACGACCAAACCTGGGCGACGCAGCACGCCCGTGAGGTGGCGGCGAGGCAAGCCCTCGACGTCCCCTCATGGGAGGCTTAGGTCCGGCCACAATAAAGTGCTGGTTATACAATAAACGTTTATCCCCCCCTAGGGCCTCCAGACCACACCAATGACCATCTGCATTGCAAACGTATGATTTAAAGTGGCATCAACATTGTCAGCAGAAGGGGAATGAAGAAAGTTTATGTCCATGACGAACTCGGACTTGGGCTTCTGGAGAAAGCTCACAGGCAATTCGGCTATTTTCGAGGGAAGGAAACCTTGCCAACACTTACACCGCAGTATTACTGGCCAGAAATTTTGCGGGATACATATACGTCCATGGAAGAGATGCAATAAATGGTGCTCTACGACACTCCGTGGCAGCTAAACCAAGGAAAGCCCTGCACAGTGATGGACCCACCTTGCAAGGTGCTACACAAACTGTCACCAGTAAAATAGTAGATCGACTGACGTGCATACCAGCAAGCTGGGCTGTTGTTATTGCCCCAGACAACTGAGGATTTCCCTGAAACACGTGGCAGTTCGCAGCCATTCAGCAGGGTGACTGCGTATGAGAAAGATGAAGTGCACGCGCTGCTGAATGGATGAATAAATTATATTTTATTAAGTAAAGGGAGGACCGAAAGTCCCTTGGGGGACGCGGGACATAGGAAGGAGAGGTAGACAACCACTAAATCGCGCGAAGCCAGGCCGCTAGCAACGCCAAAGTGGGCTAACTTTACTAGGTGACTGGGGTTTCCGCGAGTGTCGTTTTGTAAAACTTCAATATGGCAATGTAGAAAAATATTGCTGTCCTCTCGACGCTTATTGAATGTGGGACAGTGTAAAATGAGATGCTGCAAGTTGGCTTCGCATACGGAGAGGCAGAAGGTGCATATTCGGGGGGCGGAGGCGTCAGTGCCCTTCTTTCGGTCAGCCAACGTGTTCCATTAGTGAATTATGTGAGGGGCAGTGGCTGTGTTGGCAAGTACTTTATTTATGAATATTTCCTGGGATCACCTGACGGCGAGATCCTTAAACATGGGAGGAGGAGTGAGATGTTTGAGTCTCTCACTGTTACTGTACTTGGGGAAGCAACGTAATCGTGCCATTTCTAAGTAAGAGTTCGGCGGTAAATCGGCATAGTGGTGGTCACCAAGATCGGGAGACCCGCGTAAGAGAGGTTGGAGACGATAAGCTAGAACTCCAGATCATGAGGTGGCAAGACGATGCACCACCTCTTTACCTCCCCCCCTCCCATGACCCCCAGGTGTCTCGGCGTCAAGGCGACCCTAACTTCAATACCATTCTTGCGCTTGTGCTGTAGAACCTGGCGGATGCATAGAGCAGTGACATCTTCCACATTGGGGTCCTTAATGTCTTTTAATACTTCGAATGAGTCGGTGTAGATGGTGGACGGCGCTATAATGTGTTGTAAGGTAGTCCAGATGGCCAAAAGTTCTGCCTGTGCTGATGTCGCGTAGGTTAGTGCACAAATGTAGTGCCTGACCTTACCGGTCGAGAGTTTGTACCAGGCCAGAGCCATGCGGCTGCCAGTGAGGACGGTGTCAGTATATGTTAGATTGGCGTTGTACTGATTATGTCAGTGACAGAGGCGACGCTGAATAAAACCCAGTTTCTTGGTTTGTACCATTGCTTTTTACTCATTACAGACAGACAGACGGACCGACAGCCCGACAGCCCGACAGACAGACAGACAGACAGACAGACAGACAGACAGACAGACAGACAGACAGACAGACAGACAGACAGACAGACAGACAGACAGACAGACAGACAGACAGACAGACAGACAGACAGACAGACAGACAGACACCGGAAAGTGTGTGTTGAATCCTAACAATTCTAAGCGGAAAATTGGTGAAATGCTGCGTGTATAAATAACGCCTACATTAGTCGATTCATCTTCGGCGGGTGATTGTTGTACTAAGGTCATGTGAAAGCGGTAGAGAAGTGCCGCCCCAAAACTGTTATTTTTGTACAATCCGTCTAGGTGCTAAAGTAACATGGTGAGGTGAACTTGAAATCTGATATCGTTTATTGTAACTACATGTCATTCCGATGATACGAGGCGTTACAAGAAAATACAAGTGATAAATACTGTATATGTATTCGTTTTGCTCTGTGCATTATTACTTAACCTGACAAGGTTAACAGAAAGGAATAATGATATAAAGGCACAGACGCCGCAAGACGGATTACAAACGCTTTAACAAGAGACCGTGGGCCTGCATAATAGTTATGACGTATAGATACTAACGTGGTAGTACCTCAGCTTCACAGCAGAGTCATTGCTTAGAAATGATGCTGAAGCGTCCCTCAGGACGCGCCCATTAATGCGCACGATGAACGAGAACTCTTCAGTTGATTTATAACTGGAAGCTGCCAACTTAGCATGTTTAAAGCCTAAGTTTGTCAGAACAACTTCAAAACCCCAAGCTTAAGGGACAAGGATGCCCATCCCGCCCTTCACAAAACCAAGGGTAGCGCTCGATGTGTGGCCAGTTTCAGTTCGTTTAAGTTATGAAGTCTGACATATTCGCGAGCAGAGCGGTGGGGTTCTCCCCAGGATGTTCTTGCAACCTATGTAAAATGACGTTATTCATCATTGATTAGTCATTCAAAATGTTCCCGGCACAATTATATTTCAGTTGCTTCTTGTTTGCAATATCCTCCGGTGACGGGACATAAAGTACTAATCGACGTTATTGTATCAGATGATGGAAATAGTGCTTTCACGAGCCAGACACCATAAAAGCTTCAAGATCCACTTTGTTTCGAACCAAAAAAAAGCTTAGCCATTCGAATGACTATTCAGAATATTTTATAGGATATCGGTATTCCAGTCGAAGAGGAAGTTTCGATAAATGAATACCCGTGCAGCATGTATATATGTATATATATATATATATATATATATATATATATATATATATATATATATATATATATATATATATATACATCCTATATGAATACACAAATCGAACCCCAGCCCTCAGTCCCCAGCCGCTGCGAAACAACTGACCACGGCGGCGGTCAGACCTGCGACGTAGTGGAGGGTGCTAAGAATCCCTGGTTCCGGACAAGCCGCCATTGGAATCTGAACCTGGCAACGTTTAACGCTAGAACGTTGTCTAGTGAGGCGAGTCTAGCGGTGCTATTAGAGGAATCCTAGGGCAGTAAATGGTATATGATAGGGCGCAGTGAAGTTAGTAGGACGAAAGAAGCATATAGACTGCTGAAAAGTGGGCCCGTCCTGTGCTACCGGGGCTTAGCTGAGAGACGAGAACTAGGAGTCGGATTCGTGATTATTAACGATGTACCTGGTAACATGCAAGAATTCTATAGCATTAACGAGAGGGCGGCCGGTCTTGTTGTGAAACTTAATTAGAGGTACAAATTAAAGGTTGTACAGGTCTACGCCCCTACATGCATCATAATGACCAGGAAGTCGAAAGCTTCTATGAAGACGTGGAATCGGCGATGTATAAAGTCAAAACAAAATGCCCTATACTAATGGGCGACTTCAATGCCAATGTAGGCAAGGAGCAGGCTGGAGACAAGTCAGTGGGGGAATATGGCATAGGCTCTAGGAATAGCAGGGGAGAATTATTAGTAGAGTTTGCAGAACAGAATAATGTGCGGATAATGAATACCTCCTTCCACAATCGAGATAGCCGAAAGTGGACGTGGAGAAGCCCGAATGGCGAGACTGGAAATTAAAAAGACTTTATACTCTGCGCCAACCCTGGCATCAGAAAAGAGGTGGACGTGCATGGCCAGGTGCACTGCAGTGACCATAGGATGGTATAAAATCGAATTAGCCTAGACTTGAGGCGGGAACGGAAGAAACTGGTACATAAAAAGCCGATCAATGAGTTAGCGGTAAGAGGAAAAATAGAGGAATTCCCGATCAAGCTACAGAACAGGTATTCGGCTTTAACTCAGGAAGAGGACCTTAGTGTTGGAGATATGAACCACAATCTCATGGGGATCATTAAGGAGTGTGCAGTAGAAGTCGGTGGTAACTCCGCTAGACAGGATGCCGATAAGCTATCGCAGGAGACGAAAGATCTGATCAAGAAATGTCAATGTATGAAAGCATCTAACCCTACAGCTAGAATAGAACTGGCAGAACTTTCTAAGTTAATCAACAAGCCTAAGACAGCTGACATAAGGAACTATAGTGTATATAGAATTGAGCATGGTGTCAGGAACGGAGAAAGCCTAAAAGCAGTGAAGAAGAAACTAGGAATAGGCAAGAATTAGATGTATGCGTAAAGAGACAAAGCCGGCAATATGATTACTAATATGGATGAGATAGTTCAAGTGGCTGAGGAGTTCTATAGAGATTTATACAGTACCAGTGTCACCTACGACGATAATGGAAGAGAGAATAGTATAGAGGAATTTGAAATCCCACGAGTAACGCCGGAAGAAGTAAAGAAAGCCTTGGGAGCTATTCAAAGGGGGAAGGCAACTGGGGAGGATCAGGTAACTGCACATTTCTTGAAGGATGGCGGGCAGAGTGTTCTAGAGAAACGGGCCACCCTGTATATGCAATGCCTCATGACTTCGAGCGTACCGAAATCTTGGAAGAGCGCTAACATAATCCTAATCCATAAGAAAGGGGACGCCAAAGACTTGAAAAATTATAGACCGATCAGCTTGCTGCCCGCTGCCTAAAAAGTATTTACTAAGGTAATAGCAAATAGAATCAGGAACACCTTAAACTTCTGACAACCAAAGGACCAGGCAGGATTCCTTAAAGGCTAATCAACAATAGACCATATTCACACTATCAATCACGTGATAGAGAAATGTGCAGAATAAAACCGACCCTTATATATAGTTTTCATTGATTACGAGACAGCGTTTGATTCAGTCGAAACCTCAGCAGTCATGGAGGCATTACGGAATCAGGGTGTAGACAAGCAGTATGTAAAAATACTGAAAGCCACCGTAGTCCTCCATAAAGAAAGCAACAAAATCCCCATAGAAAGGCGTCAGGCAGGGATATACGATCTCTCCAATGCTATTCACAGCGTGTTTACAGGAGGTATTCAGAGACCTGTATTGGGAAGAATTGGGGATAAGAGTTAATGGAGAATACCTTAGTAAGTTTCGTTTCGCTGATGCTATTGCCTTGCTTAGTAACTCAGGGGACCAACTGCAATGCATGCTCACTGACCTGGAGAGGCAAAGCAGAAGGGTGGGTCTAAAAATTAATCTGAAGAAAACTACAGTGTCGTTTAAGTCGCGGAAGAGAACAGCAGTTTACGATAGGTAGCGAGGCACTGGCAGTGGTAAGGGAATACATCTACTTATGGCAGGTAGTAACTGCGGATCCAGATCCTGAGACTGAAATAATCAGAAGAATAAGAATGGGCTGGGGTGCGTTTGGCAGGCATTCTCAGATCATGAACAGCAGGTTGCCGTTATCCCTCGAGAGAAAAGTGTATAACAGCTTTGTCTTACCAGTACTCACGTACGGGGCAAAAACTTGTAGGCTTACGAAAAGCGTTCTACTTAAATTGAGGACGACGCAACGAGCTATGGAAAGAAGAATGATGGGTGTAACGTTAAGGAATAAGAAAAGAGCAGATGGGGTGACGGAATAAACCGGAGGTAATGACATCTTTTTTGAAATCAAGAAAAAGTAAGGGGCATCTGCAGGACATGTAATGAGGCGGGAAGATAACCGATGGTATTAAGGGATACGGACTGGATTGCAAGGGAAAGGAAGCGTAGCAGGGAGTTGCAGAAACTTAGGTGGGCGGATGAGATTGAGAAGTTTGCACGTACAACATGGCCACAACTAGGACATGACTGGGGTAGTTGGAGTAATATGGAAGAGGCCTTTGCCCTGCAGTGGGCGTACCCAGGCTGATGATACATATATATATATATATATATATATATATATATATATATATATATATATATATATATTTATATATATATACGCCTTTGAGGGGCTCTCTGTCATGTAAAATAGACTGCATATACAGGTTTGCGTCAGCAGGGGTCTTTAAAAGAATTTGTGACTTCCAGAACTTTATTTACTTAGTGGGACGGTTGGCGTAGGTAAGAACTTTTCAACATGAGCACCATCGATGCTTTCACAATTGTTGTGCTTAGCGAAGTTCACACTTGTTCATACTACTCCACTACTGAAAGTTGAGATAAGCGTAAATCAACATGAATTATAACTCATCACTAATAATAATGAGACACCTTTTTGTTGCGTCAACCATGAAACAGCTCCAGATCAGAGCAGATAGGGAGTGCGAGTTCAGAGCGATCATCATCATCATCATCATCATCATCATCAGCCTGGTTACGCCCACTGCAGGGCAAAGGCCTCTCCCATACTTCTCCAACAACCCCGGTCATGTACTAATTGTGGCCATGCCGTCCCTGCAAACTTCTTAATCTCATCCGCCCACCTAACTTTCTGCCGTCCCCTGCTACGCTTCCCTTCCCTTGGGATCCAGTCCGTAACCCTTAATGACCATCGGTTATCTTCCCTCCTCATTACATGTCCTGCCCATGCCCATTTCTTTTTCTTGATTTCAACTAAGATGTCATTAACTCGCGTTTGTTCCCTCACCCAATCTGCTCTTTTCTTGTCCCTTAACGTTACACCTATCATTCTTCTTTCCATAGCTCGTTGTGTCGTCCTCAATTTGAGTAGAACCCTTTTCGTAAGCCTCCAGGTTTCTGCCCCGTAGGTGAGTACTGGTAAGACACAGTTATTATATACTTTTCTCTTGAGGGATAACGGCAACCTGCTGTTCATGATTTGGGAATGCCTGCCAAACGCACTCCAGCCCATTCTTATTCTTCTGATTATTTCCGTCTCATGATCCGGATCCGCCGTCACTACCTGCCCTAAGTAGATGTATTCCCTTACGACTTCCAGTGCCTCGCTGCCTATTGTAAATTGCTGTTCTCTCCCGAGACTGTTAAGCATTACTTTAGTTTTCTGCATATTAATTTTTAGACCCACTCTTCTGCTTTGCCTCTCCAGGTCAGTGAGCATGCATTGCAATTGGTCCCCTGAGTTACTAAGCAAGGCAATATCATCAGCGAATCGCAAGTTACTAAGATAGTTCAAGTGGCTGAGGAGTTCTATAGAGATTTATACAGTACCAGTGGCACCCACGACGATAATGGAAGAGAAAATAGTCTAGAGGAATTCGAAATCCCGAAGGTAACGCCGGAAGAAGTAAAGAAAGCCTTAGGAGATATGCAAAGGGGGAAGGCAGCTGGGGAGGATCAGGTAACAGCAGATTTGTTGAAGGATGGTGGACAGATTGTTCTAGAGAAACTGGCCACCCTGTATACGCAATGCCTCATGACCTCGAGCGTACCGGAATCTTGGAAGAACGCTAACATAATCCTAATCCATAAGAAAGGGGACGCCAAAGACTTGAAAAATTATAGACCGATCAGCTTACTGTCCGTTGCCTACAAAGTATTTACTAAGGTAATTGCAAATAGAATCAGGAACACCTTAGACTTCTGTCAACCAAAGGACCAGGCAGGATTCCGTAAAGGCTACTCAACAATAGACCATATTCACACTATCAATCAAGTGATAGAGAAATGTGCAGAATATAACCAACCCTTATATATAGCTTTCATTGATTACGAGAAAGCGTTTGATTCAGTCGAAACCTCAGCAGTCATGGAGGCATTACGGAATCAGAGCGATCATCGATACTGCTCAAATACTAGAATACGTTGCAGGCAATGGACGTCGTATTCAAGTTCATGCATGCTAAGTGTCAATGCAGCGCACCGTAGTGAGCTGCCGTAGGCGTCGAGGTAGCTCTGACGCGCCGCACAAAGGTCGTTCTCCTCGTTGTCGCAGTGGCGGCGTCATCGTATTGCTGCCACCTCCCACCGAGAAACAATGGGAGGCCCTCCCCTTTAGCACCGACCAAGACATCCAGGAACGGATGCTGGCACGAGCGGAAGACGTCATCGAGAAGTACCGCCTGGCAGCCTACGTAGCTTACCCTCCTTACCGCAAAGCCCTTCGATTAAAAAAGGTGTTAGACCCTCATTCGCTTGAGAAGTCAGTGAGCTTCTCACAGATGTCGATGTTCGCATCAACTTCCCTAGAGGGCGTAGCAGAGTTGGCATATTAGGCATAATCATGCTCAGAATGTTTTATTGCGCAGCCACTGTTAAGCAAATTAGCTTGTCTAAGCGCACTTGAAGCGGTTATAATCCAACCATTTAGCCAGCGTTCCTGCCATGCTTAATTTTTGTTATATCAAAAAGAACAAAAAATAATAAATAATGATCATGACTTAGTTGTCAGTATTATCAGTGTGTATAGCATAAACAGGCAGAAAAAGAATGATGCCTCTTCAGCCTTCTATTCTTCTTTTATTTATATCTTACACTCTCATTGCCTTGGCAAATACTGATGTGACTGCAGATAAATCGCGGCAGTAAAGTTTGTCTCCGAGCAGGACGAAGGGACCGCTTGCAGCTGAAAGTGGCATAATTATAAGCGTTATACGAGTTCGCATCTTCTAACGCGTAGTTCGATCTGGTAAGCACCACGTACTCCGCAAATACAGGAGGCTTAACTTACCGCTGCGTACACGAATCATTGACAGTCAGTACCAGAAGTTTGCAACCAAACATTAACGTAAAATAATGAAACCAGCACCAAATTAAACTACATGCATCCCTCCATCAACGTACTGGCAACACAAGCCCACCTCTGGCGAGAATTGGATGATAAAGTTGGGGGACGCTGTCAAAGCACAAAATTGTCCACCTCAGTAAGCACTAACTCGCGATCGATTCGCGTAACTGTTTGCGGAGCGCCGATAGCAATGAGTACAATGTGTTCGTGCAAAAATCAAATGTCGGTTTGGTTCGTCGTCTTCCGTCACATACTGAGTCGTCGTCTGCATAATCGCTGTCGCTCAACATTACGAAAAACAACGCTGGATACACTGCTACAAAAAAGTTCCCTTTAGCAGTGTATTATAATTATACTCTGGTAATGTGGAAAACATTCTTGCCTGACTATTGAATGGTGCTTAATGCACTAGAAAATAAAATATATACGTGAGAAAATTAGGAAAATGTATATGAAAACCGACTTCAAATTTTTGTAGCTGCATATCATGGGTGAAAAAAAAATTGAAATTAACAATATAAGGAGCCACCCGCTCCTGTTTTAAGCTGATTCAGTTAGTAGCCCTTGTTTTAAAGATACGTAGATAACTGACTCTTCTCATAAACTCCTAACCATAATAGAGGAATAACAAAAGTAAAGGGCAAAAAAAAATAGTGAGTGATGAGGTGCCTGACACCATAACAAATGCTACACGTGATTACCAAGCTATCAACTCTATGTAGTCTTTCTGTCATATAAAAATATTCACGCTGAGTTGATGCACATGGAACTTCTCTATTAAACAACATACGCCTCCAAAACTAGCCCATGGTCTGGATAGTTTCGCATTCTGTAGGACTGAAGTTATAAAGTGTAGATCTTTTTGTACGGGGTGTCCCAACTATCGTGCACCAAGATTTAAAAATATGCAAATACCACGTAGCTGGACAGAACTAAGATAATGTGGTTTGTCGTCGCTTGTAGATACTCAGAATATTTCTTTTTTTTTTGCATTTCGCCTGATTACATAATTATACCTAATTAATGCTTCCACTTCTCCAATATTATATTTAGAAAAAAAGTGTCAATGAGAAAATTGTAGACTAGCATGAGAAACGCTCGATACAGCTTTCTGTTGCTCAATACGTGCGACATAAAAGTGTTTTTCTGAGCGTAAAACAACAGCCGCCGCGGGAAGTAAACGCATGGCGCTGTAAGTCGACCATTTCAGCAACATATGCGGGCCCCTATTGAACTACCTAAAGGTTGTTTCATTCATTCATTCTTTCTTTCATACATTCTTACTTTTGTTTTTTTCTTTCGTTGTTCTTCCTGTGTTCTTTCGGTCTATCTGTCGTTCCTTTTTTCGTTCCTCCTTTCCTTCTGTCGTTCTTTAGCTTTTTCATTCATAATCAGCCATTACATATTGCTTGCTTACGGGGGTATGAGCCATTCCTGACAGACAGACAGACAGACAGACAGACAGACAGACAGACAGACAGACAGACAGACAGACAGACAGACAGACAGACAATTTACTTTATTTGATCCTGAGGAGCTTCAGCGGAGGCCCCTATCGGGGACCCGCGGAAGCCGCTGGCCGCGTCCAAGTCGGGGCAGGAATACCGTGATGTTCCGCCCTTTCTCGGGCCCTCTGGATTGCCTCTAGTTGTGTTTGAAGCGATGTGCTCCGAAGTGCCCCTTCCCAGTCGGTTTCGCTGGATAGAGGGCCGTTAGGTAACGCGGGGCATTTCCAGAGCATGTGCGCTAAGGAACAATAGATCTCATTACAGTCCGGACAGCTCGAATCGACGTCTGTGTAGATACGGCTGAGAACGCCCAGCCAGGGGAATGAGCCCGTCTGGAGCATTCTAAGTGAAACTGACTGATACCTGTCTAACTTCGGGTGAGGAAGAGGCCCTTATCCTAAGCCGATAATGAGATGTTATCTCGTGAAAAGTACAGAGCCGATCGTTCTGCTGGATTTCATCCTGCCCCCATAAGGCCTCCATGCCGCCGCGGCGCATTAGATCTCGCGCACGGTAATGGGCAAGCTCGTTGAGGTTAGGTATGTTCTGATGAACGTCCGCACCCATATGGGCGGGAAACCAAGAGATGAAGTGAGTGCCTGATGATCATTTTTTTTTTCACTGGACTATAGACCACGTTTTTTTTTCGGGTACGAGCCATTGCAGGGAGCCACTTAAGGCTCTCGCCTTAAAAAGCTATTGAGAAGTTGACTGTTTTCGCGGTGGTAGCATGCTGCTGTGGCTGAAAATGAGTTCACCAGCAACCGCCGTATGTGGCATATGGCGTTCTGCTGCTGTGCTTGAACTCGCGGGTGCAATCGCGGCCGCCGTGGCCGAGCTTCCATGCGACGAAGTTCAGGAGCGCTGATGTGTATATAAATGTATGTCTGTGTTAAAGATCCTCAGGTAGTCAAAATTATTCTGGAGTCTCGCACTACGGCGTGCCTCATAAACACATAGTTGTTTTGGCAGGTGAATCCCTAGAGCTCAATTTGTAAGAACGACTTCAGCTCAGCAGGAATTTCATTCATCCTGTATGCTGGCAGTCTCTTTGTCGAGACCACTGTGGGTGGCACATTTCAAAACGGCACTAAAAACGGCACATTTTAATAACGATAAATTTATGATTCGCCCACCTACATTGTACACATACTAACTGGCGGAATGCTACATGCGCGTACAGATTACCGTCTAACAAACGTAGTATCGTAAACTTAAAGAAGAAAGAACACATAGTTAGGAAGCATGTCCAATTAATTGCAGAAATCTTTGATTTCCTTATCTTCCACTCCAGTTGCGCAAGACAGTAAACGTTCCACTGAAGCGATTGGCGACAGTAAGCGTGGCGGCACAGCCATGCAAAAGCGAGACCCGCTATTTTCACGATGAGACCCCGTTTTTCTGAGAACGACATCAGCTTGAACAGAAAGGGTAAAGTTAATAGCGAAAGCACATTTAAGGCATTGACGTACGCGCAGCATGTAAACTCAAAAGCGTCAATCTTAAGAATGTCAGGCCGAGAAATGTCCATGAAGAGACCGCAGGAATTTCACTAAAGAGGCTCTCGCATGTCGCACTTCCGGACGGATTATTCGAAGAGCCTACGACGACTTTCCTAAGCCATGCCTCATCTAATATGGCTTTTGCAGGCGATAACCAAAACATGGCTCATGTTCAGATACATTAGTTCATATTTGGTGAACTGTTTGACGAATAAATTATGTTGCTTAGAACCTACAATATATTTTGTTGAGTGCCCCACTTCTCTATTCGGTCTTTTTGGTGCTACTTCCTTGTGCGTCGCATAGGAATAATTGCGTTATTATATGGTACATGGTTTCCAACTGGGCTCCGACTTCCGTGCACGAGAATAACGTTCCCGTTGAAAACATCTTACATGATCAGCAGGTAATTCTTCGCCTTGAAATTTTAAAAAAATCTGCACAGCGCCCGTTCTATGTGCTGTTTTGGAAATAAAAAAAAACAAAAGCGGGAATGGCAGGCTGGCGCGACCTTGCGAAAACACAACCTAAGTTAACTTTATTAATTATTATATGGTCTCTGATGCGCTTTTGCGCTTCAAAGACCATATAATAGGTTATAGTTATGAGAGACGCTGTAGTGGGTGACCCGGATTAATTTTGACCGCCTGGAGCTCACTTTCAATGGTTTTTTATTGGTGTTATTCTCAAAGATACGTAATTAGCTTATAAAAAATAATCTTCTCCCGTACATTATCATAACAACACTACACACACAACAATCTGCCATTTCCTGCCACTCAGCGCCCCATTTTGTTCTTCCAGGACTGTCAGGATTTTCGGAAAACACGCACATTACGCACCTACGCGCTTTGCAGCGTTTATTTATGTAACTTCGTACCAAAGCCGCAATTAACACACACATAATAACAGTCTTTTTGCACATTTCGATCCCATAGCGTGTCCACCATCCCAATTAAAATGGAGTACGCACTGCAGTATTTAGCTCCATGAGCAGACCGCACGATTACAGATCGCAAGAAAATGAGAAAATACCAATTTATTACGAATATCGCAAAACCTTCTTATTTTTCTACATATATTAAAATGCCTGCAGACTCTTTTCAACACCCCTCTCCCTAAACCCCTTTCCATTTTCTTCTAAATGCCTAATAGGTGGCGCATTCACTTCTTTCAGGACCGGTTGTAGTGTACGCGCTTTGTATTGCGGCTGGAAAGAGATAAGAACACTCTTTAGTAATTTCCCGCGTGGCCCTTAACCAATTTAAGCACTCCAAACCCTCACTCGTAACATGCCCTTCATTCATCCAAGTTTTAAATCAGGTGATGCACTTACTTCTCTCAGGGTACACGCAAAACATCCGTATAATAATGCGCTCTCGCGTCCACCTACACATATACTAACAGTGTTGCAGGAGTCGCGAGGGCTTCGACCTGGTGAAGAAAAATAATAATAATAATAATATTTGGGGTTTTACGTGCCAAAACCACTTTCTGATTATGAGGCACGCCGTAGTGGAGGACTCCGGAAATTTTTGACCACCTGGGGTTCTTTAACGTGCACCTAAATCTAAGCACACGGGTGTTTTCGCATTTCGCCCCCATCGAAATGCGGCCGCCGTGGCCGGGATTCGATCCCGCGACCTCGTGCTCAGCAGCCCAACACCATAGCCACTGAGCACTGGTGAAGAAAAAGGCAGACAGCTAATACAGCGAAATCTGATGCTTCTAGCTGCATCTGTCCAATAAATGTATGGGGTCAGACCTTCATGACATTATTTCCTGTACATATGGGCCAAATTAATAACAATATTAATAAAGTGTTGCTGCGCCGCCTTACCACACCAAGTGTGGAACCTTATGGATAATGATTAATTATTTAACGCGCGCAGCAGGTTTCAACTGCGCTAGAACTACTAGATAAGGTGCAGGTGGCACTCACTGCAAAGTCGGTAATTATGCTTGTTTATTTTCGCCGACAAGCCATCATTAGCACATTTAACATCACGATCCTTCTAGCTACCACCCAAATTGCCTTAACGTATGCAGTCTTAACAGGAAATAACGGCACCGCGGAAACAATCAACTTTTCATTTCAACACTTCGGGATGTAACCCCACTCTGGCCAGCGACTGAGTTGTTTTTTCGCGTTCTACGTACGACATCTTCCCGTTAGCAGATTTTCTAATAAACCTAGCGTTGGGCGTTGAACTTTGTTTCCTGCCGTCGCCACTAAGCCTAAACACACCGTACGTCACAATTTGCGCATCAGCAAGAAAGTGCTCACGCGCATTCGGAAAATGCTGTTGTCATGCTCGAAAAACGCACGTGGCGTTTTCGTCATACCGCGATATTGCATTTATGAGTTGAAAGTGGGAAGTGCGGCGCTCAGTATTCCTAAATACAAAGCAGGCATTTCAAGCCGGTTTTAACGTACATAACCTTGTTACGTGTATACGTAATTGCATTGACACTGTAGAAGTGTACTAATTTGCTCCTGTTGGTTGAAAATCGGCATACAGAACAAATAGCTAAGACTCGCAGCTTTAGTGGTGTCTGTTTTCTTCTTGTGACGTTGGCTAACGTCCTTGCTTCCCGCCTTTTCTTCTATAGATTTCCGTTCGTTAAGTAAAACAATCAGATGGTCGGCACATGTTTTATCGTCTTCCAGCAGTTCCGTTCTCTGCACTGTTTCTTCAGTGCGTAACTTATTAAAACTTCAGGAAGGAAATTCTCCCAACGTAACGGTGCACGTCTGTACGAGATATGCACATGGGCCATGTCGGTACAACAAAAGCAGGCCCTTTCCTGCGTTGTTGCGACACCGTTCTCGAGATAAACGTGGTTGATTTTGGTTGAGGCCACACGTTTGTTGACGCTATACAGAAGAAGGTTCCCGCATATTCATGATAGCGCTCAGTATCGTGTTTCCATTTTGACAGGCAAAGATACTCTTCAGAGATTTCCTGTGAAGCATACTGGCGGTTAAGATGGCCTTCCAATGTGTCAACAACCATTTCATTTAAGCTTGTCGATGAGCTTGTCGAAAAATTTTTGTGCCCGAGCCAAAGGCTCGTTGAGGCCCATAGTAAATATATATACAGTAGCAGCTACAAGATATAAGTACAATTCTAGTGCTTGGCGAAATAAGTTTACAGTATGCAAATAAACAAACTAAGCAGCACTTTGTGTATAATATACATATATGCAAACGAAGATACACAACTTTCTTATGCGGCTGCATATGCAGCTGACTAAGCAGACACAATTATTAATATAACAAATTGCGAAGCAAACCAACAAACATTATTCGCATAATTTTAAATAAGTCATCTTTTTAATATGAAAATCTGTACTACTGCGCCTTGGCATCGCTTCTTTGGAAAACGAACTGTAACGTTGTCTATGTTCTTTTTGGCATGGTTGACTTCCATGGAACCCTCGCATTTCGTTAGAGCAGTGGAGTCTTATACGTAGACAACTGCTTCATTTGGTGTGGCGTTTTAATGTACGTATAAGTATTATGTAATAAATGAATTAAACCTTTTGATTATGCATGCCGTTAGACTTGGATGGCTTTTGGGAAGTGACCGTGAACATGTATAAGTATTATACATATTAGAAACAGCTTCCTCATTTGCATAGTTCTCAAACCGTAGTATGGTTGCATATGGAGAGGAAACTACGCTAATTATGGCAATTCTGCAAAGTTGGGATGAGAAAATTAGGTTACAGCGAAACGGAGAAGGCTTTTCCAAGTCAAATGGAAAACGCTTAAACAAGTCAACGTAGTTTTTATCAATTTCATGTCGAGTTAAGGAGTATACCGGTGATTGGCTAAACACCAGAGCCAGATTTTTCTCTAATATTTGCACTATGCAGCTCTATAAATTTTCACTTTAAGTTGTGAGTTAAATTCATGCTACAGAATGATTCAATGTGTCACTATTACAACGATGGGAACTCGGTGTGACAGAAATAAACACATAGCTCTTGCAAGGTTCCTCTCATCGTCAATGCATTTAGAAGCACGTGACAATATAAAATATTTTTGTTATTGCCATGTTAAGTGTTATTGCGTGTTCGATACTTGCATTTCACAGTTTGTTTGGTCCTTTGAAACATTTCAGGAATAAAAGAAATGAAACCTGCCGCACGCAACCACTTTCCTGTACAAGCCTACACCAGATGCTAAGACTACACAGGTAGCCACTAGACATTCCACACAGGTTGCTCAGAAATTCGAAAGGACAAATTCAGAAATATCACAATCCGCGCATTATGCGGTTCTTGCAAGGAGAACTGCCCTAACAAAGCAGTACGCCAGCTCCAAATGAAACCTCCAGAGAGTTTTGGCGCAAAAATACTTCAAAGCAGATGACGCATGAAGAGACTTTTCAGCATGTTCTCTTGTTTCCTTGGAACGGTCGCATGTCTGTCAAGTTGACGTACAGAGTGATGAATGACGTCGAGAAATACGTCACGTTTATTAAGAGTGCTTGATAGCAGACGTCGTTGAAATACCTTCAAACGCCTATTTGTTGTGCCCTTTAGTTGTTTACGCGTTTCTGTCAACTAAACATAGCAATGTGTGAAGCTGCGTTGTACTCATGCCAATGTTATTTGGTTCTCTGCTTGTGTAGATGAGAAACCTCCGTAGATTCTATTTAACACGCAGGCAAAAACTTAGAAATCTTATGATTTTGGCTTGTGTTCAATGGAAAACTAGATATCGCTGCATGCGAGCAGTAATGTCTTATAGTAACCTAGTTGGAGCACCAGTAAACCAGTAACTTCATGCTGTAATGGAAAGCTCTGTGCAAACTTTAAATCTTTGTCACTATTATTTAGGGTTGCAAAGATAATCCAAATAAATGAAGGTAGCAGTTACAAACATTTAAAAGATAGGAAGTGAACAGACAAAAAAATCAGCACACACAATCAGAGAGCTTGAGTGCCAAAGCCAAGTGATTGCTCCCCGGTAGAGCTGCAGATATATGATGCTTTGGACACTGAGTGGTCAGCTTTATTGATTACTTCGCTGAGACGTGTGAGTGATGCGACTAATGCATATTTCGGAGTGAGCTCCGCAAGCACACATAATGCGACAAGGCAAGAGTGCCGACGATGTACTCCTTTTTCTTACGCCTATACTACCCCCGGATGTGCTGTGGCGAGCGTCTCGTGAAGCGTTGCCCAGGCCCCAAAGTCATTTTATTGCGACAGTAATAATGTGGGCATTCCAAGCGAAATTTCGTCGCCGTCGTCACCGTCGGAGTTATCGTGGCGCTCCGTATGGATGCTTGCGTATGCTGAGTAGCTGTTGTATTACGGAAATACCAATGTTCTGACTAGGTATTATGGTCCTGACTGGATCGTTTCTGAGAATTTTTCATAGTAGCAGCCGGGAAAAAAAACATTCACACCATATGCTATTTTTGGCAAAACTTCCGAGGCAAAACGTGCTTAACAATGTTAGGGCTAACAGTCAGATAGGAATACAAATTCACAGGATCCGGCACCAGTACTCCTCACGGGCAGCACTGAGAAATTTGTGCGATACCATTACAGCCCCTACACGGCGTCCAAAAGCTTTCAGGAGTGCCACAAATTTTGCCGCCTAAACTCTTCATGCCGACAGAAAGTGGCACAATATAATTCCCTGAATAAGCCTGACGTCTATACCCGATTAAATTCAATAGCAATAGTACAGTCGCTGGAGGCGCCTTCACACCGTCGTTGCCGCCAACGTGCTGTACAGCTGATGGCCCATGTGCAGACTGCGCGTGCAGATTTAAGGTATCCTGACACGCGTAGTGTTTTTCTCTGCAAAAGCGACGAAGCAATGTGAACACACCATGAACGTTTCATTCAGTCGTCTAGCTGGCGAAGAAACTGCTGCGTTCTGCCTTCTGCCATAGGGATGAGCGTACGCACCATATAAGCATTGGCATTCCTGCTGAGCTGCTACTGGAATGCTTTGGACTGAGCACTAAATGTACATCTAGCACTATATAATATTAAGGCGAAAGCCTTAGATCTCTATTTGAAAGTCACGTTGTGAGGTACAGAAAATCTCACGTGACCCAAAGAAGGCCGGAGGTGAACCAAAGCATGTCCAGCCGCGTACAAGAGGTGATTGATGATTAGAAAAGTTAACTGATGATTGAAAAGTGATTGGATTGAGGCGGGTTAGGTGGATTAGGTGGATTAAGGTGGAATGATGTCGTTTAAGGCGTAATAAGAAGTGTTAAGTAATAAGGTTGATTGGGGTGGATTAAGGTGAATTACAGTAGTCTTTGCAATGCTTTCGCCTTCGCCTCTCTTAGAAGATAGCTAATTCCACCTGGCAAGTTCTTCATTGGCCGCTCACTAATGCCTACAGTTATCCGTCAGCCTCATCTCGTGCAGCTTCGAAGTGCGCCGCCTGAAACGTACTTAGCGGGGATCATAACGCCAGCGTTCCGGGATGCCTAGTCACCAGAGTGCTGCTCCTTCGGCCTATGGCTAGAACTATCGTTAGAAGACCGCCCGAGGAGTTTAAGTGCGCCGCTAAACTTTGTCATTATTGTCAGTGCTTCACCCTTTAGGTGAAACTGCTAACAAGTTTTTTAGAGCGCAGTTCTTAGGCGCCCGTTCCTGCGGCGAGCGTCGGCGTAGCCAAGCGAACGAGCACAACGAAGGATGAATGAGCGAACGCCGAGCGCAGCGGGGGACGAAAGGCACGAGGAGGTCCGCGAAGGAGGAAGATGCAGCGGAACCATGAGGCCGAAAGCGGAGGAGGAGGGTATGGCGAATGCGTGAGAGAAAAAGCGCAGAGCGGCGACGATGGCTACGAGACGGCACCAGGGTAGCGCGCGTCGTCCAGGAAGTCTCTCTGTGGCGGATGCTGTGGGAGTGCGGGAATGACGCCTGTAGGATGTCTCGGGCGAGGAGGGCATCGAACAACCGTAGACGCGGTCTGCGACGGCTCCCACACGTCACCCACGAGCTGCATCTCCCGATCTCCAGATTAGCGACGCAGTCGCACCACACTTCGCTCCGTTTGCAATGTGGCGTAGGAGAGAAATTGTCCACGCCAGCCAATACATCGCGAAATGAAAACACGTATAGAGCTGCGCTCAAATTTCGCGTAATGCGTTCACTTTAGCTGCACGAAGCACACTGCATGTGGCCGGAATAGCCTGTATATACAGTTTCTTTAGCTACCCAATTCTAACGCTTTCGTTCATTTATTCGACGACGCGATCTTCTACCTGATATAAAAATGCGTTATTAAATAATTTAGATAAACACACCTGTCACATTTTTAATGAATTGCTTCACGGCAAATAATTCAATCTAAGTATTGTAGTTGGTAAGTTCGCAAGGAATGAATCCTGAGGATCCCACGGGTTTCTAGATATGCGACGTCAAGCTTGGGGTAAAAATGCACTGTTGTTCTACTTAATTTTTAAAGAAAACGCCGTGTTATCCATTGAAGCACATGAGTGCATGTGAGTGCACTTCCTCGGAATTCTTGGCGGAGCCAACTTCGCCGAGAGGAACGTTACACACAAGTTAATTTGGATTACGGCCCACGCAGGCATAGAGGGTAACGAAAGGGCAGACAGCCTAGCTCGAGAGACCACGTTCCGAGCAGAGCAGTCGCGCGCCCCGGAGTATCACCCACACGCTTGTGAGGGAGGATACACAGAAATCTTAAACTTATACAGAGGGGCGAGAGCCAAATATCCCCCACCGCACAAAGCTCTAACGCAGGAGGAAGCAACGAGTTGGCGCAGATTGCAGACAAACTCCTTCCCAAACTTATACATCCTAAAAAAAATGTACCCAACACAATACAGACACACCTGCCCATGGTGTGGGGCCACACCCACACTACATCATATCACATGGGAATGTAAACACAATAAATCATTCCACCAACACAATAACCCGAGTGCGGAACAATGGGAGAGTCGGCTTACCAGCTGCGAGCTCACGGCCCAAAGGGCCTTAGTGCAGCACGCTAGTGAGGTAGCTAGGCTCAGTGGAGCCCTGGAATAGGGGCCCACCCTTGCCGGAAGAGGCTCCAAGTCGCCGGCGCCCAAGACGACAGAGACCTCGAGACGCTAAATCCTTGAAGGAACCAAATAAAGTTTCTCTCTCTCTCTCTCTCTCCTCGGAAACTGAAAATAATAATTTTGAAAGCTGTGCAGTCTTGAGAAGTCGTTCCAAATGAATACGGCTTCTGAATTTACCGGCTACAATCCGTAAATTTAAATAGGTGACGCTAGGTAAATAGTAAGACAATAATTACGGTATTTATGTTAATTGTTCACTTACGTATTTAGAATTCTGGTAAAAGTAATGGCTGCCTCACTGAGTAATTTAGCTCAAGGGTTATAAATCAGCTATATGCCACCGGCAATTTTTTAAAAAGTTTGGTGCAGTTAAACAATAAGACACCTTTTATTGCGCATACAAGGTGTCCAACGTACCTTGTGCCAAATTGAAAAATAGTACGAGGGACACGTAGCTGGTTAGAAGCAATGTAATGTTGTCTATCATCGCTTGAAGCGTGAGACTATACTTTGTACTTTGGGTAACTACTTATTTAGGTATTATGAAGTATCCAACTTCACAAAATAATATAGTCAGAGCAAAGGTGTCAAATGAGAAAATTGTAGACCAGCCTGTAAAATTTCCGATCCATCTTCCTCTTGCTCTATAGGTCATACATACAAGATTTTTCCAAGCTTGAAAGAAAGTAATTTATAATGCTAAGCAAAAACCAGCAGTAACCAAATGGAGGAAAAAATATTAGTAGTCATTTTCCAATGTTTGACTGCATAATTAGCTCAACAGAGGACGATAAAATCGTGTTTTATCTTATTTTGAGCTCCTATTACTCCTGTAGATATCGTAGAATGTTGTGAAGCAGTAGCGCTTGCCCATTCAAGGGGTAGAGGATTCCTCTACCCCTTCAGTGTACTTTACGTGTCGTCCTCGTTGTCTTTGCCCTCCCCCAAAAAAGTACAGTTGCCATTTTCGTGGAATCGATAGGATTATATGAAAACAGCGCAAAAAAACGTACCAGCGAAACTTAAACACTGTTATCAGTGCATTAGCTAACGAACTAGACCAAGTTATTCCGTACCTTTAAGTTTCGGCCGACTTGCTAGTGTGATAGACCGCTTCGTGCCAATAATATTGATCAAAATCCAAATATCGTGTACTGTGCGAATCGGTTTGAATGAACTTTTGATTGGCGTTTGTGAAGAATGTACTTACTTCTAAGTGACCACTGACAAATAGAGACCGTGGAACCAAGTTGGACTCATTTTCTCTGGGAACCGCTTCGCTCAACATGAGCTTGGGGCACTCGATAATGTACAAGCCGCGCGTGACAGCGGTGCTCCGAACACGATGGCATGGTGATGGCTGCATGATGACGATGGAATGATGACGAAGGCATGAGGAGAATTGGACTGCGTTGGAATAACTCCGACAAAATAACGGCGACTGGAAGAAAGAATGACGATGTCGGCATGACGACCATGGGGTAAAGACGCTGGAGGGACGGCGATGGTGTGACGATGACGGACTGGCGATAGCGTGAAGCCAGTACTCCAACGATGCAGATTTTATGACTATGACATCATGACGACGATGGCTTGGTGATGGGAGGAAGGGGCTGAAATGACAATGGTGGCATTACATAAGGATGACTATGCTAAAATGATTACAATGGTGCGACCACGATGGTGTGTCGATAATGCTATGACGAAGGGTGAAGGACGACAATGGCGTGAGGACAAAGACATCACGAAAACAGCTTAACGGTGAAACCACTGCGACAGAACGTCGTAGGTGGAATAGCCACAAAGGCGTGATTGCCACTCTTTGACGACGACGCAGTAACAATAATGGCATCACGGCGACGGGATGGCGATAACGTGGCAACGATGACGGCGTCTTGGCGGGGATGTGGCAATGCAGTCACGGCGAAATAACGACGACGATGAAAACGAAGGAATGATCACAGTGACAAGATGGTGATGAAATTACGACGGAAGCACGGCATCGACGTTGTGCTTGCGCGCTGGAGCTCACATCCAAACTTATGTGGATGCCCCATAGATACCGCAGTGCGTCTGGCGTTTCTTTGCCCTATATCCGATACAGGGCATTCGTGCAACAGTATTGTAGGGCGGTGGGTGTGAAACCACTGCGACAGAACGGTGAGCAGCAGCAGCAAGCAGCATATATATATATATATATATATATATATATATATATATATATATATATATATATATATATAAACGAGAAGAAAGGGGGTTAACCGAGGGGCCCGATTTTTATTAGTCATATCATAATAAGCCAACAAACACTGATACCAAGAACAACATAGGGGAAATTGCTTGTGCTTAATAAACGAAATAAAGAAACGATAAATTCATGGAAATTAAAGTGGATGAAAAAACAACTTGCCGCAAGTGGGAACCGAACCCACAACCTTCGCATGTCGCGTGCGATGCTCTACAAATTGAGCTACCGCGGCGCCGTTTTCCCATCAACTTTCTTGGGTATTTATGTGTCCTATGAGAACCCTGGGAGTGTTAGCCAGCGCCACCACTCACAGACCTCGGCGGCGGACGTGGAACGCCCTTCATGCCGCAGGCGTCACGAGAACGTGATCTTTTTGGGTGAAGGCAACTGGTCAGTAAACCCCACATATGCTACCTGAAGGCATCAATACTGCCGGATTCGAGACCCTCGTTATGTAATAAACAAGAAGAAAAGGGGTTAACCGAGGGGCCCGATTTTTATTAGTCATATCATAAGAAGCCACCAAACACTGATACCAAGGACAACATAGGGGAAATTACTTGTGCTTAATAAATGAAATAAAGAAACGATAAATTATTGGAAACTAAAGTGGATGAAAAAACAACGTGCCGCAGGTGGGGACCGAACCCACAACCTTCGCATTTCGCAGTTTTTTCATCTACTTTAATTTTCATTAATATATCGTTTCTTTATTTCATTTATTAAGCACAAGTAATTTCCCCTATGTTGTCCTTGGTATCAGTGTTTGTTGGCTTCTTATGATATGACTATATATATATATATATATATATATATATATATATATATATATATATATATATATATATATATATATATATAGGTTACCTGACTGTAATAGGTAAACTTCGCCGAAATCATGAGATAATTTTTGAATACCCTGTTTAACTATAGATCGCAAAGTATCTTAACAGCATGAATGGCGCATCTCATTGCGCCCACAACATGTACGGCTTATTTTGCCCGGTCAATTGTAACGCTTAATGCACTTACGTGAGGCGCCAGTGCGCAGGTGGCTATGCGTGGTCAAATGGCAACGTTCATTTGTGTGCGACTGATGCTATCAGCGACGTCACGCCGATGTACTTAGAAAAGTAGGGAAGCGTCACTGTACTGGAATGTAGCAGCGCGGACGTGGATCAGCTGAAATGCCGGGCGATGTTTGCGTTCGCATCCAGAAAATACTAAAGTCGAATGGTCCTTGCTGCGTAAAGGGCACCAGCATCGTGCACACGGCATATACGGATGTAAATATCACAGCTGCCGATTTACTTGCTGGCGACACGAACCCACTATGTGTGGGATATGTGGCCGCTTGTCGGAGCTGGATTTACAATGGCAGAACGGCCGCGATACACCGCTGAATGTTGTCCGACACGATCCGACACTGCTACAAACTAAGCTACACCATTGGCATCATGTTTTTTATTGTCTCTATTACGGAATTCGTGCTCGATGCCGTGAAAGGTCACGGCGTGATCAATATTGTCACGTGGTGGTGACGTTGAATAACACAGTAGAAATACTGTGAACGACAAAACTAACTTTTATTGGGTGAACCTGCGCCCACAAAACAGGCTACACTTATAGCACAACGATAGCGGCGAACACGGTCGGCGATCGTGGAAAATCTCATCAGCGGGTCGAGGGTGTCGGCTTTTATGCAGCAGTCGTCGAATGTTCCAGACTAATTGCTCGGACCCGCGTGCCTTCCACGAACTTCCACACCATTCGCGTCACGCAATGAAATCAGATAACACGAGGTTCGGCGACAACAGACAGCTGGGTAGAAGCATCGATAACTTTCCAGAAACTTCGGATACATGCAGGCGCGTCCCGCACTGTGCGACAACACCTGCCAGGTCGCGAAACGCGGCCGCCCTATAAAGATAAGCACACATGTCCATATACAGCGAGTGGTGTCTAGGCGAAGCGAGAATGTGGTCGGCTGAATTGCCATGTCAATATCACGACGAACACCTTTTTCTCATCGCAAGCACCCTTTGTTGCATGCTTGGGATGTACAAATTGATTAATCGTACGGTCTTCTTCCGTGAGCAGTGCTGCGTAAACATTTCATGCACAGCGGCAATCTTCGTTTTTTTTTTTTTTTGAAAGTCGTGTTCTGTGATAATTACGGTCTATCTTGGCACATAACAACTGAAATGCTTAAAAGTAGCAAAACAGTTTTAAAAAAGTCTCGTTCCTTTGAAATATTTGCCAGTGCCTACCTCTCTTAGCACGTGCTGTTTAGACTATACTTGTGCATTATCTAGTCAGAATGTTATTTCAACTACACGTTTTCTGCAAAATAATGCACTGCGACCTTGTACTGAAGTTTTAACAGTCTATAAGAACAGTTGCATTTCCAGAAATACGCACACATGTTGTTGGCATTTTGACACGTCTGACACGCATCCCATTGGTGGCAGAAAAAAAGTTTGCGAAATTTTCGTTTCATTTCGCCTTTGAAGTACGCCTTAGATGCAACACGAGTATCCCTTCGTGAAATAATTATTTCATAAAATTTAATACGAGAGATGTGTGTCGAATGAACGGAACATGATGCGAATACTAGTGTACGCTTGCTTTACTTGATTGGTAGATGTTCAATAACTATTGCAAATTGCCAATATGCATGCGTCGGCTTTGCTGCCTTGATAAGCAAGAACAAAGTGCTGTTATGCCGCATAGATAGCATAACGAAAGTGACCTACAAAACTACGACATGATCCTAGCCGGTGTTTACTGAGATCACAAAACGTTCTTTCTTGAACCATGTTGGTAAGCACGTGGTCTCCCACCACATTGTCAAATGTGGTCCTCCAGTATGTTGCCGTCCTCGCCGCTTGTGCATTAAAGGTCTAGCTGTCACTAATACCACAATCGAGCACATCCTGCGTCTCTGCATTATTCGTTTCTCATCCAGCTCATGGGCATCACCACTGGACCTTGCGTCGAAGGATCCCGGTGAATGGCCCTGCATTGAGACTACGCTGCTACCAACGCTTAAACCATCCGTGAGAGCTGCGCACTTTCGCCCATAGTAAAATTATGTTGCCTGCAACATCCTAAGGCGGTCACGCGCGATATGACGCGCAACATTTGCCCTTGCGATGGAATCCTGCACGTACTGCCACGGTTGTTAAGCGGCTGGCGGTAAGGTATCCATGGGTAGTGTCGCTTCACAGCGAAAAAGATTATGAAACTGTGAAAAACCTGCAGTATCATGGCGTGGAGTATTGAAGGCGAATGTAAAAAGGGATAATGTAGTATCCCAGTCTCGGTGATCAGTGGAAACATGCACGGCGAGCATGTCGCTTGTGGTGCGATTCAGTCGTTCGTTCAGGCCGTTAGCGTGAGGGTGATAGTGGTCGTGACTTTGTGTTTTGTGGAACATGAGCAGAGTAGGTCATCGATGTCACGGGACAAAAAATAAGCATCGCGATCGGTGACCAGCTGACAGGAGCCCCGTGATGCAGAATGAGATCTTGGAGAAGAATGTTAGGAAGATCAGCAACACAGCTGGTTGGAAGTGCGCGAATAATAGCGTTGTTGAAAGTCGCAAACGACCGTCAAACATTTGTTGCACCTGTGGTTGGGGGCCCCACGATGCAAGAGAGAGAGGGAGCCAGCGAACGGGCGAGGGGCGCCCCACTGCACCACGTCCCGGTCGGGAACTCTAGTAACAACCTAGAAGAAGAAGAAGTGTATCTGTTCGGTCGCTGTTTTTGTGCGGTGCTCTGAGTTTTCTGGTTTTTGGACATTTACGGTTACCATTGACGACGACTGATTAACAAGACGTCGGGCGAAGGTTCAACGAGCCAGGCGCCTTACAGGTACGACACTTCTTTTTTTAAGGACCTGGCCATTACCCTGCCGCTACGGTGGTCGGAAGCCGAGAACATCGTCACGAGCCTTATGCTCGTCCAAACGTGACAAGCCATATGAATGATGCTACGGGCCGTAATGAAAAGCCTGGTGCCTTGCAAGCGTCACAAAGCTTCATAAAGCCAGCACGTTTGGTTCTCCACAACTCGGAATCAACTTCAGCGAATTCAGGGATAATGGCTGACGGTGAAGCCGAGAGCAAGAAGCCTCGCCTAGAAGACAGCAAGTACGATGACACAACATCGAATTATGAGCTAAGTGATGAAGAAGAGATGGGTGAAGATGTACCATTTACTTTGGTCACGTACTTCGCAGACTTGCAGGCACATCATGGGGCGGATCAGTATCGTCCATGCTAACTGTATACAATGCATTAATACGACAAAAAGTAGCGTATTCCGCGCCCATCTTACACGGACTTTCCCACACGTCAGAAGAGCGACTTCAAAGACTTTTAGCTAGAGGACTACGCCTATGTCTAGGAGTTCCACGAGCGACTTCTAGTTCTCTTGTAATAGTTGAGGCTCGCCAATCACCATTTCCAGTTATGCGAACAACAGAAACATGCCGGCATTATTTCCGTCTTCAAACCCAGCATAAAAACCACCCATTGGCTCTAGACATAATGAAACGAGATAGAAGTTATGTTCATATAGAAATTAGAGAACATCTTCACATATTGCCAAGAAATGAATTTTGGAACTCAGACATCGAATATCCTCCATGGCTGCTTACAGTTCCAAAAATCGAATTGTCAGTAGATTGGATATTCAGCAAAAGAGATATGTTCATTCGAGCTGCTCAACAACTAGCGCTGTACCAGATATATATGCGGTATTCAGGATACACACACGTCTATACAGATGGCTCCAGTACAGCAACCTCTTCAACTTCATCATTCATTATACCACACCTCAACAAACAAGAATCTTTTAAATTATCTCGTGCGACTTCGTCTACAACGGCTGAACTGTTCGCAATCCTATGTGCGATAAAATTTATATTGTCAGTAAGAGATGCGCAAAAATGGGCAATTTTCAGCGATTCACAGGCGGCTCTAACATCACTCTGCAACACAAAGGGGCAAACATTCAGTGACAGTATAATATATGAAACACTTAAAAACCTCACAAAGGCAAGCGAAGCGAAACATGCAATATCATTCCAATGGATACCAGGGCATTGCGACTTTCCTGGCAACACAGCAGCTGATGAAGCAGCACTACAAGCGCACCTAAAAGATGATACGGCTCCGCTCCCAATATCAAAGGATGAATTACGCTGCATTATAAGGACAACGTCTCTCAAATTATCTAGAAACACTTGGTTTGACCAGAATTCTAAGAGCTCGGACTTATACCATATTGATCCATTTATTGAATTCAAATTTTCATTGTCGTTAGATAGAACTATGGAAACCCTTATTCATCGATTAAAGCTAGGCACTGCTTACACAAAGCATTTCTTGCACAGAATTGGCCGTGCGGAAACCCCCGAATGTGATTGTGGATTTGTCGACGAAGATATATATCACCTCCTTCTAGATTGCCCACATCACGACACACCAAGAAGCCGACTTAAATCAGCGCTAATTCAATTAGACCGCAGACCTTTCAGTTTAAGGAAACTTTTGGGCCCTTGGCCAACAACGGCCTTGCAGAAGAGTGCTTTAAAAGCACTAAAGACTTTTCTTGAAGACAGCGGCATTGCTGGACGTTATTAGCGCTTTCATTGTTCCCTTCATTTCATTGTCACTGTATATATCCATCTGTTTGTGAATTATGTTATGTTGACTGTTCTGTTGAGACTGTATGTGATAATGCAATTACACGATGTGTCTACCACCCGCTGACTAGACAATGTGTTATTAGGCGACAATATCTTTTGTACTTTTGAGACTTTCATCTACATAAGTGTGGAGACATTTACATTATATATTGTATGTACCATGTGTTCCTTACGTCATAGTCTTCCTGTGGAAACGTTGCGTGATAAGTCCTGGTGCTTGTGTGAAAAGACTGTTTGATATGTAACCTTGAACCCTGTACGATGTATGACGGAACCACTCAAGAGATGAGGAGTAGCCGGTGCCTTAAATTGTGCGCCAACATCTCCTTATATCATATCAATAAAAAAAAAAGATCCGTTCTACCGGCTTTTCGGCGAACCGCCTACTGAGTGCGAGGCTCCGGCGCCCCCTACAAGGACGAAGTCGTTGGTGCAGCTAAAAGAGAACGTGGACTTTGTGTTTCTCCTCTCTTTACTTTCCCCTCTATTTCCTTTCTCCTTTCTTCGATCTATCTTTTGCAAACAAACCAGTCTCGAAACGGATCCCAACGAGTGAAGTTCTTTCCTTCGAGGCTCCTGCGTGTACGGGCGACGCCGTCCAGCTTAGTTAACGCGCACCAAAAGTTAGCGCTCTCGTCCAAGAGCGACAGCAGTTAGAGTCAGCCCAGCGGCGCGAGCATTCATTCACAAGCGTAACCGCTGGTATAGTATGTTGCGATAGTAATACATTTCTTCCCTGACTCTGGTATATTTATTTATTTGAACCTCAAGGGTCCCTGGCGGGACATAACATGAGGGGTGGGCGCAAGAACGGCGGTTAACAATGAATGTTACATAAGAATCATGACGATGACATGGCTTCCTCGATGGCAGTCTTGAAATGGACTGGATCAGGGGTTAGTGCTATGTCACAGGGAAGGTCATTCCAGTCGCGAGCTGTGTGGACAAAAAGGATTTCTGAAATGTAGTTGTTCGGGAACGATGCGGGATGACGCTGTTTGGATGGCCTGTGCGGGGTGTTCGACGTACTGGTAGGATGAGGTTGCTGTCACGGGGCGAACAATGGAAAAACCTGTGATAAAGGCAGAGACGTGAAATTAGGCGACGGGAAGCGAGAGAAGGAAGTTTTAGTTGCAACTTCAAGGCGGATATGCTAGAGTATTGCGAGTAGTTTGAAAGAATAAAGCGAGTGGCACGATTCTGAACAGATTCAAGGGCTGAGATACGGTTAGATTGATGGGGGTCAAATATTGCGCAAGCGTATTCAAGTTTAGGTCGTACAAATGTTTTATAAGCTAGTAATTTTAAGGAAGATGGTGTCATGCGCAGGTTACGTCGGAGATACCCAACTGCTCGATTAGATGAAGTTTTTATGTGGTTAATGTGGCAAGACCATGTTAAGTCACTAGCAAGGTTAACGCCAAGATACTTAAAAGAGTTAGTGGAAATAATGGTAGTATCGTTATTTTATAAGTAGGCGGAGTATGATTTCGGCGGCGGTGAAGAGAAATTTGTACGGTCTTTGTAGTATTTAGGGATATTAGCCACTTAGTGCACCAGTGCTGTTCGGGAAAGAGTCGAGCAGATCGAGGCTTACGCGGAATAACGGCTCATCGATATGCTGAAGAACGCTTGTGGGAAGCGTCGGTCGCTGGTGGGAACCGTCGGTTGCCTATTGTGTCGTTCGCATAGTTTGCAGCTGCCTACACGCTTCTACACAGAGCAATGAAACCCAAGCGAAGGAAAGGGCGCCGCACGCCATCGTAATTGCGTGTTACAAGGGTGGTCTGCTGTGATTTCTTCATGAATCTGCTTACTATAATAGAACGCATGTGGGCGGACACCACAAGCAAGTGCTGAAGGTCTTTGGGGAATAAATTGTAGCGGTAAAAAGTTCCACTATGTATACTAAACATCTGGTGTGACTCCTCAGAAGCACTGGAGCTGGGACGGCGAATCATGGAATCTAACGCCGGATAACACCGCTGTTCGTGGCCAAAATGAAGAAACTCTCACATAGAAAGAACACAGGCATCGGTGTCAGGGTTGCTGCTGTCAGGTGGATTAATGGGATGTCGGGGCAGGCAGTACGCGTCCTTGTGTAATTGGCCAGACTTGTGCACGACGGAAAACGAGTACTCTTTGAAGCTACTAAAACCCAGCGTCTAAGACGGCCTCAAGGATCTTTGAGCGCGGAACGCCTGCAGAGTGCATGGTGGTCGGTCACTACGTGAATAGAAGGTCAAACAGGTACGCAAATATTTGGAGATGCCCCAAACAAGGTCAAGGCCCTCACGCTCGCTAATGAGTGGCTCTCTGGGGCAGAGAGCATGCGGCTATATGGCGTACGCTATGACGCCGTCAAGACCATGCTTGCGTTGTGCAAGGACGCCTCCGATGCCGTATCCACTGGCATCCATCTGAACTTCTGTAGGGGCACATGGGCCGAAGTGTGACAACAAGGGCGACGTCGTGGGAAGGCTGATAAACTAAAAAATGCATGAGCTTGTATACGACCCCATAAAGAAGGCGCACCTTTCTTGAAAGGTTCAGTGAATGGACGGGCTACGTCAGAGAAATTCTTGACAAAGCGACGAAACTAAAAACATAATTCAATGAAGGAGCGAACGTCTTTGGTAGAGGGAGTTACAAGGGCATGCTTCACGGCGTGATTTTTTTCTGGGTCAGTTCGTATTCCTACATTGTTTACAAGGTGACAAATCACTGTGATATCGCGGCGATCAAAGTGGCAGGTGGATAAGTTGACTTGAAGGCCGGCGCTGCGGAACACATGGAGAATGACCGACAGGCACTGAGGATGGCTGGCAAATATCGTTGAAAAAAGAAACAAGAACGTCATCTAGTTAGCAGGAACAGGTAGACAATTTGAAGCCGCGAAGGAGCTAACCTCATCATGTGCTCAAATGTGGATGGCGCATTTCATCGACCGAATGGCATAATAGGGCAGTATCTATAATGAGGTATTGTCATATAATAGGGCATTATAGCCCTCAGGCGGTACAAATGCCGTCTTCTCGAGGTCCATAGTATCCACGGCAACCTGCCAATAGCCACACCGCAGGTCAATGGACGAAAAATATATCTCGCTCCATGGAGGCAGTCGAGGGCATCATCTATGCGTGGTAAAGAATATGCATCCGCCTAAGTGATCTTGCTCAAGTGTATGTAATCGCCACAAACGCCAGGTGACAACCAGGAGAGCTTTTGTTGAGTTACGCCGCCAAGCCCGAGGTGGTGCGATCAAGTACTGGACACGGCGGCTCCATTTCCATGGGGGTGAAATGCAACAACGCATGTATGCTGTGTATAGGTGCATTGGGAGCATGTTAAAGCACACGAGCGGGTCGAAATCAATCCGGAGTCCACCACCACAGCATGCTTCATGCCAGAATTTATTTTAAACTTTTGCTCAAGGAAACCTCATAACAGAGGTGACTGTTCTTACAATAAGGGACGTAGAAACCGTGTTGAACCGGCCCTATGCACTCTATTTTTGTAAGAGTCTGGTAAGTTGGACTGATTCTTTCACAGGCAGCATTGCTCTTACTGTGCCATTCCAGGTTTAGTTAAATTCGGGGATAGTTGTTATCGTTAAATGTCTAGGAAGCACAAAGAAAGAGGAAACGCCTTGTTTCAGGTGTAAGTACTTCGAGAAGTGAAATGATAGAAGAAATGACAGAAGCCATCATGTACCTGCGGCAGCGCTGCGCGAAAGCTGAAGGTATGCACCCGCCGGAACGAGAGACACATGGTAAGGCTGGGGATCCTAGCTAACGATGGTCATAGGTTGAAAGATGAATCCGCTGTGACTGTGGAAGTATTAGCAGAAAATATAAACTTGCTGTCACCAAAAAAGGCAGATTGCCGTCAGGCGCTGCTTTGAAGCAGCAAAAGCGAAGAGCTCTTGCGGAATGCAGTATGATAAAGAATGAATGCTGGCGTGCATTCCACTCAAGATAAGAAGCTCGAAGTTGAATCTATATTTGAGAAAGAAAAACAACCTTGCAATTCCTAGTGAAGCAACCTTACGAAAATACATTACCCAGTACAGAACCAGCCATGCTTTCAATGAAAAGATGTTGAGTGCACTAAAAAAAATATACCTCAATTTGATGACTTGCCTCCACATAAAGGTATTGTAATAGGCGAAATGAAACTATCAGAACATCTGTCAGTGAGTGCGGGCGACAAAATTGAAGGCCTTTTGTATTTGGCGCAGTACATGCCTTATAAGCAACAATCACTTCTGCGCATTGATGCAGTTGTCATATTCGTCGCATTTGTAGGGAGGCAGACACAGATACTTCGAAGATTTGCAAGCCACGAGAACGTCAAGGGCGGCCTATTATCCAAGAATGTACCTGAGGCCACAGTTCTGGCGGCGAAGGCAGGCTTGTTTGTAGACTTCTTGACCACTTCTTGACCTGTCATGCGGCGTCATGGAACAGGACTACGTGCAGAAAGTTACACACACAGACTTTATCAGAAAAGCTTTCTGCAAGACAGTTCACTCTGTTGACAGCAACCGCTTCCTTTTCTTATTCTCCGATTTTTTACATACTGTTAAAATGTACGCACCCGACCTTTGGACACCTTATTCAAAACTCTTGAAGGACAAGTTTTACTGCAGTTTGTCAATAAAGAATTGAAACTGGACAGTGATCCAGTCGCCCTGAAAACAATGCCAAATATCATCGCCGTTCACTTGATCTCCAATAATTCCGAAAAAAATTCGGGTCAGTTATGCTTTTCAGGTATCTGAACATGGCGCATTGCGGCTGTTTTTGTCGTACACAGTTGCAGAGACGGTATGGCAACACATCAATGCCACATAGAAGTTTATTAAACGAATGAAATCTCTGATTGCTGTTATGACTGGTATATACTACAAACGGTGTCCATCTGAAGTCTCCTGATGTAGGAGACCGATGGAAGGACCACGCAGACAAAAAGCAGCTCCTAAGGCAATCCACAGCAGAAGATATAAGAATCATCCTGACCGGCGCACTTGAGCTCCTTGACTAACTACAGAAGAAAATGGGATACACCTACTTGCTAATATCTCCAGTAAGCCAAGACGTAACGACGCCATTGGGCTGAAATACGTACCCTAAGCCACAGCAGTTCCTGCTTATGGTTAACAGTCCATAATTTTATCACTTTGCTCGCATTGTAACATATGGAAATGCAGCGTAATATACGACCAGCTCCTCCTCAGATTTGCAAACCATGAAGTAAAAGCAAAGCAGAAACTGATGGTTGGCAATAAAATTCTAGCCTTCCACCAAGTCTACTTCAGGAAATACTGCAGAACATCCGCATCGTTTGAGAAGGAGCGACTCGAGGCTGTGATGCCACATTGCTGATTCACTCTTAAAACGGTTGCACCCTTTGGGGTGTAAATTTGTCCCACAACAATAATCGTCATCTGCCTTGCTTGCGTTTCCTTTCCTGAAAACTCGGCGCTCACTACTTTCCTGTCGAGAATGCTGCGTCACACTCATAACGCGGCGCCGTTCGTGACTGGGAAGTATCGGGGTCGCCGCGTTAGAGAAAGGAAATGCGGGCAAGACGGATGACGATTATTGTTGTGGGGCAAGATAAACCCCAAAGGGTGCACATTTTTCTAAGAGTGTTGTATAACGAAGTGTGTCTTACGAGGCAGTTGCACTGCTTGTCCTGGCCAACTTCTGGTTCTAGCACAAGAGTGGCGCCGCATGCCTACAGCAGGATTCATCGAGCACAATGACATGAGGGGCTTGCTTTACCCGTAACCTGAATTGTTTAGGTTCATCATATGCCTGAAGGATGTGTTACGGCTTCAGTTGACGCAAGCATTACAGTGAAAGAATCATGGATATCTTGCTCGTGATCTATCAGGCTTCCTCCCTGCCGGTCGCGTGAGAAAACCCAAAAGCACGTATTGTTGAGTTTTACGCAATCATGAGACTTCATTTTTTGAGAAAGGGGCAAACAAATCAAATCTGCTGAGGAAGCGCAATTCATCCACACTTCTTAAGTCAAGCAGGCTAAACTAGGTGCCGTGTAAGTCGTTCATATTATGTATTGTATTTTTGTCTACTTAACCTGCTCTGTTATTTTTTGTTCCGATAAAAGTTCTATGGACACTCCAAGCGCATTTCTGACGTCACCATCGGTATCGCCGTGATGTTCCCTATAAAGTCCAAGGCCGATAACATCGTCACCATGCGCTGTATGCGGTATGTGTCAGTGAAAGCGTGCGAGGGTGAGAAGACGATGGTGGCTCCATCTTGCGCGCGCAACGTGGAGCCAGAGTGACTATAATGCTTTCGCATTCCCACACGTAAGCAGTAGTAAGCGTCTCTACCGAATATTTTTCAGCACATGTGTGTTATTAGGAAACATAACAAAATCATCAGGCACTTGAGATTGTGGAGGCTTTTTGTACCACGAAGCACGTTGATAATAACGTATGACTTCTTTCTATCAGCGCGGAAAACGACGGCAACATATAAAGGGCAAAACACACGAAGATCGCTACAATTCAAGTTTATTGAGAAAGCCGCGACAAGCGAAGAAAACATCTGCGTGCGTATATCAGTAATTCACGTGAAGTAAATCGCCAAGTGGTTGCGGTTCACAGTCTAAAAAAGAAAAAGGCGTCTCCGAAACGAAATCATCGCACATATTGTGCATGTGAGAGGCTCCTGCAAGTTCACGAGCTTTTTTTTTTTCAGTTGTGCTCGACAGTGATCTTGGTTCTATCGAAGAGAGACCTACAGCTACATTTTCTACAATGTAAGGAAAGGTGGGAGGTAGACGTTTCCGTCGAGGTATTTTTGTGCTGACGCACTCACTCGCTCACGCAATTGCCAGCCTCCAAAACGTAGGGTCTTCCACAAAACAATGGAATCTCGTAAAGACGCCAACGGTTCGAGATACAAAGCAGTTTCTGTGTTTTACAGAGCAACCAGCACCAGCTAAATTACGTATCATCTTCTTTATCACTGTGCAAGTCCTCCTAATTTTTAGGTTGACAGAAAAAACACATCCACGTTATTACCTTTCAGTTTTTTTTTTGTCCTGTTCTTTTGATGGCATGAAATAGTTTGTGGACGTATATCAAGACTGCAACGTTTTCGCGCTTAACGTTTTCAGCAATTAAGTCAGTTTCTCTTGTAGGAGGGGATTTGATCTTTCTGATAAGTCTTCCTGAGACGCCGTTGTCAACAAAAGTGCTAGATTACCTGCGTCTTTGAGACGACCGAACTGATGACATCATTCACAATCTTGGGATTACATTGAATTCTAGAGAAGAAATACCAACAAAGGTGTACTGGTTGAAAAAAGAAACGTAAATCGAGAAACTGCAAAGAACTTCCTTTGCGCAACTCACACGCGAAATTTAACCCGACAGCTCTCTCCTTCAATATCTTCATTAGGTTGACATGATGAAAAGTGGCACGATTCCTGCCAGAGACAACCAAATAATCATAGACATAGGGAAAAGAGTCTGACAAGAAGGTCGCGTATTTCAAACTCAACCAGCCATTCTACAAAAGTCAGAAAATTGTTAGATTTGTTAGATTGTTGGATTGATTTGCGTCTGACAATTTAACAAGGTTAGCTCCCCTAGGACGACTCCACCTTTGGCTCATTTGTACAAATAAAACTTATTCCTCCTCTTTGTTAGTCAGAAGCTGTCCCGCGCGTTCACCTCTTTTGCTGGGTACATTTCGCACTGAAAGCGAATCAAAACTTAACGAACTCATCCCAGGTGTGCTTGTTGCCTCAAGAATGTTTGTGTAGCCTGTAGTTCTCTTTCCAGACAGCAAGGCTGCGTCGCAACTATTACTGGGGCAGGAAGAGAAAGAAGTGCCCAGAGCTCACTGGTGCTCTGGGCCTCTCGCAGTTATGCATTTTTTTACGTTCTTGCCATTTTCGTGAGAATCATTGCATCAAGGATGAGTGAGAACATGTTCCCACGACCACCTGAACAAGGTCAGTCGTCTACTTCATCGCTCATTTTTGGACGACGTGCCTTTGGAAGCTCGGACCAGCTCGATTCCTGGGAGAGCTCAACGCCAGAAGTCATGGACTCTGACAGCGAGCACACCGTATTCATGGGCCGCCGTAAGAAGAAGATGCGCCGTATGCCGACTGAGGCGACTTCATCGCATCAGAGTGAGCAAGAATCCTTCATGGTTTCTTACGTGCTGCTCTCGACGTCACACAGCATGAACTCCCTCAGCAGACAGTTTCTAACCGAATATTTTGAAAGTGTGGCCCCTGGGCAAATTAATGAGATCAGGATCAACGCTCGCAAGAACATCCTGACAGTAGAGGTAAAAAATTCCGTAATATTTGAGAAGTTAAAGACCATTCCACAGTTAAGCGCAATCCCCGTGGGCTCCTTTATTACTTACGGGAAGGAGACAAGAACTGGAGTGATTTGCGACTTGGAGCTTGAAATCAAGCATGCGGACCTCAAGAGTCTTTTGAGGTCATCGGTGCGCATTCTTGAGATTCACCGCTTGGGGCACTCCCGATGTATCAAGTTAACGTTTGCTTCTTCGACAATACCAGCGTCTGTCAAAGTGGGCTACGTTATACACCGAGTACGACCATTCGTTCCGAGGCCTATTCACTGCCGGAAATGTCACAAGATAGGACACGTGAGCGCTGTTTGTAGAAGCAAAGCCACCTGCTCGCGTTGCGGCGGAGAGCATGATACCACCGACTATGAGACGTCCTCATATAAATGTCCCAACTGTACTGGCTCTCACGAAGCGACTTCGAAGGAATGCCCGAAGATGAAACAAGAGGTTCGTATTCTTCGAAAAATGGCCAGAGACCAATCTTCACGTAAAGAGGCTGCTCAATCTGTTCGCCAAAGTGACCAACGCTCGCGACAGAAGCATTAGAAAACCATTTCAGGAGAACTACCTAGCGTGTCGCAAGTACCACGACCACCTCTGCCTGTGCGTGCATCGAAGACGGTAACGGCGTTCACTGATAATTCAAGGTCTACGAGAGCACGCGGCAAAGATTCACCTCCTCCGGCTGATACAGACACGGAATGGCCTTTGCTGCCCCTAGGCCCACGGCCATGCCAGCGGGCACTAGCGGTCCTCTGCGCCATGAAGCCAAGAATTATAGGGCCAATGAAACCGGTGACACTACGGACAAGCAAGGATATGAACACAATGAGAAGGACAATGTACAAAAAATGCCGAAGCATCTAGTGGAGTCAATGCGCGTGATTCTCGGTGGTCTCGAGACTCCGGCCGCTAAAAGTGCCCTACAAGTGCTCGCCGTGCTAGAGCCGCTTATTGCAGGTCTTTATATGCTATAAAGATTTTGTTTGGCGCTTGTGCTGTTCACGCAGGGGAGGCCCACACCCAGCTTCGTCCTAGTGCCTCTATTTTTAAGTTCACTCGAATTGATGACTACAGACTTGAAGCGAAACCTGATTGTGGCTTCATGGACGACATTTGTGAATGTTTATCATCATTGTGCTGAACTTGCTTTCACCTTTGCGCATCCTTCTTGCTATGTCATCATCATCTCTCATCACATCTTTATGTCCCCGTTCCCCCTCCCCCTGTGCAGAGTAGCAGGCTAGAGCACCTTAGCTCAGGCCGACCTCTCTGCCTTCTTTCAATTAAATTATCTCTCTCTCTCCGGAACTATTACTGCGAGAGTTTTCCCTCGACAAGTGCATTCAGTGAGTTTTATGGGTTAAAGGAATACAAAAAGTCATATTTACCATCGACTTCCAATGGGAACCTCCCCACATCGGCGTAGAAGGCAACGAGGCTGCTGACAGTCTGACGCGCACAGCGCTACAATTCAAGCCCGCGAAAAAGGCTCCACGAGACGCAGAAAGAGACATGAAGAAGACCGTTTCAAGCCGCTTCCGCCCGTTGTGGTCTCGACCACATCAACCTTGTGTGATTAGAGGACTTGACAGAAATGATGCCGCTCTCCTTGATCGCATCGGCACAGGGTCAGCGCAAACTCCAGCTTGGCGGTGCAAGACGGGACTTGGCCCATCATCGTCGTATATCCGTAGTCAAGCTCTTCATGACAGTGAATATTTATATGCTAAACTGTTGTGAATTTAAGACAGAACGCAAGAAATTAATACACCGACTCAAGCGCAGAACGGTACCGCACTGAAATCGCAAGCGACATTTTGTTCCCGCGGGAACATTGGGTATTTAGGAGAGAAGTGCTTCAGTTTTCCCAAATTTCCTCCGGGGCACAGAGTTCGGAAATGAATGGTGAACGGTATTGGTAGTCATGGTACGGAAAACGCGCAACGTATTGGGCTCCGAGTCAGCTAGCTTTTGGAGCCTGGTGTTGTTGACTTAGTTATGCAGCGAAGTGTTTCAGACCATATCGCGGTTGACAGGTGGCGTTCAGGCGGAGCAATTGCCAGAAAATTTCGCAAGTCCAGGTCCATCTGCTACAAGCAGCACCCCGCCTCAACCTCCTCCTCTTTGCCTATCTTCGTGCCAAGCGTCATGAGATAGATCTTGCTTTTCTTTATTTGTGTTAATTGTTTTGAATTTGTTTACACACACCATGTAGGTAAATAAGCAATTTACTTGTGCATGTGTGAACACCCCCAAAAGGGGAAAACCTAAAGCTAAAGAAGCTTTCGGTCAATTTTAAATCAAACCCAATTTTATATTCTTGAACAAGCCGTCAACGTTGCGTGCCCTTTAAGTGGGTCTAGGTGTACGTATTTTTGTGTTCCTTGTTTGAGAGCGGAGGCACACTTTGCAAGAAATAACTGTTTTCTTTAACGCGACTAAAAATCAATGATCACATTTCTTTTAAAATTTATTCTTGCTAAAAAAGGTCATTTCAAACAACAAGATATAAAGAGTACGAGATTGTATGGTTGATCGGGAAACACTTGCAGCTTGACCTTAACTAAGTGCCGACACCGGAAAACCCGGCATTTCTTTTTTTTTTTAGAAAACCCTTCAGCAATAAAATAAATATGTCTAGCGTCATTCATGGTATTCCATATGTTGTTTACAAAATTCCATACTAGGAATTCTACGACGTTCTGTCCAATCGCAGCTGACAAGGACGTTTATAAGGGCTTCGAAGGCACAATGCTGCTGAAAAAGCAATCGCAACGCCACCTACAAGCCGACGAAGAGCGGATTTCATTTTGCAAGTAAGCTTCTGAATGTACTATTAGGAGTAAAAGTCTGGATGCTACAGATGCCGAAAAAAAATCGATGTTCCTCAGAATAGACATGCAGCATGAGGGTACTTTGCTGATTTCCGTGCAATGCACGCCCACACTTCCACCGATTTGCTAATATGAAGCGCAAATATCACCCCATCTTTAAGATGCCATGTTATCCAGACTTTTTGCTCGCGACAGCATCTACGCATGATAAACTTCCTACTTTGAACAGTGTGTTCAGTTGTAGCATCGCCAAATATAAAGTTTAGTGATAAGATCTGTGCAGCGCTCATACTTTTCTACCCTTCCCATACTCTCCAGCACAGATTTTTGTGGCAGAATGACATTGCAGTCCGTTCACCAAAATCTCCTTAGAGCTTTACTTTTTTGGTGCTACTGCACCGTGATAATCTTCCGACGTACGATACTTTATATCTTAAGAATGAAACGTTTACGGGTGCTCTTCTGTCGAACGATTCACTATGTGAAAATGACTGCACATAATACTGACACACTGTGGAGAACCACTGAGACAGTTTATTTGCGCCCTGCCTTGCGAATCCACAGCATCGGCGCTATGGGCACTTCGCTTAAAGATATTGTACTATACAGGGTGTCCTAACTATCATGCACTAAGATTGAAAAATATGCAGATGCCACGTAGCTGGACAGAACCAAGGTAATGTTCTCAGATTATTCTTTCATTCCGCCTAAGTACGCAATTAGCCTTAATTAATTTGTCAACTTCTGAAATACTATAACTAGATGAAAAGTGTCAATGAGAAAATTCTACAGCAACATGAAAAACCCCCGATATAGCTTTCTGTTGCTCAATACGTGCTACATACAAGTGTTCTTTCGAACGTGGAAGTAGCCTGCGAATAGATACAAAGTTCCCCGAGCAGCCAGTCGCGCGACAATTTCGCGTGCACTCGCAAGCTTCTTTCACGCTCGGAAAACACTTTTATGGAGCACGTATTGAGCAACAAAAAGTTGTATGGGGGAGTTTTTCATGTTGGTCTACAATTTTTCTCATTGACACTTTTCATTTAATTATAATAGTTGTGATGTTGAATAATTAATAAACACTGATTATGTACTTAGGCAGAATGCAAAATATAATCTGACCATCTCCAAGGGACGGCAAGCAACATTATCTTAGTTCTGCGCAGCTATGAGGTATCAGCATATTTTTGAAATCTTGGAGCACGTCAGTTGCGACACGAGTCACGTGTCAATATACATCCTAGGTTCAACTATTTCTGCCTGACCGGCACTCTCGATGAGAAATAACAATGCCTGTTGGCAACTTGAAGCCAGGTCTAATGCTGTACACCCGAACAAAATAAAACTGGTCGTTCCATTTTGGTTCTAGTACCGCGTGTCTTGTTATTCAACCTGTGTAATAGGTTACCCGGGTGTCGCAAGCAAAAAGCAACATTGCTGGAGGCATCGGTAAGCTGGCAGTAAGGATATAAGTTCACAAACAAAGACACGGAAGCATGAGACCGCAGTAGAGGCCCCAGTGCCCGCACAAGAGTTCACAAAATGTCACAATTCCAACAACTACAGCAACAACAACAAAAAAGCAGAAAAAAACGTTACAACGCACAAGCCCATCCTGTACGACCGTCCAGATGGTTCTCAGTATTCCAATTACAGTATGAAACGCATGGTTCTAGTCAGTCGGAATTTAGATAAGATATTTTGCGAACCTGGCATATGGATGGATGGATGGATGGATGGATGGATGGATGGATGGATGGATGGATGGATGGATGGATGGATGGATGGATGGATGGATGGATGGATGGATGGATGGATGGATGGGACGGACGGACGGGCGGGCGGGCGGGCGCTCGAATGGAAGGATGGTTGGGAGGAAGGACGGACGGACAGACAGACGGACGGATGGATGGATATGGATGGATGGATGGATGAATGGACAGGCGGACGGACGGATAGACAGACAGACAAACGGATGGATGGATGGACGGACGGATGGATGGATGGACAGACGGATGGATGGACAGACGGACGGATGGATGGACAGACGGACGGATGGATGGATGGATGGATGCACGGATGTATGGATGGATGGATAGATGGATGGATGGATGGATGGATGGATGGATGGACGGATGGATGCATGGATGGATGGATGGATCGATGGATGCTATGAGCGTCCCCTTCGGGATGGGCTGGTGGGTTGCGCCGCCAAGTTGATATTATTTTGCCTAAAGTCCTACCTATGTTAAAAAAAGAAAGGCAAAAAAACACGATGAATTCCCGTAACCAAAGTTTCTGAAGCCCCTATTGGAAACTTTGTTTTTGTACGCCTCCGCTTTTTGCCGTTTCCCTACACTCTTAAACAAATGTACACCCTTTGTGTCGTATCTTGCCACACAATATTAATTGTCATCTGCCTTGCTTGCGTTTCCTTTATAGAAAACTCTGCGCTCGCTACTTCCCTGTCGAGAATGCTCTGTTTTGCTGATAACGCGCATACCATTCGTAACTTGAAAGTACAGGGCTCCCAGCGTTAAAGAAAGAAAGTGCAGACAAGACAGATGACGATTATTATTGCTTGGGAGGATACGGTCCAAAGGGTGTAATTTTGCTTAAGAGTGCACTTTTCTCCGATTAATCTTCGAATCGCCTCTTACTAATCTCTATTGTGGACATGTTTACTTTCCCCCTGCTCTCGCTGAAACGAAGGGCTTTAAGGAGGCCGGAGCTGCCTAAATCGACCGCTGGACAGATATCTTCCCATTGTAACAAAACATTCTCTATCATTTCCTTAGCTTTGCCGTGGCAATCACATCCGTCTTCTTTCTTGTATCTCGCTTTGTACGTGTGTTCTAAAGCATCATGATCTTGCCTCGAAAATTAAACAGCTTCCCGTTGAGTTACCATAAATTGTTTCTTTCTTGATTTCGTTTTTCCTCTTAAGTAGTCACTCATAGCAGGTTTCTTTCCATTGCCGCTACCCGTGAGATTATCTCAGCCTCTCTGATTTTCCGCTTGACGTTCTTTGTTGCCATATTACTTACCATGCAGGTCGTATACTTGCTGGTAAGCTTCTTAGTTCTCTTCATCTACTGTGAATAAATGTTTTTCCTGTTCAAATACCTGAACACTCTCCCAGCTCATTTACATTCTTCCATACTCCTGAGTCATTCTCCATAATCAATTCTACTGTGAGCTTTCCTCACTTCAAAATTTCTCCAGCCCATATGACTCTGCACGACTTCATTTGTACTCTTTCCATGAGCGCCCACAGCCATGCGTCCCATTGACCTTTGGGTGTCATCGAGACCTCATTGTACCCTTGATTTCAAGTAAACAACCGCACTTCCAAATGTAAAGCCTGGAACCATTACATCTTTCCACATACCCCGGAGCGCCCCATAGTTATCCTATCCTCATAGCGTTCTATGTTTCACTATGGCCAAATTTCTATTCCCCTTTACTGTTATTGTTTTTTCCCTGTGTTTTCATTTATCTATTGTCTTCCTTTTTCTATATACAAAGGTATTTACATTCTTTCACGCGAGGTATATTGTGGCCCTGTATTGACAGTGTCTGTTCATTGCTTTCTATAAATATCATAACACCTGATTTTTAACACTAAATTTCAGACCTAAATTCTCGCCTTTCTGTCCAAAGATATTAGCCAGACGTTGCATACCACTTTGCTTGTTGGCAAGAAACACAATGTCGTTTCCATAAAATGAACCTGGAAGTTGCTGCTCTGCTACTGTACCCGCCTGTTTGAACTAGACATTAAAGCCGATATTGCTTTCCTCTAGTGCCATTTCCATCCTCATCATGTACATAATAAACAGCAGTGGGGATAAAAGCAACCCCTGCCTCTGTCCCTTGTTGATTGGAACGTTCTCCTCGCCCCTCATCTCTTCCCATTCAACGCAAACGGTATTTTCTAGGTAATTATTTTTCAAAAGCTGTATACCATCGTCTTCATATACGACTTCGTTATTCCGGGCGAGTAGACGACTGCTTTATTTTTATATATTTAAATGTGTTCGTGGAGTTTCAAATCGTGCAGTGTACTTTGTTTATGCAGGCACATTTATAACTTCGCGATATAAGCTTATGCTTCATTTGGTTGGTTAGAATAGTTTTGTGCTCCTGCATTACCATTACTAACGCCTTGAGTAGCAAGAATATTTTCGCTAATGTATTTTTGTTCGCAGGCACCAATCGCAGGAATGATAACTAGATCGGAAGGTCGGAAGTTGATCATGACATGCTATGCTGCGAGGCTACATATCGTTTTGACAGCATGCTTTAGTTTAGCAGTGTAAGCAGAAGATGCATCTTCCTCATTCGGCGCGGTAAGCTGTCAGTTTATTTGCTCGCAAGAAATTTACAAGCAACTGCAAACAGCGCTTGTTCTAGAGTTGGAGTATTCGGCCTGGCCACAGTGCCACTAGCTTGCTTTCCGACGCTTCGCGCACAAGTAGGGACAGCTGTGGACGAGTTAATTATGTTACTGTGCATGCAGTCAAATTCCATAAAACTGTTTCTATTCATTTCCAAGTCCTACATTTACATGAATACAAGCTACATTGCTCCAAAGAAAATCCTCGCTAAATTTCGGAAACCTATTGAAAGAAAGACAAGTTGGTCTGATTGGTTGTTATTTAATTTTCACGTTTCACCGGGGTATTACAATTCCTTGGGGTGACAAGGTGTCTGCTGCGTTACCAAGCGTAGATGCCACCTCGAAAACTGTGTACTGCGAGCACGATCAAGCATCAGTCATCAGACGCAGACCACCTTATCATGCAGATCAGCTAACTATAAAGAGAAAGGTGCCTCCCTACTCACAAACAGAACTCTCGTTTTCTTTTATCCCAATGCACACTGACCAGGGTACTGAAAAGCTTTTAGCCTCGTTCTATCAGTGCATAATATCCGTATTTACTTCGTGAATGCATTGATGCCTATATATTGCGGGATGCTATGTGATATACTGCAACACAAGCTGCAGTGTGGAGATGCAAATAAAGATGCGTGTGAGCTGAAGTCCTCGCCAACAACCCCACGAGAAAGACGGAGGCGTGCGTCTTCTCTTAGAAGGACCATTCAACGCAGTATCGCGACGCACCGATTGAGGACGCGGAAAAAAATCTTTTGACGGCTCGTTGCTGCCGCAGATGTACCACAAAGGGACACCGTGCCAAGGACTGCCGGCGTAAGAGGAGACGCTCGCACTGTCAAGGAACGCACGCGTCTTAGATCTACTCCAAATTGGGCGCTAAACTTGCTCGCGTAATGACTCGACCTACAAACGCGGCAAGCATTGGCTCCATGCATGTCGTGTCCGACGGAACAAAGAAATGTAAGCTAGACTCTATACTTCTGCATACCTTCAGAACAGCGCGAATGGCTCATGCTAGATTAGAGATATTGTGGACAAGAGCAGCCAACACACCACATACATATATATTTCGCGATAAATTCTCCTCATGGTGTTCGGGGAGATCGACCTGACAGTCAAGTTTTTTGGCCACCGAGATGGCAGTCCCGGTACACGTAGAAGACTCAGTTAAGCATTCTCACAAAGCCAGTTCGGTGGTATTCGTAATGAGACTGAAGCAGCAGATATCGCGCACACCTGCGAAGTTCTTGTTGAAGTGCAGAAAGATAGCTGACTTGTCCGACCTTTTGAAACCACACCCCACTTTCCAGCGGCACTGTATCTTTCGAGCACTTGCCATAACAGTTTCATTTGCCTGTAATTAACTCACACATATCCAAACGTTGCGCGTACATGACTGATCTGTTTAACACCTTTCCCGCATACAGCGCTTTCGAGCACATGCTAAAAATGCTTAAAAAGGGAGCATTTCACATTCTATTTCACCAGTACATTGTGTCCATAAAGTCCCCCCCCACACACACACACACTTTTTTTTGCTATATTTGATCTCCGTTTCGTGGACAGTTCTCCCAGGATAGTGGCATATATTATGCGTTGTTTGTACAACACGCTCATTAGGTTTCGTGGAACTGGCAGAATGCAAACATTATACTAATCCAGAAGAAGGGTGACGTTCATTCATTCATTCATTCACAAAACTTTATTAGTGTCCTGAAGCCCGGTATTTTCAGACCGAGGCGGGCCGCGTCCACGTCGGCACCGCCAGGCCGAGCCTTATGGCGTTATCATGGACCTTCTGGACAGCCCGCAGCTGATCTTGATATGAAGAGCTTGTTATCAACTTGTGCCAGTAAAGCCATTTTTCTTCGGGGTGACGTTAAAGAACTGCAAAATAATATGCCCATTAGCTTACTCCTTGTATTCTATAAAATATTTACCAAAATAAATTCCTATAGAATAAAGGCAATACTGGACTTTAGTCAACCAAGAGAACAGGCTGGCTTCAGGAAGGGATGCCCTACGATGGATCATATCCATGTCATTAAACAGGTTATCATAAAATCCGCAGAGTACAATAAACCTCTTATATGGCTTTCATAGATTACGAAAAAGTATTTGAGTCAGTAGAGATACCACCAGCCATAGAGGCATTACTTAACCAAGGAGTACAGACCGCTTACGTAAATACCCTGGAAAATATCCACAGAGATTCCACAGCCACCTTAATTCTACACAACAAAAGTGGGAAGATACCTATAAAGAAAGGGTTCAAACAGGGAGACACAATCGCTCCAATGCGTGCTTGGAAGAAGTATTCAGGCTATTAAACTGGGAAGGTTTAGGAGTAAGGATCGACGGCGAATACCTCAACAACCTTCGGTTTGCCGATTACATTGTTCTATTCTGCAACACTACGGACGAGTTACAAGAAATGATTGAGGACCTTAACTGGGAGAGTGTAAGAGTGGGGTTGAAGATTATTATGCAGAAGTCAAAGATAATGATAAATAACCGAGCAAGGGAACAACAGGTCAAGATCGCAAGTCAGCCTCTAGAGTTTGTGAAGGAGCACGTTTACCTTGGTCAACTAAACAAAGGGAGCCCTGACCATGAGAAGGAAATTCACAGAAGAATAAAAATAGGTTGGATCGCATACGCCAAACATCGTGAGCTCCTTACTGGGAGCATACCGTTATCATTGAAAAGGAAGGTATACAATCAGTGCATTTTACCGGTGCTGACATATGGGGCAGAGACTTGGAGACTGACAAAGAAGCTTGAGAACAAGTTAAGGACCGCGCAATGACCGATGGAACGAAGAATACTAGGCATAACTTTGAGAGACAGAGAGAGAGCGGTTTGGATGAGAGAGCAAACTGGTATAGACGATATTCTAATAGACATTCAGAAAAAAAGGTGCCGCTGGACAGGTCATGTCATCCGCAGATTAGATAACAGTTGAACCATTAGGGGGACAGAATGGATACCAAGAGAAGGGAAGCGCAGTAGAGGATGGAAGAAGACTAGGTGGCTCGACAAAATTAGAAAATTTTCGAGTGCTAGTTCAATTTGGTTGGCACAGGAGAGGGGTAATTGGAGATCGCAGGGAGCGACCTTCGTCCTGCAGTGGACGTAAAATAAGCTGCTGCTGCTGCTGCTGCTGATGATGATGATGATGATGTCGTTTGCACAGATATTTTACTGCAAAGACTGTACTTAGTCCCCAGATTTCGAACTTTCCCTACACATTGGCCATAACGTTCACCTTGCTTCCTTCCCCCAAAATATAAACAAGGTGCCTCGTTCAATTCACTGAGGACACCGCAGAAGCCAGTTAAGAAGGTCTTACAGTACATGTAAATAGAAAAAATGAAAGTTCATAATCATTCGCAATGCTTCTCATTCGGCCAGGAATCTGAAACATTTGCCACACAATGCACAGACCATGCATTACGTACCCGACGTTTCACAAATGATATACCTTGTGCAGCCTACAGTTATATCAGGACATCGAAAAGCAGAGCAAACATCGGCCATATCACACTTTCTAATGCTTGATTAAGGAATATTTTACATAGAGTATATTTTACTCACGCGCATATAATTTAGCATAGAAATTTGCATGAGCGTGTTATCCATTCTCGTTGAATTTGATCTCGATTACGTTTTTAGTTCTGCGCTACTGATGAGACCCACACATAACACTCCACAGCACTTGCTTAAGTTAAATATTGTTTAGGCTCTATTAACCAACCGCTTTGAGCTTTACCTACCAACACCTATTGCGTTGCTTTTACTGCCACCAGGCATAAAGAAGCTGCCTCGTATTGTTTACAAAGGACACAAGACGAACCTCAAATGACGCATGAAAAATAACGACGGTTCAATAATGAGTGTTAACACCCCTAATTAGACCAGAAACATTAAATTTATGGCACTCATTGCACTCAACAACCGCCTTATTTCACAGAACGTGAAGTCCGTATCTGGCGCAGATGGCTTAGAAGTCTAAAAATCATTGACAATAATAGCAGTGTGACGCTCTGGAACGCCTAAATTGATAATTTTCTACAAAGGATGTAATTTGCCTACACATATTAAACATGTTTTGATCAGAGAGTAAACGGGTATACCCGATATTCTAATTTACATTAAGAGAAAAAGTTGGGCTGGGCAGGAAATGGAATGCTCGGGTTAGATAACCGTCGGACTACTAGGGTTACAGAATAGGTACCAAGAGACGGAGACCGCAGTCGCGGATGGCAGAAGACTAGGTGGGGCGATGAAATTAGCAAATTCGCGGGCGTTATTTGGAATCGGTTGGCGTAGGACAGGGTAATTGGAGATCGCAGGGAGAGGCCTTCGTCCTACAGTGGACATAAAAATAGGTTGCTGCTGATGATGATGGTAACGATCGTTCGTCACTAACAACGGACTTTCTACTTCAACGAAATATAGAAACGTTGTTTAGCATACTTGACTGAGAAGGATGGGAAAAAGATACTACTTGTCTTGTATAAGGGATTAAATTGGAAAAAGGCGATTATTCGGTAAATACTTTAAAAGCACATAATTCACCTACACACTTCAAACTTTTCGCACTCATGATGCCCTTTTCCTCAGAATATGAACTCTTGCCGTTCTAGGTCATCCCAGGAAAGCGGAGAAAGCTAAGAGATACGATAGCTCACTGACCTCCGGAGGAGCAGATAATGTTCCCCTCCCCCCTCCCCCGCCTCCCCCCGTGATCCAACCCCCTTCTACGAAAAAACGCAAGCCCGTCTGACAAACGGCAGTTGGTGACACGTCAACCGGCTCTCACACGGCGCCTCCTCACATCCTTCCGCCGACGTTGAATAGCACGCCTTTCTTTTCAATTCCACACCCTCGCCGCTAACACGCCCTCGATCGTTGCCTTGCCCACCCGCCTTACCTCCTGTCCCTTTTAGTATAACCCCAACTATGTATACTTTGCCAAGGAAAGCATATGTCGCCTTGAAAAGGACAAGTCCACTTGTCGAAACCTTGGCTCCCACTTTTACCTTGTTCTCGTTTTGCTCATCATCTTGAATTTCTATCCCCCGCCTCCGCCATGTTTTCCCATATGAAAACACTGTAGTTTACTATTTTTGTAATCTTCGACATGGTTTGGAAGAAATCGGGCCTAAATACAAATCTGCTGTTAGTGTCATTAGATTTCAACTTTTTCTGTTTAGTGCAACAAACCTTACAAAGGTCGCTGAGCGGTGCCGATAAAACGAATTCTTCAGTTCCCTTTATGTGTATATATATATATATATATATATATGCATAAAGGGAACTTAAGAATTCCTGTTATCGGCACCACTGCAGCGACCTTCGTAAGGTTTGTTGCCCTAAACAGAAAAAGTTGAAATCTCATGATATATATATAATGTAAGATAATATATATATATATATATATATATATATATATATATATATATATATATATATATATATATATATATATATATATATATATATATATATATACTGAAGAAAAAGAGTACGACCTACGTTGAATAAGCACAGTATATTCGACTGACATTTCAGCTGGTAGACCAGCCTTTGTCAAAGGAACATATACATGCATTCGGGCCTCCTTATAAACCCGCGATACATCAGATAAAGTTGTACGCAGTAACAACAAGAAAAACCAACATAAATGTAGCGATACTTCTGGCGATAGCGATACCACACACGTGGCGCACAGTGCAGAAATAAATCGTTAGTTTACTCAATATTACAATGTAAACCACTTGATATCAACGATAAAGAAATAATACAATAAAAAGAAACATGGAGATAATAAGGCACCGCGCGATAGTACGTTCATGGTGCAGGTGAAGCGCACTGCTCAGTAGTCGTCATAGCTAGCAGGATGAATGACCAGGGTTTCATTCGCATGCGTTCGGTGGAATACAGTGTCGTGTGCGGACTATGGACATTATGTGACACAGAAATGACGCAACAGCGAAAAAAAGACCATAATAATAGTGGGTTTTTGAAAGAAAGCTGCATCTCATAGCATAGATAAGGCGTCACGGCTAATGTGAAGGATGCTTGCTAGGCACGCTGGTTAGTGTGCCTGTGCTTTCGTGAATGCCAGATGACACGGTGTTAAACGTATAGATTAGGTAAGACTCACGGACTTCGCGAGAAAGAACATGTATGCTTACGGCACGCACCCCGCTCAGCAAAAAGCCTCTTGCCTTTTTTATCGGCTCACTATAGGTTAGTGAAGAGGGAAATCGCAAAAGCCGCCATTCGTAATGCACTGAAAAGATCATGCATACACGAAATTGAAATTGCCTTTGAATGTCAGGCATAGCGGCTTTTGTGGGCTGGTTTTCGGAGCGTCCTCCTAGTAGAGCTAGCAGAATACATGCTAGCGGAAATGCACCAAAGAAAGAAGATACGCGAAACCGAGAACAATCATTCGAAGACGGGTATCATTCCCTATGTAAGTGGGGTGTGCCACTGATTGAAAAAGGCTGCAGGAAGGGCGGGTGTTTGGGTCGTTTGTTTTTCGGGCCCAAGAAATCTGAAAACCTTATGCAAAAGGGTCAACGTAGACAACCCCCACAAGAAAGGTTGCGACAAGAAGCATCAGGAGCCCCTCACCAGATGCATCGCAGGAGTCGTTTACGAAATACCCTTGAAGTGCGGGCGCTCCTACGTATGGCAAACGGAATGCTGCCTCAATTATCGCCTCCGGGAGCACGCCAACAACATGAAACAAAATTACAGCAGCAATCTTGCTCTGCATTGCAGGTCGTGTAAATGCATCCCTATTTTAGAAAAGTCACTGTCATCTGAAAGCACGCTGACCAACGCACGCATGAAATTATCGAAGCATTTGTCATCACCCAATATGGATCTTCATGCATCAGTTCACAATCCATCCTGCTATTAGACAAGGAAATCGCGCATCTGCAAACTTAACCGATCTCCGCCCACATGCAATCTTGTCATTCTTCTCGTGTTTTCAGGCCATTTATGTTTTTACTATTACTTCTCTGCCTACATATTCTGCACTCGCGCAATAAGCTTACTTGTTGGAAGTCAGCGCCTGTGTCGTGCGTCTCCTTTCTGTGTTCCGTTATTCGCGCTTTTTGCTAAAGAATGCGCTCAAAACTGAAGAGGGGCGTTCATTCCTTCATGGTAAGCAGTTTCATTTTTTGCACACTAAGTATTTGAGGACGTTACACAAGATGGCACACGTCAAAGTTGGTAAGTACAAGTAGGAAACAAAGCAAAAAAATCAACAGGAAAGAAAACTATAAAGCGAAGTTGATCCCACAATAAATAGCAAGCAGCACATTAAATACCATGTTAAAATTGCAATGAGCGACCACATATCCGCTACTAGTGTTTTACCTGTGTACGTAAAACACGGAGAGAATAGAAAAAAAAGGAGGTGCTGTGGTAGCAGAGCATACAGTTATTAGCCTGCTTGTTAGATTGTCGTGTCAAATAAATTGTGATGTCGGGTCGAGGGAACATTCAACTCATCAATCTACTAAATATGGCAGCTCCTAGTGTGTGCTTCTTTCCTTTCGTTTAAGATAAAGGGAAAGATACGAAGTTAAATTGAACCGAATTTAATTTTCGCGAAACTTCTTTCTGTCCAAGTATGAAGCTATGTTTTTTTTTTTTTTTTGGAGAAGCGGTCGACATGGGCTCTGGCTTGCTGAAAAAAAAGAGAACCAAAGATCCATTGCAGCTGTTCAGCCACCTCACGAGGATGATCTCGGTGCTGGGTGTAGCAGTGCATGCCGTGTCCGCGATAGATAGAAGAAATGAAGCAAGGCTCATGCGATGCTATACTTCCTTACTCCTATTGTCACTTCCCGTACCATCAAAGTGTCTTGACGCCACATGCATTAAGAGAAGTGCAGCGAGGCACCAAACTGGAAGTCGTACACTCAGAATAACTTGCGTTTCATGCAGGAACCAAGCCACTTAAGAAGGTGGCGCACTGCAGGCCGCTACCAGAACAAATAAGTGCCCGAACAAGGCAATAAACGGTCAAACGAAAGCACTATGCATTCATCCGTATGGATATTTGTGGTTCTCGCGGCTGGTCTCCAATATGTCCATGGGTAAGTACGAAATGTATTTATTATTTGCAAGTTTTGCGCTCGCGTTCTTGACTAGTTTAGGATATCTGTCCAAACAGAGACACGGAACCGCTGTTATAATGATGTCACCAAACTTCGCTCCACGCACGTGTGCCTCTGTCAAAGTGTCGTTACATTTTACACTGTTTTATAACACAAGATTAATAGAAATGCAAAGCTCCAAATACTAATGAATAAAAATTGTTGCGTATACACCAAGGCATAAAAGTGCATCATCACTGAACAAAGTTCGTCTTAGATTCAGCAGCGGCTTAGAGCGTGCGTGCACCGCAGAATAAAAATATTATGGCTTGCCAAATTACATCGGCTCTCCAGTAACGAATCTGATAACATCAAATCAAATTTGTAATTGCAGTTAATCTAACACATGTGAATAAGCATAGTCCCTTTTGAATAATTAGTTTTCAAATTTAATGTAACACACACTGATTGGAAATAATTTGTAAGAATCGAAACAAAATAATACTGCCGATCGATGATTTCGTGCACCAAGTAGGGCAGTCAGAAAATGTAACGCGAGCCGTGTCCATGTTAGAGGCAAAGAATAATTAATTGTTGGTATAGTTGCTCTTGCATTGCTGACGAGGAAAGTTAGCCCAAAACAAGAAGACAACTCACATAATAAGAAATCGGAAAAAAGCGCTTGGCTTTGTCGTTTCTGCCCATGTCATGCTCTAATTTTTTCTCGTGAGAAACTAGAAGGAAAAGCTTGTCACTAATAGCAGAAATTCGCAGCGCAGAATGCAATAGTTTATGACAGTGGCGATGAGCGCAACCTGTATCTATCACAGCAGCCATCATTTAAGAATGTCTGGAGGAAACAAGTTCTACACTCCTGGTGCCAAATTGCACGAGTGTGGCACTCATTTTTGTTGCGAAGAATCGGATCCAAATTGGGCGTCTAACGTTTCAGTTACAGAGCGCGAAATTTAGAGGCCTCCTTTCGCAGGGAAAACAACTTTGTAAAGTTTCTAAGGCGTCGATTGAACTTCTTTCAGGTCACTGAAACATCGAGTTTGAAAGCTCCCAAACAGCTGTTTCATAATTTAGGCCCGGATGAAAAATTTTAAGAATAATTGAAATATTATTGATATGCTCCCACTAATGTGACCGTATTATTGTTTCGTTCATCATTGAGGGTTTGGACGCATCAAGATCAAGCTCCCTACAACTACAAGACTGTTCATGGCCAAATCCAATTTTCGTATTCAAATACATGTAAAACGCCAAAATGCTCTGATGAGACAACCGTTGGACCACTTTGAGGGAAGTTTGTTCAAAGTTGAGTTCAAGCAAGTGTAGACGGCAAAGCATTATTTTAGGACTTCATTTTTTATATAAATTACTGAAAATCGATAAGTTTAGGAAATTGCGGTATGACGTTTACACGTAACTCTCCAATTCATATACATATCGCAGTTCTGTAAACTGCAGATTTGAAAGCATCTCAAGTCATGAATCCACAGCTTACATATTTTTTTAGTGTTTACAAGTATATTGAAAACTCCCTACCAGAAAATAGTTAAATTTTCCAAGCCGTTTATGATACATCAATTTGTTCACCGTAGATGTGTTATGAGGTACTGTTTACGGAATGGCGATATCATTTTCATTGCTCATTTAGATTTGTACATTTTGCACCTAATATATTTTTTTATTTAATAATGTTGAAGTTTCATGAAGCATTCAGAGCGCAAATTGGAAAGCCACTTCCAATACTACCTTATTTTAAAATTTGCTCTTAGCTACAAACCTGATCAAAACTAAGGCATTAGTAGCCGAAAGAAACAGTTTCTCCGTTTACATGTATTCACATAGGATCTGCCAAGCTAAATCGTTTCCCGGTGGGCACAAACCTTCTTAGTAGGCACCGTGCCAGACTACATGTTCAAATTTGTTGTAGCGCAGCCACAACGACACGGACATAGGAGGCATATTATTGGAGGCTTTTTAACAATATATTTATTTTCCACTTTTCGCAGCCGTACTTATACAGCTAAGAAAGTCGCAGGAGGGGTATGTTGCAAGTTCAGCACAAGCAAAGGCACAAAATCCTCAAGCGGAGACCTTTCAGGCCACACCTTTAGCTAGCAGAAAGACGAGAATTAGCGTATCTCTTAAGGCCGATTGCTAAAAGGTATTTAATTTAACGCATGAAAACATCTTCAAGCTCTTTATTTGATAACGTTATCGAGCAAATTATAATGCATGCATTACCAAAAGTTGCTATCCTTCAGCTTCTATACAACCAAGCATGTCATTTCACAAGCGCTCTTTTCTATAATAGTTGCTTTTAATCTTGGTTGGCGAATTCACCTATGGCAGTGGAGGACGAAGAAGACTCGCGCCCATGTTCTTTACTTGACAGCCTCTAGGGAGAAGATGCCTATAAATTTTGAGCTAATCTACTGCACCAAAGAGAAGGCGATGAGTGCGTAATGATTTGACCGGGAACAGTTCGACTGCCACAGTCAACTGCTGCGTGCTGCGCACTTGTGAAGACAGGTGGTGCGCATATTAATTGAACTAACCTTCTCTATGCTCCCGCACAACTTGTGGCTTTAATAATTTGCTCAGTAAAATTTGTTATTTCTTTTCATGTTAATTTTTAAGTTGTTTTTTTGCGTGTGTGCAGTCGATGAAAATGTTATGAATTTCTAGCGTCGAAGTAGCTGCAGCTATCGGATTTGAATTTTACGAACCGCTACAAATATTCTACAAGGACGCATCTTCCGCACAGGTATCAATATCGCAAACCCACGCAGTTACATGTCTCCTGGAAGTTCCCGTCTTTAACACGTCACCCCTTGAATTCTGTACCCTCAAATGATCTGCACAATGCTAAAGCATTTTAAAAAAAATGTGCTAGCAGTAATGACAAACTCAGTAAGGACCGAACGTGCTGGTTCTTCTGCGCAGTCGTTGCAATACGTAGAAAATACGATGTCGTGTCCTTTCTCGATCGCGGGATGATCAGCGTGCCTTATTTGGTACGCTAGCTGCTCATCTAACCCATTATCATCGAAAACATCAGTGGCTTCCTATACCACTCTGAAGAATGAATGCTGCGCGGCAAGTGGAAGCACTTGCTCGCCAAATGACACTTCTAACGATGAAATACAGCGGCTTCTACCAACTTACGCTTGCACCCTCTCGACCCTAGATTGCGACTTTTCCTCCTACCTGGACTCCCCCGTCGCGAAACAACTGTGTCGCATGTGGTTGGGCGCCGCATTTACTATTCATTTATAATAGGGATGGCCAACAGTGCGGCGGGCAATTTTTGCGGGTGCGGTGTGACTCTTGATCGCTTGATGTGTCACTGCTCATCCTTTGACACTCAACGATGTACTTTACAAGGTAAGCTCAACCCGTCAAATAATCGAACGCTGTCGAGGAAAATATCCTTGGAGCATGGCCCATGCATTCTTGCATGCGAAAGGCCGCAAAGCCCTTCCGCACTTCGGATACTGGATTGTAAGGACACATTGACAGCGGAGATTTATCTGCGACTGACTCTGTGAATGACTGACCATTACTTCTCTTTTCTCTCCTTATCTATTCTTCCCCTTGCCCCTCCACAAGTGTAGGGTTGCCAGTTTGGCACGTTCTTGGTTAACCTCCCTACCTTTCCCTCTTCGTTCTGCTCTCAGTAAAGGCCGCATTGAGCAAGGCTCGTTTGACCGGGTCTGCCTTGGTTGTCCTGTTTGGCAGTACATAAATAGCACTGCGTACAGTGTGCGCCTTATGCTGCATGCATGATGCATGACCCTTCTGTTTTAAATTCTGCTTAAGAGCTTAAGAATGCACTGAATTCCACTGAATGTTTTATAGGAGCGTGGGATGTGACATTGCATTCTTTATTGCATCAAGGAGCATACGCACTGATAACCGCTCTGCGGTACAGCGCGCAAATCGGCTTGATTGATTTCCTTGGTCTACGCTGTCTTAGTAACTACTGTAGTGCACACATGCTGCAGTTTTCACGGCAATGTGTTCGGATTGATGCTGTTATTTTTTGGGGAACCTCTAGCATATTTCTAAACAAGGAACGGTCCTAAACAAAGGTACACTGGTTCTTGCAGACAGCCCAGTTTTAGCATTCTAGAACCATTACAGTAATATCAGGCCTTCGGGCTCACTTTTAAAACGACGCCTTTTATCCCTTGTATTTTAAGAAGAAGAGTTCGTGAATTTCATGTTGTCAATGGTGGGAAGAAGGTTGTTCGAGAATAAGTTAATAAGACGCCAATAGGTTATTTGCTTTAATATTTTAGACTTACAGCGTATAACTGTCCACTAACTTGCTATCGCAACTGATGCTTCGCCTTTTTGGCGAAACTGCGACTTTTAAAAGTGAAGCTTCTTTTTGGTTTTCCGGAGTTGGGCGTGGCTGCCCGGCTAATGTAGGGTCGATATCTCGATGGAAATATTTCGGAGTTTATATACGAAGATTATATAAAATTACCCAGCTTCACATAGATTCCAAGATCTGCTTGGAATTTGCGTAATTTTTTAATAAGTCTTTATTTCTGCGTTTAATAGGCCAAGCCTTGCGGCAGAAAAGGGGTGCTCTATGGGGGAGGGCGAGGGGGACCGGTGCTCTCTTCTTCCTTGAGGTGGAGTGGTCCCGAGGTCGGCTCTGCAAAGAGGCAGCCAGGCCCTTCCTTGTCCCTGAAAAAGTCCAGAAAAGCACTCTAAAGCTGGACTGAATCCTTGAGCCCGATGTGCGATGGCGGGTCGAGCCACTCCTGCAGGGTGCCAGGTCGGTCCCCGCCCAGGGAGCGTAGTGTCCGTTCTCGGACCGTGTCAAAGGCAGAGCAGCTCCACAGAAGATGTTGGGTCGTACCTCTGGCCGGGCAGGCCGGGCACTTAGGGCTCGGGTATGAGTGCGGGTTGATGAGGTGTAACTTTGCTGGTTACAGAAGCTGGCCGGTCTGGGCTCGGCGAAGAAGAACCGCCTCTATCCTGCGAAATGTGCTGGGTGGGCGGCGATATAGTTTCTCAGGGTTGGCCAAATGCTGGAGGATGTTGCGGTGGTAGCTCTGTGCGCGGTGTCATGTATCGGCCCTATCCATAGGGGGCGACGTCGGGTGTGTAAAATCGGCAGGGGCCCAGGAAGCGGAAACGACAGTGGGTCCAGGCAAAGGTGCGGAAAGAGCTGCAGGGCGCGTGGCCTGGTGTGTCTTTTCGTTTCCAGTGATTCCTTCATGTGCAGGAATTCATTTGACGATTGTGGTGTAGCCTTCCCCTCGCAGGCGACGGACTTCAGCACGAATGGCCTTAAGAACGGCATAGTCTGCTCCCCCTGAGCGACAGGCGGTGTAGGCTGCTTGCGAGTCAGTATAAACATAATAGGTACGAGGAGCCGGATCCTGTCTTTCTACTATGCGAGTGATGGCAACGCGTATGGCTATGAGTTCAAGATTAGTGACAGTATGTTCCTCGGGAAGCCGTTGGACTGCAGTGGTATATGACTCGGAATCATGACAAGCCATGCCGGCACCATTTTGGAGACTGAGTGGCGTCTTTGTAAAGTTGAATGGCCCCATCTTGGGCTAGCTCGCATGACATCTTCGCGTGGCGTTTTGCGGCAGCTTCACGCCTTTGTGGATTAGCGGAACTCTTGTTTTTTAGTAGTTACATACCGTCTACAAGATCGATAAGTTCCCATGGTGGGGCAGGAGATAAGAGCGGCTCTAGATTATCGACATTGTAGCCTAATGTCCATAGGATCTGACGGCCAGCCGCCATTCTGAATAGACGCACACGCTAGGCGTGCAATTGCTGTTCGGCCAGATCCTGCAGGACATTCATTCTACTACATGCGTGTAGATCGGCAATAGGGCAGTACTGTGGTAAGCCGTTAACCAGGTGCATCGCCTTGCGGTTGATGCGCTCAAGCTGAAGGCATTGGGTCGCGTTAAGTCGCATGTAAGGATATGCATATAGTACTTTTGATGCGACGATAGCTAGGGCTATTTGACGGAGCCCAACTTCTGTAATTCCCCACCCACGCGCAGAGACGCGGTGCATAAGGTGTAAGGCCTGATGGCAACTAAGAACTGTGCCACGAAGCCAGCTTTTGGCTCCTCCATCCTCGTCAATTAGCATGCCGGGTATTCTGATTGTTTGTTTCAGGCAAATGACAGAGTCCCCTAAACGAAGGGAGATAAGGTTGCGTTCGGCCTCGGCTCGCAGCCGCGGTCCATTATTGACAGCCACGTACTCGGTTTTCTGCGGTGAGGTTTGTATGCCACACTCCTTAATGTAGTTGCGCACGGCGTTGAGGCCTGCCTGCAAGGCTATTTCTTGCTCCCCAGGGGACCCCGAGTTGGTCCACAGAAATATATCGTCCGCATACACGGCATAATTAAGACCGGGTATCGATGTCAGCAATGGTGGGAGGCCTGACATGGCAATGTTAAAAAGAGCGGGAGATATGACAGCACCTTGAGGGACTCCGATTTCATTATGTTGCCATTCACCGAGCGTATCCCCAACATCACCGCGAATGTTCTGTCCGCAAGAAAAGCTTTCACAAAACGGTACAGGTTCCCACCTATCCCCACTGCCTGAAGTCGGTGAAGTATGCTAGTGTGGGGCACGGAATCAAACACCTTTTTGACGTCGACTCCAACCACTACCCGGAACTGTGCGCTGCTAGGGTAGGCGAGAACGTCCCTATGAAGCCTCCTGAGAATATCTTGTGCGCAGAGCCCACGGCGAAATCCTACTTGCATAGGGGACAGAATGTTGTCTTTGTCCAAGTACCATTCAAGTCTACGTAAAGCCATGCGTTCCATCACGTTACAAATGTTAGACGTTAAGGAAATTGGCCTGAGGTCTTGTAATGACCGACTTGGCCTGCCAGATTTTGGAATCGATATCACCACAGATTTCTTCCAGGCGGGGGGAAGATCACCGTTGACCCAATGCTCATTGATCACTTTCAACAGGGCCAGTTTATACGATTTCGGAAGGTTCAGAAGCGTTCAATAACGTACTCCATCCGGTCCTGGGGTGCTATTGTGGCTGGAGTCATACAGTGCTGCCTCTTAGCTCATCTAACGTGAAAGGGACGTCGTATTCGTGGGATTTGTCTGATGAGGGGTCCACTCAACGAGGCGGCAGCAGCGGCCAGGTAGTAGCAATGGTTCTGAAAGTCCGACAGGGTTCACAAAAGAAGCTTTCCTTTCAAAAATTCGCAATAGCAGGGACGTGGTTGCGGTGCGCAGATGCTACTGCATCAAGTGGCCTTGCGTTGACCACTACATAACATTCCTGTCTTTCCATTTATTTTGCATAGCAGAATGTAAAAGTGGTTGTGCATTTGCTTTGAATGAAACACCAGCTGAGAAAAAAAAAACAATTTATCTCGTTTAGGTTGGAGGAGGGCTCACCTCTATTTCTGACGCCTTACATTACTGACTGCGACTATGAAACAGCAAAAAATTTGAGCGAAGTGAAGCTTTTCAAGGACATGGCAAGCGTATCAGCATATTCTGGACTGATCACAGTGAACAGCACGTACAACAGCAGTCTCTTCTTCCTCTTCCTAGTCGCAGAGGTAAATATCTTCACATTATTACTACTGTTCGTTTCTTTAATGCCAATCGACGCGCTCCAATAAAAAAGACGAATTTTTTTTTTGTCGTCTTTGCAGCATATCTTGTCCGTTCGCAAACTATACTCGTCATCTGTCGTGTTGCATTTCCTTTCTTTAAATCGCTGCGCTAGCTGTTTTCCAGTCGAGAACGCGGTATCATACAGGTACGCCCCAGTACGTTCGTGACCTCAAAGTACCTGGTGCGCTGAAGAAACGAAAGGCACACAAGTTAGATGATGGTTATTATGTGGGGATAAGACGTCTCCAAACAGGGGCAAAACATTTTTTAGAGTGTGACACATGGCAAATAGGCCACGCGCGCGTTTGCTGGATTTATCGGCTCAAAGTAGGTTTCTCGGTATTTTGCACATGCCCACGCCATGATCAGCCCACCGTTACTGCGGATAGCTTATCACTGCAGAGAATGACATTTTGCCCATGACCAATCCTATATCACGTTTTCAATGACCTCCCTTTAGGCTGCTACGTGAAGCCCCTCTCCGATCCTTACTCCGTGGAAATTTCGCGGAAATGAGGGCGCGGACAGGGCGCAGATAGCGCCTGCTATAGAATGCAAGCGTTCTTACCATTACCTCAGAGGATGTCCCCGGCTCAAGAGCTTAGAAGCAGGATCCATAAATAGACGCTTCCCCAGACGCCATATAGAAATGAAATAATTTCGGGTGTCTTACGCACCCGAACCCAAAATGTGATTTAGAGGCACGCCTCTGTGGAATTAATTTCTGAGCGGAATAATTTTCACGACCATAAATATAGGAAGGTTTTTAAGAGTTGGGATATCTTGGTTTTTTGTAAAACAAACATAGGGCTTTGCCACAAAATCTTTCCTGAATGCCGCATCACTGAAGAGCCGGATGTCTACCTAGGGGGTTTGCTTTTCCCATTGATCACTACGATGTTTTGGTGGATGCCGCTTCACTGCTCGCCAAGCTAGGGGCAGGTGCAACCATCAGAAATGCGGCGTCACGGAGTGGTTTATCCCTGAAGTAAGGCATACGCTGTACTTTACTAATGCGCGGTGCCGGATAATGTTGCAGCTGTAAGAATTTTTCATCTAAATAGCGTAGGTACAGCGCAAAAATGTTGACGCGATTGCGTTAAGGGCGCCGTTTCAGAAAATATCCGAGTTCGGCATCGGATGTCGCTAGCGAAAAATAATTCTGAACCACAACCACGTCGGCCATACGAGGGGCGCACAGGAGTTACTGAAATATTAGAATTACTCAAAGTAACATGCGTCAAAAATATCGTAAAGTGTAATCTAACCACGATATACAGACAAGATAGCGTCGGATTGCAATTTGAGCATACGAGAAAGCACAATTCTCTTACGCGATAACTCAAACACAAGCCCCTTTTCCAGCATTGCTACCATACATAGGGCGGTCATGGCCTCCAAGATTTCTGCGCGCCAACCTCCGAGGCTATGGAGCGGCGCCCCCGTTTCCTTGCACCAGCTCAAGATGGTACTCGCCTCCGCCTCATCGCGTGCCGTTTCTACCAGAAAGCTCGCCTTCGTGCATAGCATTCTGCGCCAGCGTTTCCCGGTAAACATTACGGTTAAATCAGCTGAAGTTGCCGAGAAGCGTGAGAAGCAGTCAGTGATCTTTGAATGCTATCGTGTTCCACTCTTGAAGGTGAAGCTTAAGCACCCTCTAATATTTAACTGAGCAGTAATGAAAGTTCGGTGAAGTGTCCGTGCTGTACGGAGCCGCTGATGTTGTGCAGCGTCATCACTTTCTGAGCGAGCGCACGAGAAAGAAACTTATGCTGAATAATTTCCAGTCATTCAGCAGAAATTACTCACTTGTTGACAACCTATACCGGGTAACTCAAGAATCCTACCTTCTCATTATGAGGCCTAGTGTGTCCAGTCATCGGTCCCCTTCCACCTCCGCAATAACTCTGAATTGCTGCTTAAACAGGGACAAGGACAATAATAGAAAAACGAAGACAAGCGCTGACTGTGAACTTCAGTACCAATGCTGAAGTTCTAAAGAATTCAATAAAGACGCATCGCCGTCACTGCAGGCCACCCCGACGTTGCCATTTCTTGTGGTGAATGTGTTCCGCCTGAGCTGTAGAAACGCCGGTTGGCATAAGTGTTCACCGGTGTGGTCGGTAAGTGTGGTGAATTGACGCCATATTTTTTTCTTCCTGCTGACTCTTGAGCCTTAGTCCTTGTACGTCCAAGTGAAGTCTGAAGACACCGAGCTGTGTGCGGGCTCAAGTGGGTGGGCTGAAGCCGCCAGATAGCCTTTAGACTTCTGGGTGCAGTTGCTTCACTTGGAAGTCCTGTCTTTTACGACGGCTATGCCCGACCAGGGGGCACGGCTTGACCGTCTGCAAAGCCCTGCGTTCCGAATGGTTGAGGTAAAGTCGGCGATACCTGATTTCTTATACGTCCGTGTGCACGTATAACCGTCATGCGTCAGCAGCCAGAAAAAAGAAAGATGGCGACAACTCACCGTATCATACACGACACGGTGGAACACTTGTGGCAACCGGCCTTTCGACAGCTCCAGGAGAACACGTCCACCACAAGAAATGGCAACGTTGGAGCGATGGACATTGACGGCGATTAGTCTTTACTTAAATTAGTTCGACGGAATCTAGCATTTGGACCAAAGTTCATAGCCAGTGCTTGTCTTCGTCGTTTACTGTCATTGCCTGTGTGGGCACTGTAAACCCTGCAGCATTCCAGAATAACATTCACGCTTATTCACCGCATAATAAAAAATAAGTAAACAGCTTATTGATTTTTTTAATTAGGGCGTGATTTGTAACAACAAAAATTAAAAATGAAGATCGTAAAACAACCCATTTAGTCAATTTATTCGACTATATCCTACATAGTTACTTTTTCCGCACTGTTGTCATAGTGCGCGACATAAGAAAAGTGCCGTGTCATAACGCGTCTCGGCATCACTGGTCCGTAAAGTGTTTGAAAGCACTGTTTGCGCTCATCGCTCCTAAACGCAAGCCCATGGTTCCGGCGTAAACTGTGAACGCCGCACCGAACACGCTCCTCATGATCAGCGAACGTGACAGATCTCCAGGCGTATCGTAATTTTTCGTCCTATGTGAAACAAACAAAAAGAATAATCGCATAAATCATAACGCGATGAAAAAGTGTGAGTAGTTTTATGTATTCCGATTGAAATTCACGCCCACATGCCAAAACTACATCAATATTAAAGAAATAGCCATACATAACAGCCTGCACAGTGGTCATATCTGCCCTGTGCAAGCGAAGACACTGCTTGTTTGCTCGTAAGGTTCCACTGGTACTTTTAATAAACGCTTCATAACGAACTCTGTCGTGACAGAAACTTGCTAAATTTAACAATACTAGAATGTGAACATCGTTTTATAATATTTGTGATAATGGCTACCTGTTATTCGCAAGCTTTTCGAAAATAATTCGATATTCGGTTCGATTCGCTTGTGGCAATATTCAATTCGCATTTTATTCGGTCTCAAAAATCATTATTCGCACACCCCTAGTAATGGGTCAACTGAAACGAAAAAGCTTTTTCTTTTCTTTTTTAGATACTTTTGGATATATTAGATACTTTTGTAAAGCAATGGAAAGAGGGCAACTTTTTCAAAAGCTAACTTCATACAAACTTGGTATCTCCTATTTTTCAGAAATTAGACATTATCTGATATTAGATTGAAGATTCTAAAACCGTTTTTCCAAAATATTTTTACCAACTCATTTTGAAAATTTGTTTAATCGAACACACCGATTAAACATAAAGAGGGGTTAGGTTACTTGCGTAATAAGCATCTTAAAATGTGTCAGATATTTTTTTATCTGTTCAGCAAGGAGAGGAAACTGTTGAAATGACTGTAAAATAAAAAAAGACAAATTGTACTTAACGACCATTTTATGGTGCTTTAGGGGAACAAGAGTGACGCACCTATCTTGCTGTGGACACAAGGCGGCCCAGGGCTGTCGTCCCTGTTCGGCCAGTTCCTGGAAAATGGCCCGATTGCCTTTGACGCAAAACCGAACATCTCACTAAGGTCCAACACGCTACAAAAAAATATGAGCGTTATTTACCTTGATGTGCCAGTTGGGACTGGTTTCAGCGTCACGGAGGATCCTCGCGGTTTCTCGAAAAGTCTGGAAGACATCACTGAGCACGTGATGGAATTTCTGGATCAGTTTTTCAAACTCTTCAGTGAATTTGAAAATCGGGACTTCTACCTCGCTGGAGAATCTTATGGAGGTTTGTACGGCTTTCTTCTTTCCGCCGCGTAGAGAAATACCAAGAGAAGAAAGTGCGCGTGGATAGTAGCAACTACTAAGCGTCAGCTCGCGCAAAACTCACTTCCTTCTATCTAATGGCTGTGGCTCTTTTTTACATGTGGGCATTTAAGTTGATTAGGCAAAAGTTTGTCCATTTTTCTTGCACGCACAGCCCCAGGCACGTGCAGAATTCTGCTTACACTGCGCAAGACATTACCGCCATAAACACGTAATTTTAAAATGGGGATCGTGTACGCACGCTCGACGGCAGCGTATCTTCTTTAAATGACGTTTATTTTTTGCGTAATTTCAGGCTGTAACTACTGAAGGCAAATATCACTCTAAACGTCCCCCCTTGCGCGGTCCAACTAGCGTGCGAATGGTACTTACTATAGATCGATATGTGTTGCTGAAGCTCTGTTTTCTGCGAATGATTTTCTTGCTGCAGTTATTGACAATAGAAGAAATAGAACAAACAGAACCAAATAGAACAAATTGCTGCAGAACAATCACATGTTTCACTGAGTATGTGATGAAATTTTGTTTCTTAACAATGATAAAAATATGCATATTAGTATAGTTGATTTATGTGAGGTGATTCATCATGATGATCAGCCTGGTTACGCCCACTGCAGGGCAAAGGCCTCTCCCATATTTCTCCAACTACCCCAGTCATGTTCTAGTTGTGGCCATGTTGTCCGTGCAAACTTCTCAATCTCATCCGCCCACCTAAGTTTCTGCCACTCCCTGCTATGCTTCCCTTCCCTTGTAATCCAGTGCGTATCCCTTAATACCATCGGTTATCTTCCCGCCTCATTACATGTCCTGCAGATGCCCATTACTTTTTCTTGATTTCAAAAAAGATGTCATTACCTCGGGTTTATTCCGTCACCCAATCTGCTCTTTTCTTATCCCTTAACGTTACACCTATCATTCTTCTTTCCATAGCTCGTTGTGTCATCCTCAATTTGAGTAGAACCCTTTTCGTAAGCCTCCAGGTTTCTGCCCCGTAGGTGAGTACTGGTAAGACACAACTATTATATACTTTTCTCTTGAGGGATAACGGCAACCTGCTGTTCATGATTTGGGAATGCCTGCCAAACGCACTCCAGCCCATTCTTATTCTTCTGATTATTTCCGTCTCATGATCCGGATCCGCCGTCACTACCTGCCCTAAGTAGATGTATTCCCTTACGACTTCCAGTGCTTCGCTGCCGATTGTAAATTGCTGTTCTCTCCCGAGACTGTTAAGCATTACTTTAGTTTTCTGCATATTAATTTTTAGACCCACTCTTCTGCTTTGCCTCTCCAGGTCAGTGAGCATGCATTGCAATTGCAATTTTGCAATGGTCCCCTGAGTTACTAAGCAAGGCAATATCATCAGCGAATCGCAAGTTACTAAGGTATTCTCCATTAACTTTTATCCCCAATTCTTCCCAATCCAGGTCTCTAAATACCTCCTGTAAGCACGCTGTGAATAGCATTGGAGATATCGTGTCTCCCTGCCTGACGCCTTTCTTTATTGGGATTTTGTTGCTTGCTTTATGGAGGACTACGGTGGCTGTGGAGCCGCTATAGATATCTTCCAGTATTTTTACATATGGCTCATCTACACCCTGATTCCGTAATGCCTCCATGACTGCTGAGGTTTCGACTGAATCAAACGCTTTCTCGTAATCAATGAAAGCTATATATAACGGTTGCTTATATTCTGCACATTTCTCTATCACTTGATTGATAGTGTGAATATGGTCTATTGTTGAGTAGCCTTTACGGATTCCTGCCTGGTCCTTTGGTTGACAGAAGTCTAAGGTGTTCCTGATTCTATTTGCAATTACCTTAGTAAATACCTTGTAGGCAACAGACAGTAAGCTGATCGGTCTATAATTTTTCAAGTCTTCGGCGTCCCCTTTCTTATGGATTAGGATTATGTTAGCGTTCTTCCAAGATTCCGGTACGCTCGAGGTCATGAGGCATTGCGTATACAGGGTGGTTAGTTTCTCTATAACAATCTGTCCACCATCCTTCAACAAATCTGCTGTTACCTGATCCTCCCCAGCTGCCTTCCCCCTTTGCATATCTCCTAAGGCTTTCATTACTTCTTCCGGCGTTACCTTCGGGATTTCGAATTCCTCTAGACTATTTTCTCTTCCATTATCGTCGTGGGGGCCACTGGTACTGTATAAATCTCTATAGAACTCCTCAGCCACTTGAACTATCTCATCCATATTAGTAATGATATTGCCGGCTTTGTCTCTTAACGCATACATCTGATTCTTGCCAATTCCTAGTTTCTTCTTCACTGTTTTTAGGCTTCCTCCGTTCCTGAGAGCATGTTCAATTCTATCCATATTATACTTCCTTATGCCAGCTGTCTTACGCTTGTTGATTAACTTCGAAAGTTCTGCCAGTTCTATTCTAGCTGTAGGGTTTGATGCTTTCATACATTGGCGTTTCTTGATCAGATCTATCGTCTCCTGGGATAGTTTGCTGGTATCCTGCCTAATGGAGTTACCACCGACTTCTATTGCACACTCCTTAATGATGCCCATGAGATTGTCGTTCATTGCTTCAACACTAAGGTCCTCTTCCTGAGTTAAAGCTGAATACCTGTTCTGTAGCTTGATCTGGAATTCCTCTATTTTCCCTCTTACCGCTAACTCATTGATCGGCTTCTTATGTACCAGTTTCTTCCGTTCCCTCCTCAGGTCTAGGCTAATTCGAGTTCTTACCATCCTGTGGTCACTGCAGCGCACCTTGCCGAGCACGTCCACATCTTGTATGATGCCAGGGTTAGCCCAGAGTATGAAGTCTATTTCATTTCTTGTCTCGCCGTTCGGGCTACTCCACGTCCACTTTCGGCTATCCCGCTTGCGGAAGAAGGTATTCATTATCCGCATATTATTCTGTTCTGAAAACTCTACTAATAATTCTCCCCTGCTATTCCTAGTGCATATGCCATATTCCCCCACTGCCTTGTCTCCAGCCTGCTTCTTGCCTACCTTGGCATTAAAGTCGCCCATTAGTATAGTGTATTTACTTTTCACTCTACCCACCGCCGATTCCACGTCTTCATAGAAGCTTTCGACTTCCTGGTCATCATGACTGGATGTAGGGGCGTAGACCTGTACAATCTTCATTTTGTACCTCTTATTAAGTTTCACAACAAGACCTGCCACCCTCTCGTTAATGCTATAGAATTCCTGTATGTTACCAGCTATATTCTTATTAACCAGGAATCCGACTCCTAGTTCTCTTCTATCCGCTACGCCCCGGGAGCACAGGACGTGCCCGCTATTTAGCACTGTATATGCTTCTTTTGGCCTCCTAACTTCACTGAGCCCTATTATATCCCATTTACTGCCCTCTAATTCCTGCAATAGCACTGCTAGACTCGCCTCACTAGATAACGTTCTAGCGTTAAACGTTGCCAGGTTCATATTCCAATGGCGGCTTGTCCGGAGCCAGTGATTCTTAGCACCCTCTGCTGCGTCGCAGGTCTGACCGCCGCCGTGGTCAGTTGCTTCGCAGCTGCTGGGGACTGAGGGCCGGGGTTTGATTGTTGTGTTCATGGGAGGTTGTGGCCAAGTACTGCAACAGGGTGGCCAATCCTGCTCTGGTGGGGGAGTGCGTTACCGGTTCTGGTCACCGGGATCAGGCCACACTCCAGGCCTGTTTGTGCAATTTTATCAACACGCAGATTGTTTTTTTTTAATCCGGTAGAAAATTGCCGGCACCGGGATTCGAACCACGGACCTCTTGCACGCGAGGCGGGTGTTCTACCTCTACGCCAACGCTATATAAATGCAGCTGGACTTAGTGACACATGTAGTTTAAGCTACACCAGCGCCCGGTTGAAAGTTAAGCCCTTTAATAAATTTATTCAACACGCTGGGCACTTGGTGCCAATCAATCATTGTCGCTAGGCGAGCAAACACTGTACTAATTGACAGAGGAAATAAGCAAGAAATCGCAATGCTTTGGTATCTCTGCTGACTGCCACAGTCATATACATGAGCCGCTATTTCAAGCATATACCCGTACGCTTCTTGACCAGCCTAGCTCAGTCATATATCTATGACCCTCCTAGCTTCTGCCTTGAGTGGCCACTCGAGCATAGAATTATCAAAAATTTCCACAGGATGGCTGAACTGAAAATCTTGCTGATATGATTATGTACGTCGCCTGAAATAGATAGCAACCGTCGCAATCCAAAAATGACACAGCGACACCGTGCGCTTAAATATGTGGGAAAACAGCAAGCAAGCGAACACCTATAGCCCGAGTTTTAAGCGAGAAAAAAGAAGATGTTTTTTTTTAATTTATTATAGAGACAAAAGTGATACATGGCAATCAATACATTAGCACATGATGAGCGTCATTATATAATTTGACTGCGAGACGCCCATTCAAACTTCGCCAAACGTCCACCATCGTACCATTAGAAACAAAGAGATAATACATTATAATATTTGCAGCTCTTTAAAAACTCGAAAATAATTAAAAACTGCCTTTACTCGTGAGCATTCCGCTTCATCGCTAAGGTCATTGAAAAAGCTTTCCTTTAGTAATTCTTTTGGCGAAGGATACTCTTGAAAACAAACGGATGTGAGGCAGGTTACGGAGAAAACGCCGATTAAGGCCAGGGGGAGTATGCTAATGCACCCCATTAAGATGATGAACATAATATTGTAATGGATGATTGTGCATTACATAGTTTGGCACAATGCCAATCTAAATAAGTTTTCATATCATTGAGAAAACTGCAGGTAGTCATACCGAACTTAATTTCCTACCATGAAATTTCTCATAGCCCGCTGTTGTTCCAAACAAGAGGTCATGCAAGTAATGAGCGCGGTTAACAGAGCTATTGAGGCTGTTTACATACATAATTAGAAGCAAAATTGTCCGGCCACCTTTTAATTTCTGTGCGATTAATCTTGTGGTGGTATATTTGTACCATCATTGACAATAAAGTTGCGTCGTAGAGCTGATCATGACCGATAAATGAAAGTTTCTATTCGGATATATGTTTATATAGGCTTCTCAAACAAAAAAAAGCCAACACAAAGATACGACAGAAACGTTTCGAAAGATACGTTTCACAGTGCGGTGTCCTGACGCATCCTTTTGGTTGGTGCCACATAATAGTGCGTCTAAATACCAAAATTTTATCGCTACAGAGCAAGCTAAGCCTAACACCTCGGTCAATAATTACTGAAAGCTGCGAGCATTAACGCCCCAACCTACAGCTTTCAACAGTTCCCTTTACTTTCTCATATATTATACAGGGTTTTGCAGTTACTAAGGAGAGCTGAATCGTAAAATACACCAAAATAAGCTTCCACAAAACGCTTCATTGTGTGTTTACTTTTTGTGAAGCGAAGAGAGAAAGTTCGAAACAATTGAAAAATACCCGGTGACTGCGCACCCGCGTGAACGGGATCACAGCGCCATGAAACAGACTTAGTGGGAAAGCAAGTGATTCAACTCCCTAATTCAGATTTTGACAAATGAAACAACAATTACAGGGTAGCTTTTGATTTTTAAATTAGTTAATCGATGTTCATGGACTAAATATATTGGCCATTTCTCAACTGATCCTAACAGAACGCACTTAGTTTTTCGCGCGGAATGATTCTTCTGTTTCTGAAGCTTCTTGCACGGCTGCTGGATAAAATAAAAGTTTTTTTTTTTACCCAGCTTCCGTGCTTTTTTTATGATAACTGAGACACTATATACGTTTGCTCACCGTATGATACAACATTATTACCCTACTTTTATTATCCCCATAGCCAGATTTTGGTTCTGCTTGGGGTGACACGTATTAGACGTGAAAATTAGTCGGAATTCAGTTACACTTTATACATATTACGATCAATCAGACGGGCGGACATGCGATGAAATGCGTAAAAGTCACCTTTCAGAGACAAATTCACTCTAATGCTGATTCGTCTTTCTTACAGCAAGGTATTCTGTAGCCGTTGCCCACCAGCTGCTAACAGATAAGAAAAACCTACCCCTTAACCTTAAGGGAATAATTGGAGGAAATGGATTCCTTGGCCCGGTACTGGACACGGCCAATTCGGCTGACTTTCTCTACCAAACATCAATGCTGGACAACAATGGACGTACTTATTTTGCATCGATGTTCAACTACATGAAGAACTTGTCAACGAAACCAGAGAACGTTAGTCAAGTTCCGCTTATGTTACTAAGCACAATTTTCGCTGACCCTACGGGACAAAGACGCAGCCTTTTTCAAAATCTTACCTACTACAATGATCATGCGAGCCCTCTGTATACGGAGAGACCATTTCATATGCTTGCGTGCTTTGCCTTCTTAAACTCATCTTCGGAGTTAAGGAGGCAAATTCACGTCGGAGACAACGCTATTTTTCAATACGCTAACCAAAGCCTTATCGTTACGTTTGCGTCCGACTGGTTGAGAGATATTACTAATCTCACGCAACGTGTGTTGAACGAAGCAAGGGTTTTGTTCTACACTGGCCAACTGGATGCACTTTTCCCGGCCGTCAACCAGCGAGCTTATTTTTCTACGCTGAAATGGGCTCACGCAGAAGAATATAAGAACGCTTCCCGCGTTCCTTGGAGACCACCTACTTGGAACTACCAAATGGGCTACGCTGGCTTCATGAAGAAAGCAACCAACTTTACGGACATTGTTCTACTTGGAATGAGTCACTACGGTGCCGCAGACAAGCCGGATGAAGCTTACCACCTGATTTCACAATTTGTAGCAGGCAATCTTCAAGCAGCTACAACACAAAGAATAGCTGCACCATATGTTTCTTGAGCTCCTGACTCAATTCAAAGATGTTTCAGAGGGTGCAACAAAGGAATAGAGAAAAAAAATTCAATAAAGTAGCGCCACATTTGTGATTCAGTAAAATATTATTTGCAGTTCCTTCTTATTGCCGCTGCTTCAGATTTGTTCGTTCGTTCTTTCGATGACAGAAATATGATGCAACGCTTGCTTTAAACTACCACGACGATGCAAATAAGGGTACTTAATAAATAAATAAATAAATAAATAAATAAATAAATAAATAAATAAATAAATAAATAAATAAATAAAGGACAATATGGGGTTTTGCGTGCCAAAACCACCATCTGATTATCAGACACGCCGTAGTCAGTGACTGCGGAATAATTTGGACCACCAGGGGCTCTTTAACGTGCACCTAAATCTAATTACACAGCTGTTTTGCATTTCACCCTCATCGACATGCAGCTGCCGTGGCCGGGATTCGATCCCGTGACCAAGTGCTTAGCAGCCACGGTGGGTAAATAAGTAAGTATGTAAGTAAATAAATAAATAAATAAATAAATAAATAAAGAAACAAACGCTGTTTATTTACCGTGCCCAGGAAGAACCTTAAAGGACCCCTCACCAGGTGTGGCCATTTCGGGCTGACACGCGCAGAGCATACATTGCACGATAATGATCGTGTCTGCAGAGAGAGAGATGAATAGGAAAGGCAGGGAGGTTAACCAGATATCAGTCTCCGGTTTTCTACCCTGCACTGGGGATGGGAGATAGGGGTCAGAAAGATGACAGAGAGGAAAGCGCCAAAAAAAAAGTAAACAAGAAAACACGCACACATGGAGACACACACACACAAAAGGCGTTCCAGTTAATGACGTTCGCGAAGGCCGGTAGATCGCAGAAAGCGCAACAGCGCTTGCACGGCCTTCTTCTGTGACGTTAGGCCCCTTCAGTGGTGTAGAATTCTTTTTTCCGATAGCGGTTGATCGTCCAGTTGGTCAAGTTCGTGGCGAAGGCATTCCCTCTGTGGACTGTACTGCGGGCAAGCGCGCAAAATATGTTCGACTGATTCTTTATGGTCGTAGTGGTCACACGTTGCGGTGTCGGTCATCGCTATGCGGAATGCATAGGCTTTGGTAAAGGCAACGCCCAACCACAGCCGATACAAGAGCGTGGCATCTCCACGGCCAAGCTGTGAGGGCGCTCGGAAACTTAAAGTCGGATCAAGGGAGTGCAGTCGAGTATTTCTTAAATGTGGTTCATTCCATTGCGAGGTGGTGCACTGCGGAGCAGGCAGGTGGAGCTTCCGTGCTGCGTCAGTTCTAGAAAGTGAAATTGGTACGTTGTGCTCTTCAGTATGGGCTGAGCGGGCAGCTTGATCCGCCCGTTCATTACCGATAATCCCGCAGTGGCTTGGAAGCCATTGGAAGGTTATATCATGGCCTGCATCCCTTATTTGGTGTAACATCTCTGTAATGTGAAATATTAGCTGCTCGTACGGCCTGCGTCGTAAAGGTCAGTAGAGACTGCAGTGCCGCCTACGAATCGCAGAATACCATCCGCTTGTGTGGCTGTTCATTACCAATGTAATGAAGGGCAGTAAAGAATGCTGCGAGCTCTGCTGCCGTCGACGTATTCGCGTGAGTCGTCTTAAATTGGTCTGTTATGGCTGTCGCTGGTATCACGATTGCCGCGGCTGAGCTGTTTAGCAAGACATATCCATCAGTGTAGATATGTGCAGAGTCACGGTAGCTCTCGTACAAAGAAAGTAGTGTGAGCTGTTTAAGGGCTGGTGACGATAAATCAGCTTTTTTGGTGACGCCAGGTATTGTGAGGTTAATTTTTGGCTGAGTGTGGCACCATGGAGGAATCGAAGGCCTCGCAGGCCGAGTGAAACAAGTTGGCAGTGATTCATCATGTGCGGTAATCGTTTGGCTGAAAGATGTGCAAGGTTTGTCCGCTGGTAGAGAGGCTAAGTGGTGACGAGGAGTCCTGGTTAGATGCCTGATATGGGCCCTGAATACTTCAATGTCAATGTGAGTCTTGACAAGGTGGTCTCCAGCGATTGCTAACGTAGCCACTGTTGATGCACTCCGAGGCAGGCCTAGACAGATCCGGAGCTCTTGAGCCAGAACGCATTGTATTGTGCGTAGATTCGTTTTGCCTGTGTTGGTCATTGCTGGCAAACTGTATGGCAGAAAGCCTAGAAAAAGCACCCTGTACTGTTGCAACACGGCACTTGTCGACATTCCCCAAGTCTTGCCACTGAAAATCTTGAGCAGGTGGTAGATGCCCATCAACCGCTTTTTCATGTATAATACGCGAGGGCTCCATGACAAGTGCCTGTCGATTATGACGCCTACAAATTTGTGCGATCGAACACGTGGTATTATTTGGCCATTTATCATTACGCTGTAGTTTGTCATGGATTTGCCCGTAAATGGCACTAGTGCGCATTTCTCGGAGGAAATTTCCAGGCCTCGATTACGGAGGTAGATAGCAGCTTGGGTGGCGGCTCTCTGAATTCTCGCTCGCAACTGTAGGCGTGTTACTGCAGACGTCCATATGGAGATGTCATCCGCGTGCATCGATAATCTGACTGTGCTTGTCGCGGGCTCAAGGAGCGCAATTAGAGTTAGCTTAAATAACAGAGAAATAAGTACACCGCCCTGGGGGACGCCGCGGCAGCTATAATGTAGAGAAGTATGGACTTCCTTGGCGCTCACAGAAAAGGATCGCATGGAGAGATAGCTCCGTTTCCATTCAAACATCCGACCAGCCACTCCTACGTCTGCGAGAGCAGAGAGGATGGCTTCATGCGTAACGTTATCACATGCCCCTTTGACGTCGAGGAACACAGAAGCGTAGAGACGCCTACGGCATTTCATGCTGAATGTAGGTGACCAGGTCGACGACGTTATCGATCGAAGATCGATCACGTCGAAAGCCCGCCATGGCGTCCGGATAGGTATTGTGGTACTCCAAGTGCCACTACAGGCGTCCTAGGACCCATCCTCTCCATTACCTTTCCCACACAGCTTGTCAAAGCGATCGGGTGATATGACGAGAGTTCCAACGGCGACTTGCCAGGCTTCAGCAGTGGAACAAGGCGACTTGTCTTCCAACTTGTTGGTAGCGCACCATCTCTCCAAGATTCATTTTACAGCTCAAGGAGGGCACCTCTCTTTCCCTCAACCAGATGACACAAAGCTCAGTAGGAAATTCCATCAGGTGACGCTGATGCACAGCCACACAAAGCTAATGCTGCCTTAAGTTCGTGGATTGAGAATGGTAAATCCATGCGGAGATCGCGTGGTGTCGGACAACTACTCCAAGGCTTTGGAATGTTGGGAGCTATCAGTTGGCAGGATAATCTGGGGCAGAAATCCTCTGCCACGTCAATTTCCGGTCTCTATTTAGAGAGGGCAGGAGCTTTTAATGGGAACCGCTGTACGGGGAGTGTCCGGAGACCGCGCACCGTCCTCCATAGCTGCGGTAAAGGCTTGCGTGGATCTAGCGACTCACAGAAGGCAGTCTAACGTTGCGATTCAAGCTTGTCTAACCGGCGCTGGATCTTTTTTTGCGTGCGTCTGGCAGTCTGTAAATCGTCCACTGTCTTCTTACGTCGGTATCTTCGTTCCGCACGTCGTCGGATTGCTCGAAGTCGTTCTAGTTCCACATCAAATTCCGTCAGTGTCGAAGAGCATGTGAGAGTGCGCATAGTGTCTTGCACCGCGCTCTTGATTGCCTCTTGCAAGTCGAAAGATGGAATGGTGTCGCAGTGTTCTACTATCACAGACTGAAATTTATACCAGTCCACTATTTGGATCGTATCTCATAATTTGGAAGGGGCCAATCCCCTGATCTAGACGTACGTGGGGATATGGTCACTTCCGTACGTCTCTCTTGTCAGGACGCCTGCACGCCTGACAAGGCTTCGTGACACAAAAGCCAAATCAAGACAGCTGCTGTATGTGAAGCCACGTAGAAACGTAGGGCTTCCATCATTCAGCAGCCGAAGTTCTTTACTGGAAGAGAAAGACACCAGAGCTCTGTCTCTCGCGTTCACCTTCGAACTTCCCCATCTCCAATGATGACCCAGGGATCGGGAGTTGAGGATTGGATGTCTCGTAGTCTTTTGTGACCAAATCGACTTGACGGAGATAGGTAGGCGCCAACAAAAGTAAAGGTAAAATTATTTTTCCTTATTGTTAGGCATACATATTGATTATCGTTGTTAGGTGACATAGGCTGATGAATGTAATTGAGATCACGGCGAATAAACACCAAAACCTTACTGTTGTTACCAACAGTTGGCGACATAAATGATTCATATCCAGAAAGCCTGATCGGGTTCGATAGGTTCGACTCGCAAATGACGATAATTGGAAACATATTGGCATACACGAAGCGAAGGAAATCCGAAATCCGCGCTCTGAGTCCGCGGGCATTCCACTGAAAAATAGCTGGTTGTCGAACCTCATCCCTGAAGGACAGTGGCTGGGGAGCCATGATCTACTGAAGGGTTGCCAGCACCGGGCTCAGAGCGTCCAGTACTTGAAGCACACATCCGGCAGACGGTGTGTGCATGTTGCTTAGCAACACGCGAATGGCATTCATTAAAACCCTAATAAGAGCTATCACTTGCTCATCTGTTTTCCGCGACTCCTCGGATACAGCACCTTGCTGTACTGGGGCCGGCTTCTTCTGCGTCTCTTCTGTCGGTCGATTACGCGGAAGTGGCGGCCATTCTTTTGTAGAGAGAGATCTGGCAGTTTTCTCCCTTCCGACATCGGTGTTTGGGGTGCTGGAGACTTCCGCTGATGGTGCTGCGTGACGAGTTGACTTTTCTTGAAAAGTTGATATTCTCCATCATGAAGCCCTTCGAAGGTGACATCGTCTACGCCGCACTTTCACCGCGGCCTCTTTCCGGGTACAGCTGTCTCTCACCATTTTTTTTAAGAATGGTGATCTCTTTATTGATCTGGGGACAGTCTTTGGAAGAGGCGCAGGAATCACCCTGACAGTTAGGACACTTCAAAGTCGTAGCGCTGCAGTTGTTTTAAGAGTGGGGTTCGACGCTTCGAGGGCACACGGCGGTATTTCTACAAACACCCTTCACATGGCCAATCTTCTGACAATTGAAGCATTGCATTGATCTTGTAATAAATGGTCGAACCTGGTGGCGACAGTGGCCAACCTTCACGTAGGATGGAAGGCAGTCACCTTTGAACGTTATCCTCACACCACGTGTGTTACCGAGGTGACCAACATGCACAATTACGTTGTGTTCACTTGCTGGTTTTATGAGAACTTGGAGGTCTGCGTTGGGTATTTCATTGTCAATATCATAGATGACTCCTGTTATTGCGGCACCATTCACTGGCACGATGGCACGGACCTTGATGTTACCCAGCTGCGTTACATGTTGTAGTATGTTCAGCGCGCCCGCGTTCATAACATCGATTGCCAGGATGTTTCGCCTAGTGTTTATCCGGACATCCTTGATCGCGTTCGGCACAGTCTTTTCTAGATAGACGGAGAGTGCTTGCCTGTTTAGGACGCGTAGGTTGTCAATAGCGTTCTGTGGCACAAACAGGATGGACTGAGGCCATCGTTGAGGAGCAGTTTTGCCGGTATTCGAACTGGACGCCGAAGATCTGTGGAGAATTCTTCGTTTGGCCTTGCGGTACTGCACAAGTCGAAAGATGTCTTCCGAGGACTCGTCTCCTGATGCGGAGTACAGCTCTGTGTCCTCGCTATCAGTGGATGTATTTCCTCGCTTCCTCGAACTTATATCCGCGGGATAACAGGCACCGTGAGGGTCCTCGGGGTGCTTGCTGTACATCCATCACCGCGATGTAGGGGGCGGTAGACCCCACAAGTGCAGTGAGAAGTCCAGAAAAGTACAGAGACGGCCTAGATGTCTTCCACAAGAGAAGCACTTCTGTAAAGTATTACATCGCTACGCACCGCTGAAAGAGCTGAGATTTCCAACCTAACGCCGTTTTGCCGTCTCGCGGCACTCCAAGCCGGAGGATGACGTATACGTGCTAGTGCGCCTACGCACACGTGTTTGCGCTGTGACGTCACTCGTGGTCGCACGTGACTTCGAGAATTATTCAAGGTAACATCGGTTGTGTAACATGTTGCTTAAATATAAGAATGAAATCTTAGCGAAATAATACAACACACACGGCGAATGTCTGCGTCTTCTTGTTTTACTTCGCACCGCAGCGAAAGAGATCTACTTCCGTTTCGTCGGCTTGTTCCCACGTCGTGCAGTTACCCGCGCAGACAGCGAAACTACGTCATTTTCTACCGTGTTCGAGCGCGAGATCATGCTCTGTGATCCGCTTGTGTCTGCCTCAGTGTTCGTGTAGCACTGACTTATACCGCTAGTCAGGTGTCTTCGTGCACAGCGCACAAAATCGTGTTCTGCGCGAAACCAGACAGTCGGAACAGCTCGCGCACCACACCGTCAGCGGTGTAGCGCTCACGAGGAGAAAAAAGCGAGAAAGAAAGCGAGGAAAAAAAATGCAGATTACACGCACTGTGGGAATCGATGTAAGCGAAGCTTTGTTTGCTGTTTGCGTTCATTGACGTTATTTGGCAGTCATATTGTGGTCTCCCGAATGTGAATCCTCTGCCACGCGGCGTTCGCCGCCCCTTTGAATTGCGGCCAGGATGGCCGCTCTCGCGTGAGGGGGCATTAGTGTGGGCATTCATTGTCATCTGTACATGATCATCATCATGTGGGGTTCATATGGGGTTCTTCTTCATCGCTTGTGGGGCTCGCTCTTGTGTGAGCCGTGCTTTGGGCGTGGTCGGTTCGCCGCATCTCAGACGCGTAATAAACGTCGTGATAACTACTGCATCACAATATATTTACGGCTTAGGACAGTCGTGACGTGATGTTGAGTGTTACCTTGCCTGCACCGCTCGACGCTCGGTGCGAGCCTCCGTCTCCTCGGCACTAAGTGCGCGCTTCAGCGCTATTCTGAGTTGTAGCGTTCTGGCTCGCAAAACTGCCTTCTCTCTGTCTCTCTCTCTATTACCTCTTTGACATTGTCCCCGCCTCCTCCCTCTACTGCCGCTGCTCTTGCGAGAGAGCACGGAGACAAGCGCGGTAGCTCCTGCACTGCTTTTGTGGAGGACGTCAGGCCTAATTACGGCGTCCAGAGGCTATTGTGCACATGCGGCGCGCTGTCAATGTCCAAACGAGCTTCTCGGGTCGTCTTTCCCTTGTGCCCACTCCTGGTATTTTAGCGCGGTAGCGTTAAGGGCCCCGGGTCGCAGAAAATGCGGTGTCGGCCCCGGGCGTCGCTTGGCGAATAATCTTTCTGAACCACAACCGCGAAGGCCTTCCACAAGACTCACGCCTTCTCTTGCATTCCTTATAAAGTTATTCCTGGGAATATTGAGAACGATAGCCCATAAACAAACGTCATGAAACAAAAGACCGACAGCGCCTGTATTTTATGTTTTTTTTGTGTGCGTGACATGGCTACGTCTCAACCACATCCCTATGCGGTCGACGTTAGTGGCGTTCGTTTCAAACACGTCTCGACGTGGCCGGCGTAAGCGGCAGGCAAGGCCACAGCAGCAGAAGCGGGAAAGTCGAAGAAGGAGGTAAAAAAAGTTTCTTTTTATTATGAAGGCGGGTCTCGTGACATGAGCGTCACGCGATCCTCGTGGCCCAGTATGGGAGAACGCAGGGAAGGTATTTCGCTTGCGGAGGCTAGACAGGGCAAGTGGAGACAGTGTCTCGCTTGGCAGTGAAGCTCGCCTCCTGAAATGATGGGTTCGCGGCACTGAAATATTTCTATCTCGACTATTAATGAGGTGATTTGAATTTTTCTTTTTTTGAAGTAGAACGCTCCCTAGAGGGCACGTAACAACTTCCAGCGTATAACCGAAGTTTGCTATGGGGCCTGGTGAGGGGCCCTTCAAGGTATAAGTGCTGGTGCACGCTGAAAAAATAAAAAGATAAATAAAATATAAAATGCGTATATCCTGTATACGCATACAGGAAAAAAAATAAAGTAGAGAACGACAATTGTAAAATTGAATATATTACAGTTAACAAAAGAAATGATGAACTGACGGCGAAAGCAAAAAACACGAACAATGCGTGCGAGTCAATAAATATAAAGGAATCAATCCAGACTAGATTCGGAGGCCGCAAAAAGAACAATGCCATTTTTCAAACTGGCGCATAGGTAATTTAACTAAGATATAATGTACAGCTTTAAAAGTATACAAAGGGGAAAGAAAGAGATGCGTCTACAGAAAAACAATTTGAGCATAACATTGGCACACAACAAAGGGCATGGAAAGTTGATAAAACAAGCTCTTTTCTATCAACAAATTAAGGTAAACTGAAAATGAACAGATTAGTGATCAAGTGCAACGAAAAAAAGAACTGTACAGCTAAATCTACAAACGTAAGGGGAACTCAATAAAGAATGGGGAACTGATTCAAGTAAGATACATCGAAATGCAACGCACGAACAAGAATAAATGTACGAGAAAAATAAGAGAAAAGCCATCGATACATTATACATTTCATCAGGCAAGCTGAGAATGTTTTAAATCACATGGCCAAAGTGAGCACGTACATATACCGAGAAAACATTGCACGCGACGATACGAAGCAGTGAAGAGAACGAAAGCGACTGATGAAAAATGTCAAGATCAGCGAAATAGGTACTATAAAAATTTTGATTTATATACACAGCGGGATGTTTGCTGTGACAAGCAGGAACGGAGAATCATCACTGCTCGCTTGTGACTTTCTACGGAACATGAGGTACGACATAATTAACTAGCTCAGAGCAGTTCAGGTTTCAGTGAAGGAGCTTATACGAAAACAAAAGGTCCACGCAAATACGTCGGCAGGTAAGGGACGGCACTGTTGAATTGAATTGTGGGGTTTTAAGTGCCAAAACCACGATCTGATTATGAGGCACGCCGTAGTAGGGGACTCCGGAAATTTGGACCACCTTGGTTTCACTGACGTGTACCTAAATCTAAGTATACGCGGGTGTTTTCGCATTCCACCCCCATCGAAATACGGGCGCCGTGGCCGGAATTCGGTCCCGCGGCCTCGTGCTTAGCAGCCCAAGGATGGCGGCGTGGGTAACGCGCAAGCGCTATGAGATTGACCAATGTCAGCGAAAAACGATCGCTGTAAATTGCTATGAGGAGGAGGAGGAGGAGAAGGGAACACGTTTATTGCGCTGTAGAAAAATTTAATGGATTTGATGCTAAGATGGGGTCTTCCATCTTCTTAGCAATGGCCGTCTGCCCCTAGTCCAGGGTTCCGTTGGATGCCGCTGCCGGCTGGGCCCGTCGTATCAGCTCTAGTTGGACGTCCTGACGGTCACTGGAGAGCATTCCTTCCCATTGCTCCGCACTCGGGTTGGTATTATTGCTGGCGCATTTGTTTTCTGGCCGGCCCAAGTTATATGGTAGAGCGTGGGTGTTTCCTGGCACCATGGGCATTTGTCAGTGTACTGTGTGGGTTGTATTTTACTGATTGTGTTTAAGTTCGGATATGCACCCGTCTGTAGACGCCTCCAAGCTACGGAGTCCTCTCTAGTGAGAGAGCTATGTGGCGGGGGGTACCGCTTCCTGCTGCCCTTATAGTGGTTTAGGATAGCCGAGTATTCTCTGGGGACTGGCTCGGTTTCCTCGAGGTCATTGGCGGAGGGTGCTCGGTATGCAGTGTATCGTCGAGCTACCCTGTCGACCTCACGGTTGCCTTTCACGTCCGTGTGACCCGGCTTCCGCACTATCGTGCGTCTAATTGGTTGTTCTTTTTCTGGGTCTTGTGCTTGGTGATCTTCAGAGCGAAGTATGCGGAGCGCTCTGTGACCTATTCTCCCTAACATGTAGTTTCGGCACGCTGTTTGGGAGTCGATTAGTATTGTTAAGGACCACTTAGTCCGATAGCCCTCCGCTGCCACTAGAGCGATGGCCGCTTCTTCAGCCTCGACTACCGTGCAGTCCCGTAGTAGCAGTAGTAGCAGTAGCGGTGGCGATAAACTCGGACATGCGAGAAATCGCTATGAACTTTCTCTGGACTCTTCCTAGTCTATCGCTGTGGGATTTGGAAGTTCCGTTCCACACCATCAATGCGTATTTGAGTTTTGGAAGATATATAACTTGATACGACATTAGGAAAGGAGTACGGGATTTCAATTCACGTGAGAGGTGGCAAACAGAACCCAGAGAGTGCCGACGACGCACAGCAATGCGTTCAGTATGAGATGAAAGCTTAAAGAAAAATTAAGATGTACACCGACAACATTGACCTAAGCCAGCCTACTAAGCGAAAAGAGCCCACAGAAAAAGAAAACAGAATACCATCGCTTTTGCGAGTAAGATTCCTAATTTTCGTCTCAGAAGCGTTGAGGCTGAGGCTGTTAAATTTGCAGCACTCTGCAAACTGCAAAAAGATCAGACTGAAGAATTCGATGGTCATCAATGCGTGTGAATATCTTTGAAAATCTCGATGTCATCGGAAAATCGAAAGAAAGGACGACATCCGGATAACGGAAGAAATATTCTTGACAAACACAAAGAACAGGAGTTCTATTTCGGGCGGTGCGGGCGGCCGCGCCCGCCCGCCCAGCAGCTGTATCTTGAAAGCATTCTGCGACGGGCACAGACACCGCCGTGCGCTGTCCTTTCGCAGCTTCGCGCTGAGGCAAGAGGCAGCGCGAACGTAAATTCGCTCACTGCTGCTGCCACGCTTCCTCACTCCAGAGTTTTGATAGCGAGTTTCTGCAGTCATCTAGTGAGATGTGTCCGTGTTGGCTTGCGCGCGTGTGACACCATGCTTGTTAATTTAGTTGGTATGTCTATGCTTACAGGTTTATACGGCCGATAAGGCTCTTATCCTCTCTTCGTATAGCCGTCCACTAATTTGCTATCGCTATCATAGCTTCGCTTTTCGGGCAAAACTGCGACTTTTTTCCTTATTCACTGAACAAAAACATGCTAACAACCACATGTGCTGCAATGTATAACATGACGGGCGCTGCCTGTTGCTATCTTAAGATGTTGCTGGTCATTTAAGACCCACCAAATGCGCCTTAAAATATTTTAAAGCAAAGTTTTCTTTGTCTCTCCCTCTCACCTAACGGATGGCCGATTCTTCTGCCTTACCGAGCAGGCACACACACTATCCACCGCTATACTACCGAGTACAAACTTCTACATAACCACCATACCCACTACCCATGTCATTTGCACATCGGTGCAAACAGAGGCAAGAACTGAAGATGCCGGCAAGTATGAAGTAAAGAACAGGTCGGCTACGGACGTAGCCTACTTTGGAGGCATGTTGCAACGCCGGAAACAGAAAATTTGATGCTTAGATAACGCCTGGAGTTTTCATGTTCACGCTCTCACCATCGAAGCCCATCATGCGAGGGACTTTCTCACACTGTCCAGCATTTCTGTCAGTTAAAGTGTGAGTACGCTAGGCGTGCTCCCGTGTGAATCTGTCACTACCACCCAATCCCGAGGCTCAGTGCCTCCTCACGGATGGCGTATGCAATGTTTGGACATGTATGTTGAGTTCTTCATAGTGTAAATTCATCCTTTGGCAGCGACGACGTCGACGATATGACGACAATGTCATGAGGACCATGGCGTAAAGACGCTGGAGGGATGACGATGCCATGGCAATGACGGAGTGACGACCGCGGCTTGAGGTAACGTGATGGCGGTCCTGCAATGATGCAGATATTATAACTACGATGTCATGTGGACGACGAAGTAACGATGGAATAACACAGCTGAAATGAATATGACGGCATGACAACTGGATGACGATGCTAAAATGATTACAATGGTATGACGATGGCATGACGACAATGGGATGATGAACAGGTATATATCTACCGGACGATTACGACGATGAAAGACCACAACGGCATAATTGCGACTCTACGATGACGATGCAATGAGCATAATGGCATAACAACGACTAAAGGGCAAAGCCAGTGTCACTACAATACGGCAACGTAGCGTCGGCGACATCGTGAACATGGCAGAACGATGACGGCGGCATGAGAACGAAGGAATGATCACAATGGCATTAATACGATGAAATGACGATGAGTGCATCACAACAACTACGTGCTGGCACGGGCGCTCGCGTCCGCGTTTACGTGCATCACCTATAACACCGCACTAATTCTAGCACTCGCTTGCATGTCCAGCACCGGCCAATCATGCAATGTTGTAGCCATGACAGAGAGGTGATGACATTGGTACAATGAGCATTGCATGATAACGACGGCATACCACAAAAGTATGACGCGCTAGAATGATGACGACGACATGACAACGATTGCAGTGTTTATTTCGTGCGTGATCTACTAGGCAAAAAAGCAGCAACAGCGGGAAAGTGTAAATAAGACGGAAAGAAAATGATATGCTGAATAACAATGGAAAACTGGGTGAGTTGGAAGGGGTTCATGGCTTACAGTGCGAAAAGACGGAGTCGCTTCTTCAGTCTGTCTCCGTTTTTCGCGGATTAAGCCATGAACAACAAAATGCCCCTGCCAACTTCTTCAGCACTCAGTTTTCCATATGAATAAATGACGTAAACTACGTTGAAACGCTTAAGAGTAATTTATGGAATGCCTCAGTCGGCAATGTGTTTAGGACAAAGACGCCAGAAAACAAGTTCTATTACTCGTGCTAAACAGCGAGTGTCCGTAAATTAGGTAAAGAATGCGTGTATATACGGTGTCATAAGCGTATATTTTACCGCCTTCTATTTTGGTTGCTGTCTAGGAGCGCCGCTCGCAGTAAAATTTTAAGTCATCATTAATTGCCGAAGTCTCTGGATGTCAAAGGAATGTGTACTTAACATACGTGAGTCTTGCATACAGAAGCCATTGAAACGGCCTGCAACAATTCATGGCAATAAAACTGTGACATCGCGTCTGAGTCGCACCAATGTATATTAGCACGCGTCGTTTACTTACGCGAATTGCCATTTGAATACACCATCCAAAAATACATTCAATTGTTCCGCACCTGAATAAGTTATTTTCATCAGTAAAATATTGCCCTGAAAGATTTTTCAATCTCGTTTTCCTGCCGTGAAGAATTGTTGTCTTTGTCGTATTGTACTGTACTGACCCTTCAGAAATCGCATTTATTACATGACGCTATAGTGCGTTGTGCCTTTGTTTTCGCCGAGTAAATTGCCACCTATTTTGTATGTAATGCAGTTATCCAGACTATGTATTATCATGTGTGATTTTTTTTATATTGGGGGTCTCTCGCTTCCATTTTGCAACCACCGCATTGTACTTTTTCAGCGTGGACGTTGTATTTTTATGCCGTATATGTGTGCTATTAAATGCAAAATGACAAAACTAAGATAACTCTAAGTAATACTTTATTACCTGTTAACATTATAGGAATGCGCATGTGTGTCTACTTATGTGCCTAAAGTTCGCGTGAAGTTGAAATTCGAGATGTTGGCAGTAATGATAAAGGCAGCGAAATGAAGGTGCAAGGATTGTTTGCGGCTGCTGATGTTCCCATAAATATAAATTATGGGGTTTTACGTGCCGAAACCACTTTCTGATTATGAGGCACGCCGTAGTGGAGGACTCCGGAAATTTCGACTGGGGTCCTTTAACGTGGGGTTCTTTAACGTGCACCTAAATCTAAGCACACGGGTGTTTTCGCATTTCGACCACATCGAAATGCGGCCGCCGTGGCCGGCATTCGACCCCGCGACCTAGTGCTTAGCAGCCCGACACCTTAGCCACTGAGCAACCACGGCGGGTTGCTGATGTTTCTAGCTGAGCCTTCACAGGACACGCATGCGTGCTTCTCCACCAATTTAACTCAGATGGCCGAGTTATCTGAGTTCTTGCGTGCGCGTGTATGTGTGTGTAGGGGGGGGAGGCCGGGGGGAGGGCAGGAATTACGCGTGTATTTCTATAACCTTGCCTCTACAGTGTATTGACCAGCAAGTATCACTGCGACCGCACCAAATGCGTTGTATATACTGAAAAAGATTGGTGCGTTCACTGCACAGCCCTACTTCAGTGAACCGTCATTCACCACACGTTACCGCGCATCGTTGCTCCTTAGTTACTCAACTGCGTTGCATTTGATAGAGCGGTGAACTTTCTTTCAACCCTGCAACTTCCCAATTGGAAGCTGGCGGTCAACATCCCCAGTGGCTTCTCCTCGGGAAAGAAGTCTGATAGAAAAAATATGACGGGAATAAATGTGCACATCCAACGCACGTGCTGGGGTCTCTGTGAAACGAATTTTTAGAGAAGTTAATAATTCAATGTTATGCAAGTAACAGTACAATTGTATGTACTTTCACCCTGTTCAATGTGTAATATCATGCATTGTTTATGGTAATTCACCGCAAAGGCATCAACTTTATTCTAATGCATTATTTTTATCATGCCGAAATATGTATCGCAAGGACGTAATTTACGACGAAAGCATGATGACAATATAATGACAAAAAAGGAATGGCGACGACGGTTGGACAATGACTGTATGATTACAATGGAATGGCAACGAAGAGGTGACGATGACGGCATTACGAAAACTGGACGACCGCACAAGAAATATGGTGATGGAAAGAACCCTGGTGTCATGACAACGACGCAAGCACGACGACGGCAATTTTTTTCTAAATTTCAGGCAGCTTCAAAAGAGACACCTGGTGTTGCGCATACAAGGTGTCCCACGTAAATTGTGCCAAATTTTAAAAGATAGATCGAGTGCCACGAAGCTGGACACAACCAACGTAACGTTAAATTCGCTCGGAGCAAGTCAGATTATATTTTCTATTTCAGGTAATTACCTAATCAGTTATTAAATATTCAGCCTCATTTAATAGTATAGAGAGAGCAAACGTTTCAACTAGAAAGTTATAGACCATCCTGAAAATTGCCGCTCCATCTTTCTGTTAATCTATACGTCCAACATAAAAGATTTTTCCAAGTCTGAAAGAAAGCTGTTTCTGACACTATACAAAAACCAGCAATAATCAAATGGACGACTAATATTAGTAGCCGTCTTGCAATCTTTGATTGCGCAATTCTCTTAAGATAAAATTGCATTTCATCTTATTTTGAGCCCCCATTACTCCTGTAGATAGTGTAGTATCTTGTGAATCAGTAGCGTCTGCCCACTGCCCACTATGTTGCATTGGCAAAGGGTTCCTCTACCCGTTCAGTGCACCTTATGCGCCGTACCCCCCACAAGAAATAGCACAGTTGCCTTTTTCGTAGAATCGATAGGAATATATCTGTCAGTGTGCTCTAAGATTGAAAACAGCGCAATGAAACATACCAGCGAATCTTAACCGCTGTTATCAATATATTACCTAACCAACTAGCCCAAGTTATTCCATAACTTCAAGTTAGGGCCTATTTGCTAGCATGACAAACCATTTCATGCCAATAATAATTCAAAATATGCAAACTCATGTGCTGTGTGAATCGGTTTAAATGAACTTTTCGTACGTGTTTGTGAAGAACGCAGTTCCTTCTTAGTGGCCATTTACAAACAGAAACCGTGCAACCAAACTGGACTCATTTTCTCTGGGAACCGCTTCGCTAAACATACAATTGTGGCACTCGATCATGTACAGGCCGCGCATGATTGCGGGGCTACGAACACGACGGCATGGTGATGGCGGCACGACGACGAAGGAAGGATGACGAAGGTTTGAGGAGAATTGGACGGCGCTGGAATAACTGCAACAAAGTATCGACGAACGGAAAACGGAATGGCGATGATGGGAGGATGATGATTTGATGATGTTTGTGGCTTAATGGCGCAAGGGCCAGGTGTGGCCAAAGAGCGCCATGCTAGTGGTATTTAATATGTCGTGGTCTGATGGGTTTTGTGAATTTAATGTGACGTGGCTGTAAAGGGGCCTAAAAGAGTTGGTGCAAATTGCATAAAAATTACACGTAATAAAATTATGGCAATGATTATTGACGTGTACTATGATCACTAAAATGCATTAAGAAATAATGATGCATTATATAAAATATGCGAGATGCTAAAAGTGTCTAAAAGCACTACTGCCTCGCCAGAGCCCTTGAAACGCAAGGGCCGAGAGGCATGTGCTATACAGAGAATCTATCCTAGCGATATCCTACGGAAAGAGGACGCGCTACGAAATGAATGGGCTTATAACATGTAGTACAACATCTTTTAAGAAAGCGAGGACTGCTGTGGTCTTAAAAAGCGGTTCTTCACGAAGAAACATAGCCGGATGCAGGGGAATACAATGGCGGTATGCAAACGAGAAATGTTTCCTCCTGTCTCTTTCGGCTTCCCGGCACTCCAGCAAGACATGGAGGACGGTCAGCCGATCGCCACATCTGCCGCAGGTTGGAGGCTCATTACCGGACAAGAGAAAGTTGTGAGTGCCAAATGTGTGTCCTATTCTCAGTCTTGTGAATAGGACATCTGTTTTTCGTATTTTCGTAGTTGGGTGCCAGGGACCTAGCTTCGGCTTAATTAGGTGAAGCTTATTACTTGTTTCTGTATCCCACAAGCGTTGCCAGTGGCTTCGGAGTTTGTGTCTTAGAAAAGGCTTCATGTCTGTGGCAGGGACAGCAGCAGAACGAATACCTTGCGATGCTACTGATTTGGGGATCTCGTCGGCAAGCACATTTCCCTCGATTCCTCTATGGCCAGGAACCCAGCATATTACTACATGCCTATGTGATAAGTAGATGTTACATAAGAGTGAGTAGAGTTCATTGAAGACAGGATTAGTATGCTTTTGAGAAGAAGTGAGTGCTTTTACAAGGCTTAACGAGTCTGTGAATATGATGGCTTTGTCCAGTTTCAGTTTCTTTATATGTTTTACTGCACACAGTACTGCGTAGACTTCTGCAGTGAAGATACTTGTTATGGGGTTCAACACGTCAGAATCAGTAAAAGAGGGCCCAACAGCAGCGTAGGATACGCCAGCATGTGATTTTGATGCGTCTGTGTAAAACTCGGAGCAGGAGTACTTCAATTGAAGCTCCCGGAAATGCATGATAATTTCAAGCTCAGGAGCGTGCTTTGTGACCTTTAGAAACGATACGTCACATTCTATCACCTGCCACTGCCAGGGCGGTATTAGCTTAACAGCAGGCATTAGGCGATGTTCGAGAAATGGGACGTCCATTTCTTCGCCAAGTTCTCTTACACGTATTGAGAAAGGTAATCTCAAAGAGGGTCTATTACGAAAAAGTGTTTCACACGACAATTCGTTAACGGTTGTGAAACACGGATGTTCCTTATTAGAGCGCACTTTCAGGAAGTAGTTAAAGCTGATGTATGTTCTCCGAAAATGGAGTGACCACTCATCGGACTCGACATACAGACTTTCAACAGGGCTTGTTCTAAATGCGCCAGTGGCCAGGCGGATTCCCAGATGGTGAACGGGGTCTAACATTTTTAGTGCACTCGGGGCGGCAGAGTGATATACTACGGCACCATAGTCTATTCGTGATCGAACTAGGCTCCTGTAAAGGTTCAGCAGGCATTTCCTGTCGCTACCCCATGTTGTGTGGGATAGGATTTTAAGTAGGTTCATTGTTTTTAGACATTTTGTTTTTAGACATTTTAGGTGTGGAATGAAGGTAAGCTTGGAGTCAAGTATAACACCTCGAAATTTGTGCTCTTTGTTAAAAGGAATTTGTTGTCCGCCCAGCGCTAGAAAAGGATCTGGGACAAGGCCTCTCTTTCTTGTGAAGAGAACGCAGGAACTTTTCTGGGGGTTGATTTTAAATCCATTTTGGTCTGCCCACATGAACACCTTGTTTAGGGCCTGCTGTACCTGTCTCTCGCAGACTGTGAGGTTGCAGGATTTGAAGGCTATTTGTATATCGTCTACATAGACGGAATAAAAAATAGCTGGTGGTAATGATGCCCGAAGCGTGTTCATCTTTACGACAAAGAGCGTGCAGCTGAGTACGCCACCCTGGGGTACCCCAGTTTCCTGTATAAATGTACGCGACAGTGCAGGACCTATTCTCACCCGAAATGTACGGTTCTCTAGGTAGCTCTCTATGATAGTTAACATATTGCCGCGGATGCCCAGCACCGAAAGGTCGCGCAGGATTCCGTACCACCAGGTTGTGTCGTATGCTTTTTTCATATCCAGAAATACAGATAAGAAAGATTGTTTGTGTACGAAGGCATCGCGAATGCTCGCTTCGATGCGCACGAGATGGTCGGTTGTAGATCGCCCTTCCCTAAAACCGCATTGAAATGGGTCAAGCATTTTACTAGACTCTAGGAGATGTATCAGACGGCGATTGATCATTTTTTCGAAAAGCTTACAGAGGCATCTTGTAAGTGCTATGGGACGGTAGCTAGTGAGCAATGAAGTGTCTTTACCATGCTTCAAAACAGGGATCACAATAGCCTCCTTCCACTTCGATGGGAGATAACCAGCAGCCCAGATAGCATGGAGAAGTGTAAGTAGCGTGATTTTTGTGTCGGAGTGCAGGTGTTTAAGCATATCATACAAGATTCTATCGGGGCCCGGTGCAGAGCTCCGACATAATGACAAGGAGGCTTTAAGTTCAGCAATGGTAAAAGGGCGATTATAAGGATCGTTTGGCGTGCACTTCCGATTCAGAGGCTTGAGTTCTTCTATTTCTTTATATTTAAGGAAGTTCTCTGAATAGTGAGTGGAGCTAGACACGCGCTCGAAGTGTTCACCCAGAGCATCAGCCTGGTCTTGCAGGGTATCGCCATGTGTGTTTACCAAAGGGAGGGAGTATGTTTGTCGACCTCTTATGCTATTTACCCTGTTCCAGACTTTGGCCTCATCTGTATACGTGTTTATACCCGATAAAAACTTCTGCCAACTGTCTCTTCTGGCCTGTCGGCGGGTTCGCCTGCCTTGTGATTTTACTTTTTTAAAATTGATGAGATTCTCCGCAGTGGGGGAGGCGCGTAGCAACCCCCACGCTTTGTTTTGTTTCTTTCGAGCGATCCTACAATCGTCGTTCCACCACGGGACACGCCGTTTACATGCCAAGCCATTTACTTGTGATATGCATTTATATGCGGCTTCTATTATGAAGGCTGTGAAAAACTCCACTGCAGCATCAATTTCTAACGAAGACATGTCAGCCCATGAGATACTAGTAAGAGATCGAAATTTCTCCCAATCAGCTGTCTCAATCTTCCACCTAGGAGCGTGTGGTGGATATTCGTTTTCTTTATGTGATCTTAGCAGTATAGGGAAGTGGTCGCTGCCGTAAGGGTTGTTGGCAACTTCCCATTCAAGTTCGAGCAGTAAAGACGGGGAGGCTATACTAAGATCTATTGACGAAAAGGATCGGTTTGCAAGAGAGTAATATGTGGGTTCTTTCTTATTGAGAAGGCACGCTCCAGAAGAAAAAAGGAACTGTTCAACAAGGCGACCTCGTGCATCTATACGAGAGTCGCCCCACAAGGAGCTGTGCGCATTGAAATCGCCAAGAACAGCATAAGGTTCTGGCAATTGATCGGTCAAGGAGTGAAATTCATGTTTGTTCAGTTGGTAATGCGGGGGTATGTAAAGGGAGCAAATGGTGATGAGTTTGTTTAGTAGGACAACTCGAACCGCCACTGCTTCAAGGGGCGCTTGTAGCTGTAAAGGTTGACATGCTATACCTTTATGAGTGAGAATCGCAACACCACCCGATGATGCGACGGCATCATCGCGATCTTTGCGAAACGTAACATACGTACGGAGAAAGTTTGTGTGTTTAGATTTTAAGTGTGTTTCCTGTAAACACAGCACTTTTGGATTATGTTTGTGGATGAGTTCTTGCAAATCATCAAGGTTTCTAAGGAGACCTCTGATGTTCCATTGAATGATTTGTGTATCCATGTTTAAGGTAAATTGGTGCTGTGTTTACGGAAATGGAGTGGATGCCTTATATTACAGAGCCCTTTCGAGGCCCTGTAATAGGGGTTTTGTCCTTTCTGAAGCGTTCGAGCGAGTCTCGACGCTCCTTAGGCGTTTCGTGCGCCTTGGGGACAGGTGTAGTGTCCATTGCCTCCTGTGAGACGCCGGACAAGCGCTCTTGTGAGCGAGAGGTTTTCAGAGGGAGTCCCGCCTTGGAGGGCAAGACCCCTGCGCCCACCAGCCCGGAGGTCGATGGGGCACCCTGAGGGATTTGGCTGCGCTGGCCGTTGCCAGCGCTGGAGGGGGCCTCGACGGTTGGGGCAGCCTCGGCTGCGCCCACCTTCGGGGTCGATGGCTCCGTCTGCTCGGTTGGCGGAGCAGCGCTAGCTGCAACCACCGTGGGGGCAGATGGCGTGACTGCCGACTCACTGACTGTGGGTCGGACAGCCGCCGGAGGCCGTTGTGACGCTGCCCCTTGACGCGCCACATCGGCAAAGGTTTTCCTGGGCAGGTACGATACCCGCCTACGTGCCTCCTTGAAACTTATATTTTCCTTTACTTTTATTGTTACAATTTCCTTTTCTTTTTTCCACGATGAGCATGACCGCGAGTACGCGGCGTGCTCCCCATCACAGTTTACACAGTGGAGAGTGTTCGCACAAGCTTCAGTGGCGTGTTCAAGGGCACTGCATTTGGCGCATGTTTGGCGGCCTCGGCAGCTCTGCGAGCTGTGGCCAAAACGCTGGCATTTGAAGCATCTTAGAGGATTTGGCACATATGGTCTGACACGAAGCTTGATGTACCCGGCCTCTACAGACTCGGGCAGACTACTTGAACCGAATGTGAGTATCAGGTGCTTTGTTTGAATTTCTTTTCCATCCCTTCTTATCTTAATTCTTCTCACATTGACAACATTCTGATCACTGAAGCCCTCCAGGAGCTCAGCCTCTGTCAGCTGGAGCAAATCGTCATCCGAGACAACGCCGCGGGTGGTGTTGAGAGTGCGGTGTGGAGTCACTGTTAATGGAACATCTCCAAATGATACTAGACTGGGCAACTTATCGTACTGTTTCTGATCATGGAGCTCTAACAGGAGATCACCACTTGCCAGCCTTGATACCTTGTAGCCTGGACCAAGGACATCAGTTAAGGACTTTGAAACTAGAAAAGGCGAAATGTTTCGTACTTGTTTTTCTGATTTTTCTGAGTGGATCACATGGTAACGTGGGAAGTTTTGTCTTTGTCGTCCAAGGAACTGGAAAACTTCATCGGTGCGCCCTCTTTTGTGAGGGCGATCAGGAAGCGGAGGGAAGGAGCTAGCCATAAAGGAATTGAATTTTCGGCAACAACGCCAGCCACCCACCATGAAGCCCTACAAGGGGACGTTACAGGGACTGTAAAAACAGGTCCTGCAAACGCCAGCTTTACGTTGTCACTATAACCAAATATGAGATAACCTAGGTTGGTTATTCACACAAGGTTAACCCTTGCTGCCTGGAAAAATTGGAAGTAAGCGGAAGCTAGGAGAAGACAGGAAAGATGAAAAGTAAGAGAAAGACGAAGATTAGAGGGAGAGAGAGACAGGAAAAGGCAACTACCGATTTCCCCCGGGTGGGTCAGTCCGGGGGTGCCGTCTACGTGAAGCCGAGGCCAAAGGGGTGTGTTGCCGCCGCCGAGGGGCCGTAAAGGTCCAAACACCCGGCATTGGCTCAACCCCCAGGATCCCCTTTTCCCCGGACACGGCTAAGCCGCGCACGGCTACACGCGGGAGGGTCCAACCCTCGTGTGCTCGGGTACGTGGTGTCGCAACACACCAAACGCCTGCTGACGCAGACGCCCCTGCGGGGGATGATGGGAGGATGAGGGTAAAAACACTGGAGTGACGACAATGGTATGACGACGATGGACGGGCGATAGCGTGAAGCCAGTGTTGGAACGATGCTGATTTTGGGACTCTGACGTTATGACGACGACGGCGGGGTGATAGGATGAAGGTGCTGAAAGGGCACTGGTGCCATTACAATAGGATGAATATGCTAAAATGATTACAATGGTGTGACGACAACGATGGCATGACAACAATGATACGACGAACCCGGAAGGCCGACGACGGAGTGAGGACAGGCAGGGCGAAAGTAGTATGACGGCAGTGGAGCTACTATTTTATTTATTTTTATTTATTTATTTATACAATACTGCAGGCCTCATTGAGGCCCAGGCAGGAGGGGCATACAAAATACAGAACAATTGCATTTGCAGACGTAAGAACAAAAGGACCAAATTAGTGTGCACAATAGCAATGGAGTCCACCAGCTGCGAGAACCAAATGGGTAAAAAGAACACTCGGTCTTGTAACCAAACAATTCCCAAAACAAACTGAAGAGTAAATGTACAAATGAACCGTCAGTACAATTTTAAGCAATGAGAAAGAGAAAAAAAATGAAATCAGTAGTTCAAACGGTCAATGGAATCAGTACTGTTTAGTAGCGACTGAGGTAAATTATTCCAATCGGTTATAGTGCGTGGGAAAAAAGAATATTTAAAAATGTTAGTTCTGGCATTATAGGGAGTTAGAGAGTCAGCATGACGATGACGTATTCGGCGTGCTGCCATTGGCGTTACATAAGGCTCAGGAGTGAGGGCGAGGAGATTATTTTTAAGAAGAAAAAGAAATTTCAGCCGTTGTATTTTTCTTCGTATTTCCAATGTCTGAATGCCATGTTGTCTCATTATTGCTGTCGGGGAATCAGTCATACGGTATTTCGAAAAAATAAATCTGATTGCTTTACGCTGTACTCTTTCTAGTGCACCAATGTTCGTTTTTGTGTAAGGGTCCCACACTATGCAGGCATACTCCAGTTTTGGCCTTATTATTGATGTGTAGGCTAAAAGTTTAGTTTCAGCGGGAGCTTGTTTTAGTTTATGACGTAGAAGACAGAGTTTACGAAAGGCTGAGTCACATACGTTAGAAATGTGAATGTTCCAGTGCAGGTTATGAGTTATTGTGACGCCAAGATATTTGTATTCCCTAACCTCGGTTAATGGTTCAGATCCGAGAGCGTAAGGAAAAGATAGGCTATTTATTTTTTTAGTTATCTTCATGTAAACTGTTTTGTTAGCATTTACCTCCATGTTCCAACAATTGCACCAAGAAAGGAGGTTTTGAAGATTATTGTTCAGGGTTATTTGATCATCGCAACCGGTTACCTCACTGAACAGAACACAATCGTCAGCGAACAGTTTTATTTGAACTGGTGCTGTGACAACGCTGGCAATGTCATTAATATAAATTAAGAATCATAAAGGCCCTAAAACACTACACTGAGGGACGCCTGAGGTAACTGGAAGTTCATGGGAATGGCAAGTATCGATACTAACAAACTGTTTTGGGTTAGTGAGGTATGCTGAAACCCAATTAACAATGAAACAAGGAATGTTAATTAATCGAAGTTTTTCAATTAACTTGGAGTGTGAAACAAGGTGAAATGCTTTCCTGAAATCTAAAAATATTACATCTACCTGGCTGGATTTGTCTAGAATATTCGCAAAATAATGAATAACCGATGTTAATTGGGTGACAGTAGAAAAACCTTTTCGAAAACCATGTTGCTCAGGTGAGAGTACACTGTTATCACTTAAGAATTTAGTAATGTAGTTAGCTATGATGTGTTCTAGCATCTTACAGCATGATGACGTTAGCGATATTGGGCGATAGTTACTTATCAGCGTTAGGTCCCCTTTTTTCGGTACAGGTACTACGCGTGCAGTTAGCCAGTCAATAGGAAGAGTTGCTGTGGATAATGAAGCACGAAAAATGAACACAAGAAACTTGGACACCATTTCTGCGTATCGGCGCAGAAAAACATTCGATATATTGTCAGGACCAGGGGTTGATTTGGTTTTAAGTTAAGAAGCATAGAAACTACGCCAGGTACAGTACAGATGAGAGGACGTCGTAGATGGAATAGCCACAACGGCATGGTGGCGACTCTGTAATGACGACGCAATGACGATAATGGCATCACGATGATGTGATGGCGTTGACATGGCAACGATGACGGCGTGAAGGTGGCGATGTGTGCAACGCAGTGACGGCTCCAGAGTGAAGACGACAGAATGAGGACGACGACGCTGAAAACGAAGGAATGATCAGAATGGCATGAAGGAGATGGAATTACGTCGATAAAATGACTATGAAGGCATGCAGGAGATGTTGTGCTTGAGTTGGAGCTCACGTCCGCATTTTTGTTGATCCCCTACACCTACCGCAGTATGTCTGACGTTTATTCGACCTATGTCCCATACAGGCCATTTGTGCAATACTGTAGCCAGGGGCGAGCACGGATGACAACGGTACAGTGACGGCGGCGTGATGACGACGACTATATGTCGACAGCGGTGTGTGAACAACGACGTTGCGAGGAGAGAATGATAAAGCTGGGAGTACTGTAAGGGGTGTCACCTAGTAGGTAAGACTGCAGCAGCAGCAGTAGTAGCATTAGATAGAAAGTGGACGAACGAGGGTAAGAAAGCTTCGTTTATAGCAACAAAATGTCACTGTCGGCATGCTAAGCATTCAGTTTTGACTTGAAATAGTCGCGTAACGTAGGCGTAAATACATCGAAATAATTTCTGGAGTGCATCAATGTGGTTTAGGTATCACAAGTCAGAAAACTAGTACGATTAGCCGTGTTCAAGAATGAGTTTCCCAAAAGTCACTAAGCAGTGCGTGTAAATACAGTGTCATCAACATATGCCTTACCGCCTTGTATTTTTGTTGCTGTCTCTGAGCACTGCTCCCAGTAAAAAAGAAGTTTATTCAGCAAACGTTTCAGAATATACACATGTCCGTGGGTGTCAAAGGAATTTGTTCATAAATGAAGACAGTGTTGCATACAGAAGCCATGGACACAGCCTACACTTCAAAATGATAAATATATCACGCTGTGTCTCAACCAGATTCCTTTTCTCATTCATTCTGAGATTTCTCATTCGAATACATCACCTAAAACACTTATTTATTCCGCACCTGATTGACTTTTTCTCATCACTAAAAATCTGGCGTCGAAAAGCTTGTTATTCTCCTCATCCTGACGATGGTGGTAATTGTTTTGTCGTTTTGCACTGTACAGATCCTTCAGTTCCCGCATTTATTGCGCGTCGCTATAGTACATCATTTACCTGTCGTCGCTAAACGGTTACGTAGGTACTTCGTATGCAACACGTTCATTCATGTTTGTATTTCATGAATAAATTTTTATATATTGAATGCGTCGCATTTTGGATGTATATCGTACTTTATTAGCACGGACGTTCTTTTTTTATGCCAAGTAACTATGCCAAGTGCAAAGTTACAAAGCTAAGTTAATGCCAAGTAATTATGCATTTTCAATAGATATTATAGGAACGTGCGTGCGTGTTCATTTATGTGCGTACGTTCAGTGAATATGAAATCTGATGTTGATATTCTCTATATAGCCAGCGAAGTGAAAGTGAAAGACGTGTTTGCTGGCTGGTGGTGCTTGTAATTAAATTGGTGACGATGGAATCACCACAACGGCTCGACAACGGCATGACGTCAATGTGGTTAAACACTAGATTGGCCACGACGGTATGACGATGGAGGAGTAACGTGGACGGCAAGACGACAAGGATATCGTGATTCTGGAATGATGATGGTACGGCGACGGCATGCAGACGCCGGAATAACCAAGACTTGATGACGACTGCATGACCAAGCTTAGATAATCGCGAGATAGTGATGACGGATCGACTATGTTGATCCGTCACATGTTGACGACACAATCGCTACGTTCGTATGATGCAGTGTAAGCCCGATTGCGGGTGTTTGCATTCAGAGCACATGAAGCTTCATATATATATATATATATATATATATATATATATATATATATATAAATTCAACACTGCTGCTCTCCTTCGAGAGCGTTGCAGTTGGGCAGTACAATATTTGAGCTGCAGAATGCAAGGAAATCAAAGTATAGGTTATACAAAAAGTGAAAAACTACATAAGTAGTGCAAGTTATACACACTATACAAGTTAACCATGTTTAGATTGAACGGAATAGCAAATAATGCAAAAAAGAAAGGAAAAAAAGCAAGAGGCTTGATAACACTAGCACAGATATCAGTAGGGGCAACTAATAAAACAGAACTAAAATAAAGCTACGAATGTTTGAGAATCATTATGGCAAACAAATAAGCTGTCGAAAATGAGAGGGTTTATTAAAATTTCTTAACGAATAAAGCAATCTGTGCAGGTGTCCCTGCATGCATAGGTACTGTTATTCACAAGCAGTATTTTTTTTCTCTTTGCGAGATAAATTCCGATAATGATTCAATGTTGGTGATAGTAGGATCAAGTTGGTTCCATTCTGCTATTGCGAGCGGGAAGAAAGAATGCTTAAACGTGTCATTTTTACGCGCGTATTCTGTCAATGCGTGCGCATGCTTCTTACGTGTATAGGTCGAGCCTCGGAGAATGAAATGTATTTGGAGGTATCTATCCTAAAGTTATTTTTTAGTAGTAGAAACAAGAAACCTCCCTTGTGGATCGGGATTAGCTTTGCAATTGTCCAATCATGAGGTAGTTGTGAAGAAGCGAGCGTGTTTTGCTCTTGCGGATAGGGTTCGCAAACCGGACTGGGTTAAAAGATTTGTTGGCGAGTCTGTACGTTTATATTTGTTATGGATGAGCCTCACAGCTTTCTTCTGTATTGATTCTAGCTTACTTATGTTAGTCATTGTATGCGGAAACCAGACTGTGTAAGCGTATTCGAGAACAGGCCTTACAAATGATGCGTAGGCTAGCAGCTTCGTTGACTCGGTTGCGAGGGCCAAGTTTCTTCTTAAGAAAAATAGTTTGCGCAGCGCCTTTGAGATTATATTACTGATATGATTGTCCCATTTGAGCTCCGAGGTTAATGTAACGCCTAGATATTTGTATTCTTCAACTTTGTTAAGTGGAGTGCCGTTAATTGCGTAAATAAATATTGATGATACCGTTTTCCTGGTTACCGTCGTGATCGCGGACTTTTGTAGGTTTATTTGCGTCTGCCATTTGGAGCACCAATTAGCTATGTCAGCTAGAGAATCATTTAATTTAATATCATCATTCTAATGATTAATTTCTCTGTATATGACGCAGTCGTCCGCGAATAGTTTCATATTGGAATTGATGTTAGCTGTGATACCGTTAATATAGAGTAAGAAAAGCAATGGTCCGAGAACAGAGCCTTAGGGGACTCCGGATATTACTGCGACTGTGTTAGAAAGCGTTTTTTTCGTAAACCACAAACTGCGAGCGGTTACTTAAAAAACTTTTTATCGAAGCAGAAAGTACTCCAATACAAACATTTTCAACTTTAGCTAATAATTTGCAGTGACATACGCAGTCGAAAGCCTTGGACAAATCGAGTGGAATCAAGTCAATTTGACCGCGGTTATTAACTGTAACAGCAAGATTGTGGACTAGTTCTGTTAGGTGAGTTACTGTCGATAGACCACTGTGAAAACCGTGTTGGTTGGGAGAAAAAAGTTATTGCGCTCTAGGAATACGGTCATGTGCTTTAAGATAATGTGTTCCAGAAGTTTACATGACGTGCTAGTTAGTGAAATGGGTCTGAAATTTGGAGGTAATGTTGTGTCAACTCCTCTGCCGATCGGGATTAGCTTTGCAATTCTGCAATCATGAGGTAGTTGTGAAGTTTCCGGAAAACTAGGCCAAGTCAGTTACTATACCACTCTGCATATCTTTTGAGCAAAGTATTACGTACGTCGTCGGGGCCTCTGCCTTTATTGGGGTCAAGGTTAAGCAGTAGATTGATAATACCGGCATCCGTAATGTCTAGTTTAGCGACTTTCGCGTGATGTTGCGCTGCAAATGCGGGAATAGTATTATCACCCATGGTAAACACCGACCAGAAAAATTATATATATATATATATATATATATATATATATATATATATATATATATATATATATATATATATCAGATATGTAGAATTATCAAGTTTACGTGACACTAATCGCTAAACTTTGCCAGGTCGGAAGCTAGCTTAAAAGCTGAAAAAAAGGAAGGGCACATCTCACTGCGCACACCACATGAAGCGGCTTATTTCGCCCGGTCCATTTTAGCGCTTACTGCAGTTATCTGAGGCGCCACTGTGCAGGTGGCTGTGCGTGGTCAAATGTCACGATTCGTTTGTGTGTGACTCACGCTATCAGCGACGTCAGGCCGATGTATTTAGTAAAGTAGACAAGCGTCACTCCACCGGAGCGTAGCAGCGCGGACGCGGATAAGCTGAAATGCCGCCCGAGGTTTTCATTCGCACCGAGAAAATACCAAAGCCGAATGGTCCTTGCGGCGCAAACGGCACCAGCGTGATGCACACAGCACGTATGGCGATGCTGCCGGCTCACTTGCTGACAACACAAACGCACGATGCACGCGATATGTGGCTGTTGTCGGAGCTGGATTTAAAATGGCAGGGAATGTTGTCATAGCTGAATGTTGTCACACACGATCCGATGCGCCTACAGAATAAGCTATGCATTTGGCATCATGTTATTATTGCCTCCATCACGGAATTCGTGCTCCCTGCTGTGAAAGGTCTTGACGAAGTCTATAAACAGCGAGTGGCGTCTAAACGACGCGAGAACGTGGTCGGCTGAATTGCTTCGTAAATATCGCGACGAATGCCTCAGTCTCATAGCAAGCACCCTCTGTTGCATGCGTGGCATATACAAACTTATTAATCTAAGGGTCTTCTTCCGCGAGCAGTGCTGCGTAAGCATTTGATGTACAGCAGCTATCTTCGTTTTTTAGAAAGTCCTGGTCTACGATGATTATGGTCTATCTTGGTACGTAATAACTAGAATGATTAAATGTAGCAAAACAGCTTAAACATAGGTGTCATTCTCTTGAATTATTTGCAAGTGCCTTTTTATCCTGGCCTGTGCCGTTTCGACTATTGTTGCGCATTATCAAGTCATAATTCTACTGTTATTGGAACACTACGATTTCTGCAAAATAATGCACCGTCACCTTGTACTGAAATTTCAACAGTCTATAAGAACAGTCGCATTTGCGGAAATACGCATACCTATTGTTGGCATTTTGACATGTATGGGTGCTGCGGATAGGTGACTGTCTTTCCAAACCACAAAATAAGCACTACATCCCATTGGCGGCAGAAAAAACGTTTGCGAAATTTTCATTCCATTTCGCCCTGGAAAATACGACGAAGATGCAGCAAGAGCGTACCTGCATGAAATAATTCATTCATAAAGTTTAACACGAGGGATGTGTGTCGAATGAACGGAACATGATGCGAATACTAGTGTACGCTTGCTTTACTTGATCAGAAGACGTTCAATAACTATTGCAAATTGCCAATAGGCATGCGTCGGCTTTGCTGCCTTGACAAGCAAGAAAAAAGTGTTTTAATGCCGCTCAGAGAGCGCAACGAAGGTGGCTTACAAAACCAGCAGATGATCCTAGTCAGTGTTTACTGAGGTGACAAAGCGTTCCTTGAACCAACTTGCTAAGCACGTGGTTTCCCAACACACTGTCAAATGTGGTCCTCCAGTATGTTGCCGTCGTCGCCGCTTGTGCATTACAGGTCTAGCCGTCACTAATAGCACATTCTAGCACATGCTGCGCCTCTGCATTATTCGTTTCTCACCCAGATCGCGAGCATCATCGCTGGACCTTGCATCAAAGGATCAAGGTGTATGGCGCCCGCGCGGAGACCACGCTGCTACCAATGCTTAAACCATCCGCGACAGCTACCCATTTTCGCCCATACTGAAATTCATACCTAATTTGAACGAGTACAACATATTTAGTAACGTGCATCTGGCCAAGGCTTACCATTGGGCAGCGGCTGAACTCTTAAGACATTCCGTATACTGCCAGAACGATGCCCTCCGTTTGATAGAGATTGTACGCACGAGTTTGAGCTTACGCACAAGTTGAAATATCATTTCCCTGCTGTCTACGTATACATCTACGACGTTTTAATCGCCAGCGTCGCTCCGGAGTGCCACTTGCGCATCTCACGTCAGCTTTTCATACGGGCTCGTCACGAACACACGAAAATACGTTTGTTAGGCTTCCCAGTTATACTTCTTCACCGATCACATTTCTGCGCTCAGCGTGCTCCTGTTACCATCCCACATCGAGGCAGTCAAGAACTTCCCCAGAATCGAAGAACCTCCACAAACTTCGCATGTTCTTGGGCCTCGTAAATTTGTCACTCCGTAATATTCCTCACTGCATCACCTTCAGCCGATCAAGGACCTATCGAAGGCACTAAAGCGCCCGTATTCTGCTCGTAAAACCCCTTGGTCACCTGAGGCTCTGTCTGCCTCCCTGGCTACCAGACAACCCATTGCTGATGCAGCTTTTCTTGTGCGCCACCGTTTTGACGAGCCTACAAAGTGATGCTAGATGCTTCCATTGTTGTCATTGGTGTGGTCACTTCAACGATAGATTTACCCTGAATGCTACTGTTTGGGTTATTTTCCTCGTAAGCTACAATCAGCTGACACGCCACAGGGTTTTCGGTCACCATCCGCTGGCTATCTACGAAACTATTCACCGCTTTCGCCACGTATTGGAAGGGTGCGAGTTTCCCATTTAACTGACCATAAATGTCTGCCTTATGCGTTCAGCACAAACGTGTGAAGTTACGTCGCTCAGGAAATGTTACGCAACGGCGTAACAGCTGCTGAGATGGCGGGGATGACTATGATGACCACATATGATGGCTCATACCCACTTTGGGAGATTGGCCAATTGGGCACCTGAAAGTTTATATATTTCAAGAAACTACAAGTAATGTGCAGTCAAGTAACCAAAACAGACAGATTAATAACTTTTTAAACGAGCAACCTCTACCTCTTCTTCATTTTCGTCATGCTGCAGCCTTCTTCTGTCCCGTGCAATTACCCCTCTCTGGTGAAAAAGTCGCACCATCCGGACAGGTCAGAGTATACAGAGTATACGGACAAGGTATATGGTTTTAGCAGAGGAACGTGAACTGCATAAGCCTGGGTGGGCGTAGATGACGCCATTGCTTTGGCCGGTCCAATATGATACGTCACATCGGTCTCATGGCGCAGAACACGATAAGGACCGGTGTTGCATGGAAAAAGCTTCACGGCAACCCTTCGAGTTGGTAATCAGAGGTGCCCTAAGGATCCAGGTGTGTAGTAAGCACACTTATGACGGCAATCGTAACTGAACTTATGTGCTGCCTGCAACATCGTAAGGCGGTCACGCGCGATATGACGTCGAGCATTTTTCATTGTGATAGCATCCTGCGCGTACTCCCATGGTTGTGGAGCGGTTGGTGATAATGTATCCGTGGGTAGTGTCGGTTCACGGCCAAAAACATGATGAAACGGGGAACAACCTGCCGTATCGTGGCCTGCAGTATTGTAGGCGAATGTAAAGAAAAGGGTAATTAGCATCCCAGTCTGGTGCGATTCAGTTGTTCGTTGAGGCCGTTTGTCTGAGGATGATAGGGGTGGTGACTGTGTTTTGTGGAACATGAGCGGAGATGGTCGTCGGTGTGACGGGACAAAAAATAAGGACTGTGATCGGTGAATAGCTGACGAGGAGCCCTGTGATGCAGAATCACATCTTGGAGAAGAAAGTTGGGAATATCAGGAGCTCAGCTGGTCGGAAGTGCGCTTGTAATAGCGTAACGCGTGGTATAGTCTATTGCGATAGTGACACATTTCTTCCCTGACGCTGGTATATAGAAGGAGCCGAGCAGATCAAGGTTGACGCAGAAGAACGGCTCTACTGAGACATCGACATGCTGAAGAAAGCTGGTGGGAAGCGTCTGTTGCCTCATTTGTCGTTGGCACAGCTCGCAGCTGCCAACATACTTGCGCACGGAGGGATAAAACCCAAGCCAAAGCCCGCCTGCTCTGGGGCAGAAAGCAGGCAGCTGGCGTACGCCATGATGCCATACCGACCATACTTGCGTTGTGCAAGGGCGCCTCCGATGTCGTATCCACTGGCATCCATTCGAACTTCCGTAGGGGCAAATGCGTAGAAGTGAGACAACTGAGGTGACGTCGTGGGAAGGCTAATAAACTAAAAAATGCGGAGCTTTTCTACGACCCCATAAAAGAAAGACGCATCTTTCTTGAAAAGTTCAGTGAGTGGACGGGCGACGTCAGCGCAGTTTTTGACAAAGCGACGAAACTAAAACATAATTCAACGAAGGAACCAACGTCTTTGGTAGAGGAAGTTACGGGAATATGCTTCAGGGTGCCATTTCTTTCTGGGTCAAGTCGTATTTCTATACTGTTAACAAGGTGAACGATCACTGTGATATTGTGGGAACCAAACTGGCACTTAGATGAGTTGAATTGAAGACCGGCGCTGCGGAGCACATGACGAATGACCTACAGGCACTGAGTGTGGCTGGCAAATTTCGTTGAAAAGCAACAACGTCATCTACGTAGCAGAAACAAGTAGACCACCTGAAGCGTCGAAGGAGCTAAATCGTCATGTGCTCAAACATGGCTGGCGCATTTCACCGACCGAATGACATAATGGGGCAGTATTTATAATAAGGTATTATCATACAATAGGGCAGTATAGCCGGTCAGACGTTAAAAATGTGGCCTTCTAGAAGTACATGTACACGGTAACCTGCCAATAGCCACACTACAGGTAAATAGACTAAAAATATATCTCGCTCCATGGAGGCAGTCGAGCGCACCATCTATACGTTGTAAAGGGTATACATGCTTGTTACTGATCTTGTTCAGGTGTCTGTAATCGAAAGTGACGACCAGAAGAACTTTTGTTGAGTTACGCTGCCAAGCACGAGGTCGTGCGATCAAGTCCTGGGTGCGGCAGCTCCATTTCCATGGCGCTGAAATGCAACAACGCATGTATGCTGTGTATAGGTGCATTGGGTGCATGTTAAAGTACGCCAGGTGGTCGAAATTAATGCGGAATTTAACACCACAGAATGCAAATAATCAGATCGTAGTTTTGACACGTAAAATGCCAGAATTTATTTCAAACTTTTGTTCAAGGAAAACTCGTAACAGAGGTGACTGTTCTTACCATGAGTGACGCAGAAACCGTGTTGAACCGGGCCTACGCACTGTATATTTGTAAGGGTCCGGTAACTTGGACTGATTGGATGGTAACTTGAACTGACAGGTACTTGGAAGATTTGCAAGCCATGAGAACGTCAAGAGCGGCTTATTAGCCAAGATTGCACCTTAGGCCACAGTTCTGGCGGAGAAGGCAGGCTTACTCGTAGGATTCTTGACCCCTTCTTGTTCTGTCATGCGGTATCATGGAACAGGACTACGTGTAGGAAGTTGCACATACAGACTTCATATAAAAAGTTTTCGGCAATACAGTCCGCTCTGTTCGTATCAACTGCTTCCTTTACTTTCTCTCAGATTTTTCACATATTGTTAGAATGTACGCCCCGACCTTTGGACGCCACATTAAACACACCTGAGGGACAAATTTCACTGCAGTTTCTCAAAGAAGCATTCAAACTCGACAGCGATTCAGTCACCCAGGAAACGATGCCAGATATCATCACTGTTCATTTGATCCCCAATAATAAAAATCGGGTAAATTACGCTTTTATGCGTTTGGACATGGTCGATCGCGGGCTTTTTATCGTACACAGCTGCTTAGGCGGTATGACAACATCGATGCCACAGAGAAGTTCTTTAAAAGAATGAAATATCCGATTGCTGTTATGACTGGTACATATACCACAGATGCTGTCCAACTGAACTCTCCTTATGCAGGCGACCAATGGGAGGACCATGCAGACAAAAAGCAGCTCCTAAGGCAATTCACAGCACAAGGGATAAGAGTCATCCTCACCAGCGCACTCGAGCTCCTTGACTACCTACAAAAGAAAACGAGATTCACCTATTTTCTAACACCTCCACTAATCCAAGACGTAAGGACGCCATCTGGCTGCAATCGCACCCTAAGCTCCAGTAGTTTCTGCTTACGGTAAACAGCCCATCATTTCATCCCTTTTCCCGTAGTGTAACAGATGGCAATGCAGAAGAATATACAACCAGTTCCATCCTCAGCTCTGAAAACCAAGAAGTAGAAACCAGAAAGCAGTAAAGCAGAAACCGAGTGTTGGCAATGAAATTCTGTATGAACGAACTGGGGCCGTCCACGAAGTCTACTACAGAAAGTGCTCCAGAACATCCGCATCGTTTGAGAAGGAGCGACTCAAGGCTGTGGTGTCATATTGCTGGTTGTGTAACGAAGTTTGTCTTACGAGGCAGTTGCCCTGCTTGTGCTGGCCACCTTCTGGTTCCAGCACAAGATCGGCGTCGCATGCCTGAAGCAGACGTAATCGAGCACAATGACCTGGGCGGCTTACTTTACCCCTCACTCGAACTGTTTAGGTTCATCACACCCCTGGAGCATGTATTACTGCTTCCGTTAACACAAACATTACAGTGAAAGTATCATTGATATTTTTCATGTAATCCATCATGCTTCCCCCTTGCAGGTCGCCAAAAAAACCTAAAAGGACATATTGTTGTGTTTTACGCTCTCATGACACTTCGCTTTTTGGAGAAAGGCGGAAAGATATCCAACCTGCTGAGGAACCATAATTCATCCAGACATCTTAAGTAGGTCGAACTAGTTGCAATGTAACTCTCTCATATGGCATGTTGAATTTTTGTCTCCCTAACCTGCTCTTATATTTTTATTGCGATAGAAATTGTAGGGACACTCCAGGCGCATTTCTGCCTTAGGCATCGGTGTCGCCGTGATATTGCGTAGAATGTCCGAGGCCGATAACATCGCCACCACCCGCCGTATGCTGTATGCGTGAGTTTCTTCCTCCTCCTTGCTAGTTTGAGGCTCTCCCGCGCATTCACCTATTCTGTTAGGTCCATTTCGCACTGAAGGAGAACAAAAACTTAACCAACTGGTCCCACGCGTCCTTGATGTAGTCTCAAGAATGTTTGTGTAGCCTGTAGGTGTTTTTCCAGACAGCAAGGCCTCGTTGCAAGTATTGCTGCGAGGGCTTTCCCTCGACAAGTGCATTCAGCATGTTTTATGGGCTGTTAAAGGAATACAAAAAGTCGTATTTACCATTGTGTTCCAGTAGGCACCTTCCCATCCGGCGAGAAGGCAACGAGGCCGCTGACAGTATGGCGCGCAAAGCGCTACAATTCAAGCCCGAGAAAAAGGCTCCCTGAAACGCAAGAACAGACATGGAAGAAGGCCGTCTGAAACCGCTTCCTATCGTTGAGGTCTCCGCTGCATCAACCTTGCGTGATTAGAAGACTTTACAGAACTGATGCCGCCCTCGTTTGTCACCTCCGCACAGGGTCAGCTTATACTCCAGCTTAGCGGTGCAAGACAGGACTTGGCCCTTCATCGTCGTGTGTGCAATGCCAAACTCTTCGTGCCATTGAATATTATATGCTAAAGTGTCCTGAATTTGAAGCAGACCGCAATAAATTACTACATCGACTCAAGCGCAAGGCGGTGCCGCACTCAAATCACAAGCGACATTTTGTTCCCGCGGGGACATTGAATACATAGGAGGGAAGTGCTTCGGTTCCTCCTAAAGTTCCTCCAGGGCACAGAGTTCGGAAGTTAACGGTGAATCGTATTGGGTCGTCATGTTTTGGGAAACGCGCAACGTATTAGGCTCCGAGTCAACTTGTTTTTGCAACTTCGTGTTGTTGATTTAGTTATACTGCGAAGTGTTTCCGACCATATGGCGGTTAATAAGTGGCGTTCAGGCGGAGCAATTGCCAGAAACTTTCGCATGGCTAGGTCCACCTGCAGCAAGCAACACCCCACCCCGTCCTCCTCCTCTTTGTCTATCTTCATGCCAAACGTCATAAGATAGATCTTGCTTACTCGTTTGAGTTAATTGTTTTGAATTTATTTACATATGCCATACAGGTAAATGGGCCTCATAACACCCTCATAAAAAGGAAAACCTCAAGGTAAAGACGCTTTCGGTCACTTTTTAATCAAATCTAATTTTATATTCCTGAACAAGGAGCCAAAGTTATGTGCCCTTTCAGTGGGTCTAGCTGTCTATGCTGTACATATTTTTTGTGTTCGTTATTTGAGGCCGGAGGCACACTTTGCAAGAAATAACTGTTTCCTTGAACGTGACTAAAAATCAACGGTTACATTTTTTCAATTATCATTTCTAGAAAATGTAATTTCAACTTTCAGAGGAACGACCACTTCGTTTACCAAGAAAATATAAAGCAGTACGAGATTGTATTGCTGATCGGGAAGCATTTGCAGCTTCACCTTTACTAACTGACGACACTTCAAAACCCGGCATTTCTTTTTTTTTAGGAAACCCTGCCACAATAACAAACATACCTCGCGTCATTCGTAACATTCCATATGTTGTTTACGAAATTCCATGCAAGGAATTTCACGACGCTCTGTGGACTTGTAGCGTACAAAGAGGTTTATAAGGGCCTCGAAATCAGAATTCTGCTGAAGAAGGAATCGTAACGCCACCTGCAAACATACGGAGAGCGGATTTCATTTTGCACGTAAGCTTCTCATTGTACTATTAGGAGTAAACGTCTGGATGCTACAGATGTCGGAAAAAATGCGATGTTTCTCAGAATAGACTTGCAGCATAAGAGTACTTCTCTTATGACCCTGAAGTGCACGCCGGTACTCTACTAATTTGCTCATATGAAGTTCAAATATCATCCAATCTTTAAGGTGCCATGTTATCCTGACTTCTTGCTCGTGACGGCATCTACGCATCATAAGCTTCCCTTAGGACTGTGTGTTCAGTTGAAGCATCACCAAATATAACATTTAGTAATAAGATCTGTGCAACGCTCATACTTTTCTATCCTTCCCATACTCTCCAGCACAGACCGTTACATTTTTGTGGCAGAATGACATTGCAGTGCTTTGACCAGAATGTCATCGGAGCTTTTCTCTTTTGGTGCTACTGCACCGTGATAATCTTCCGGCCTACGATGCTTTATATCTTAAGAATGAAACGTTTACGGGTGCTCTTCTGTCGAATGATTCACTATGTGAATAAGACTGTACATATTACTGACACACGGTGGAGAACAACTGAGACTGTTTATTTGCACCTTGCCTTGCGAATCCACAGCACCTAGGCTATGGCCACTTCACTAAAATAATAATAATAATAATAATAATCTTTATTCAGTATATTTAAAACAGTATACAAAACGGAAGCGCCGAAGCCACAAGAGGGCTTGTGGGGCGACAACCGGCAGCCGCGGCAATCTACGCGCCACACCAGAACTCCATCAGAAGCTGGTTGTGCATTTGGCACAACCTTCACACATTATCAAAGATGCACTGATAACATCAGTACATATTAAAGGTTCTCTAACGCTTGAACGGCAACTCTCAGTGTTTTGCGGGTGGACAAAGAAAATACATCGTCCGGTAGTTCATTGAAGATAGCAGGAACATAACAGCGTCTTGTTGCTTTACCGTAGTGAGTGCGCACTCTCGGTTTAAGATAACGAGGAACATGTCTCAACGGTACCGGTTTCGTATTTATGTGCCTGTATGCACTGCTCCAAAAATATTTGAGTACTACGATTTGTTTAAAAAGATTCTCATAACATCTAAAAAGATGTTATACTACACAGGGTATCCTAAGCATCATGCCTGAAGATTGAAAAATATGCAGATGCCACATAGCTGGACAGAACCAAGGTAATGTTGTTTGCCGTTGCTTGTAGATACTCAGATTATTTCTAAATTCCGCCTAATTACCTAATTGGTCTTAATTATTTATCAACTTCTGAAATATAACAACTAGATGAAAAGTGTGAATGAGGAAATTGTAGAGCAACATGACAAAATCCCGATATAGCTTTCTGCTGCTGAATACGTGGTACTTAAGAGTGCTGTTCGTAGCGTGAAAGAAGCTCACGAATACATGCAATGTGCCCCGAGCCGCCAGTCGTGCGACAATTTCGCATGTACTCGCAAGTTCCTTAATTAATACAATAAATAATACTGATTATGTAATTAGGCAGATGCAAAATATAATCTGAGCATTTCCAAGCGACGGCAAACAACATTATCTTGGTTCTGTCCAGCTATGAGGTATTGTTATATGTTTAAATCTTGGTACACGATAGTTGCGACAGCCTGTATATGCATCCTAGGTTGAATTGATGTTTCTGCGTGATCGACACCCTCGATGAGAAATAACAGAGCCTATAGGCAACTTGAAACCAGCTCTAATGCTGTACACCCAAACGACAGAAAACCGGTAGTTCCCTTGTGGCTCTAGTACCACGTGTCTCGTTATTCAACCTGTTTAACAGGTTACCCGGGCGTCGTAGGCAAAAATTTAGATTGCTGGAGTCGCGGGAAAGCTAGCAGCAAGCATGTAATTACACAAACAAGGACCCGGAAGCATGAGACCGCAGTAGACACCCCAGTGCCCGTACAAGAGTTCTCCAAATCTCACAATTCCAACAAAAAGCAGAGAAAAGGAGCAAACAACGTTACAACGCACAAGCCCATTCTGTAAGACCGTCTAGATGTTTCTCAGTATTGCAGTCACAGTAGCAAACGTGGCATTATAGTCAGTGAGATGTTACAGAACATACTTTTGCGAACCTTGCATATGGATGGATGGATGGATGGGACGGATGGATAGATAGATGGAAAGGCATAGCTGACATCGGCTATATCACATTTTCTAACGCTTGATTAAGGAATATTTTACATAGAATATGTTTCATTCACGCGCATTTATTTGAGTATAGAAATTTGCATGAGCGTTTTTTTTTTCATTCTCGTTGAATTTGATTTTGGTGGCGTTTTTATTTCTGCGCTACTGAAAAGACCCACACATTACACTTCAGAGCACTTGCTTAAGTAATATATTACATAGGCCCCAATTAACTCACCGCGTTGAACTTTGCCTACGCAACAGCTATTACGTTGCCTTTACTGCCACCAGGAATAAAGAAGCTGCATCGTTTAGTTCACAAAGGACTCAAGACAAACCTCAAATGACGCATGAAAAAAAAACCGGCAAACACGATTGTTCAATAATGATTGCTAACGCTCCTAATTAGACCAAAAACATTAAAATTCCGGCACTCATTACACTCAAGAACCGCCTTACTTCAAGGAACGTGAAGTTTGTATATGGTGCAGATGGTT